>NC_069499.1:437695783-438050783 GCF_027579735.1 Bombina bombina
AGGCCTCACTATTCTTGAAGATACTTTACTAGTAGCAATTAATTTAGAAGGATTATATTCTTCAATTCCACATGATAGAGGAGTTGAAATATGTAGAATTTTTCTTGAACAGAGAGGTAAGAAATATAATGAACATACCCATTTTGTTATATATACACACACTAAGAACTGACAAAAATTTAACTAATAAACAATTGTTAGCTTTAAAAGATTTAAAAGCCAACAAAAACATTACTATTAAGCCTTCAGATAAAGACGGGAATGTTGTTATATTAAATACAACAGACTATTTACAATAATGTACAACACAATTACATGACAAAATAAACTACAAAGGTTTAAAAAGAGACTCTACAGAATTATACTCTCAACAATTAGATAATATCCTGATGGAAGCACTGAAACAGGGTATAATAAATAAACGGGAATTTGACTATTTAAAAGTTAAGTTCCCGATTATTCCTACTTTTTATACAATACCAAAATTGCATAAGGGCAAAATGCCTCCACCTGGCAGGCCTATAATATCTGGAATTGGCTCCCTTACTGAAAACATTTCCGAATATATTGTTTACAATCTTAGACCCTTTCTTGAAACTCTACCCTCTTTTGTAAAAGATTAATCAGTAGTGATGTGACGAATAGTTCACCGGCGAATAGTTCCCGGCGAACATAGCTTGTTCGCGTTCGCCGCGACGGGTGAACATATGCGATGTTCGATCCGCCCCCTATTCGTCATCATTGAGTAATACTTTGACCCTGTACCTCACAGTCAGAAGACACATTCCAGCCAATCAGCAGCAGACCCTCCCTCCCTCCCAGACCCTCCTACCTCCTGGACAGCATTCATTTTAGATTCATTTGGAAGCTGCATTCTTAGTGAGAGGAGGGACAGTGTAGCTGCTTCTGATTTAATAGGGAAATCGATAGCTAGGCTAGTGTATTCAATGTCCACTACAGTCCTGACTCATCTGATCTCTGCTGTAAGGACAGCACCCCAAAAAGCCCTTTTTAGGGCTAGAATATCAGTCTGCTTTTTTTTTTTTTTTCCTGTGTAATCTAATTGCAGTTGCCTGCCTGCCAGCGTGTGTGTCAGGCTCACAGCGTATACCTTGCCCACTTGCCCAGTGCCACCACTCATATCTGGTGTAACAGTAGTGTAGATTTTAAAAAAACAACACTTTTTTGACTGTGTTAAATAATAGCAGTCAGTTTCCTTCACACGTGTGCGTTTCAGTGCCTGCCTGCCAGGGCACAGTGTCACCCCAGTGCAACTCATATCTGGTGTAACAGTAGTGTAGATTTAAAAAATAAAAAAAACACTTTTTTGACTGTGTTAAATAATAGCAGTCAGTTTCCTTCACACGTGTGCGTTTCAGTGCCTGCCTGCCAGGGCACAGTGTCACCCCAGTGCAACTCATATCTGGTGTAACAGTAGTGTAGATTTAAAAAAAAAAACTCTTTTTTGACTGTGTTAAATAATAGCAGTCAGTTTCCTTCACACGTGTGCGTTTCAGTGCCTGCCTGCCAGGGCAAAGTGTCACCCCAGTGCAACTCATATCTGGTGTAACAGTAGTGTAGATTTAAAAAAAAAAAAAACACTTTTTTGACTGTGTTAAATAATAGCAGTCAGTTTCCTTCAAACGTGTGCGTTTCAGTGCCTGCCAGCCAGGGCACAGTGTCACCCCAGTGCAACTCATATCTGGTGTAACAGTAGTGTAGATTTAAAAAAAACAACACTTTTTTGACTGTGTTAAATAATAGAAGTCAGTTTCCTTCACACGTGTGCGTTTCAGTGCCTGCCTGCCAGGGCACAGTGTCACTCATATCTGGTGTAACAGTAGTGTACATACCTGAAAGCACGTTATTCCAAACAATTTAGGAATGTTAGGTGATTTATGCCCTTTATGGATTAAAACCAGACTCTGCATCAACTATGTAATTTTCCATGGGAGTTTTGCCATGGATCCCCCTCCGGCATGTCACAGTCCAGGTGTTAGTACCCTTGAAACAACTTTTCCATCACTATTGTGGCCAGAAAGAGTCCCTGTGGGTTTTAAAATTCGCCTGCCTATTGAAGTCTATGACGGTTCGCCCGGTTTGCCCGTTCGTGAACAGTTGCGGAAGTTCGCGTCCGTCGTTCGCGAACACAAAATTTTAGGTTCGCGACATCACTATTAATCAGATGTTTTAAAAAAACTTCAAGGCCTCACTATTCTTGAAGATACTTTACTAGTAGCAATTAATTTAGAAGGATTATATTCTTCAATTCCACATGATAGAGGAGTTGAAACATGTAGAATTTTTTTTGAACAGAGAGGTAAGAAATATAATGAACATACCCATTTTGTTATATATACACACACTAAGAACTGACAAAAATTTAACTAATAAACAATTGTTAGCTTTAAAAGATTTAAAAGCCAACAAAAACATTACTATTAAGCCTTCAGATAAAGACGGGAATGTTGTTATATTAAATACAACAGACTATTTACAATAATGTACAACACAATTACATGACAAAATAAACTACAAAGGTTTAAAAAGAGACTCTACAGAATTATACTCTCAACAATTAGATAATATCCTGATGGAAGCACTGAAACAGGGTATAATAAATAAACGGGAATTTGACTATTTAAAAGTTAAGTTCCCGATTATTCCTACTTTTTATACAATACCAAAATTGCATGAGGGCAAAATGCCTCCACCTGGCAGGCCTATAATATCTGGAATTGGCTCCCTTACTGAAAACATTTCCGAATATATTGTTTACAATCTTAGACCCTTTCTTGAAACTCTACCCTCTTTGTAAAAGATTAATCAGTAGTGATGTGACGAATAGTTCACCGGCGAATAGTTCCCGGCGAACATAGCTTGTTCGCGTTCGCCGCGGCGGGTGAACATATGCGATGTTCGATCCGCCCCCTATTCGTCATCATTGAGTAATACTTTGACCCTGTACCTCACAGTCAGAAGACACATTCCAGCCAATCAGCAGCAGACCCTCCCTCCCAGACCCTCCTACCTCCTGGACAGCATTCATTTTAGATTCATTTGGAAGCTGCATTCTTAGTGAGAGGAGGGACAGTGTAGCTGCTGCTGATTTAATAGGGAAATCGATAGCTAGGCTAGTGTATTCAATGTCCACTACAGTCCTGACTCATCTGATCTCTGCTGTAAGGACAGCACCCCAAAAAGCCCTTTTTAGGGCTAGAATATCAGTCTGCTTTTTTTTTTTTTTTTCCTGTGTAATCTAATTGCAGTTGCCTGCCTGTCAGCGTGTGTGTCAGGCTCACAGCGTATACTTTGCCCACTTGCCCAGTGCCACCACTCATATCTGGTGTAACAGTAGTGTAGATTTAAAAAAAACAACACTTTTTTGACTGTGTTAAATAATAGCAGTCAGTTTCCTTCACACATGTGCGTTTCAGTGCCTGCCTGCCAGGGCACAGTGTCACCCCAGTGCAACTCATATCTGGTGTAACAGTAGTGTAGATTTTAAAAAAACAACACTTTTTTGACTGTGTTAAATAATAGCAGTCAGTTTCCTTCACACGTGTGCGTTTCAGTGCCTGCCTGCCAGGGCACAGTGTCACCCCAGTGCAACTCATATCTGGTGTAACAGTAGTGTAGATTTAAAAAAAACAACACTTTTTTGACTGTGTTAAATAATAGAAGTCAGTTTCCTTCACACGTGTGCGTTTCAGTGCCTGCCTGCCAGGGCACAGTGTCACCCCAGTGCAACTCATATCTGGTGTAACAGTAGTGTACATACCTGAAAGCACGTTATTCCAAACAATTTAGGAATGTTAGGTGATTTATGCCCTTTATGGATTAAAACCAGACTCTGCATCAACTATGTAATTTTCCATGGGAGTTTTGCCATGGATCCCCCTCCGGCATGTCACAGTCCAGGTGTTAGTACCCTTGAAACAACTTTTCCATCACTATTGTGGCCAGAAAGAGTCCCTGTGGGTTTTAAAATTCGCCTGCCTATTGAAGTCTATGGCGGTTCGCCCGGTTCGCCCGTTCGTGAACAGTTGCGGAAGTTCGCGTCTGTCGTTCGCGAACACAAAATTTTAGGTTCGCGACATCACTATTAATCAGATGTTTTAAAAAAACTGGAAGGCCTCACTATTCTTGAAGATACTTTACTAGTAGCAATTAATTTAGAAGGATTATATTCTTCAATTCCACATGATAGAGGAGTTGAAATATGTAGAATTTTTCTTGAACAGAGAGGTAAGAAATATAATGAACATACCCATTTTGTTGCTTCCCTTCTGAATTTCTTACTGAGACATAATTATTTTACGTTTAATCAGAAAATGTAAGAACAAACCCTAGGCACAGCCATGGGCACTTGCTGTGCGCCTACTTATGCATGCCTGTACCTAGGATCTTGGGAAAAGAAGTAATTTGGGATGGCATATATAATGACCATATAGGATTATGGATACGTTTTATAGATGACATATTACTGCTTTGGGAAGGCTCAGAAGAAAAGTTAGAGGACTTTATAAAGTCTCTAAATATTAACGACTATAATCTAAAATTTACTTTTTCTTATAGTAAAATTGAGATTAGTTTTTTGGATTTAATAATAAAAAATGAAAATCAGTGTATTATTACTGCCACTCATAGAAAAGAAACAGCAGGGAATACACTGCTACGAGCTCATAGTCACCATCCTGCTCACTTACTGTATAATATTCCACATGGTCAATATCTGAGACACAGACGTAATTGCACGAAAATTGATACCTTCAAATTGGAAGTGAGGGATTTAAAACAAAGATATAAGGAACGAGGGTATTCACAAGATTGCCTAAAATGGGCTTATAGTAAAACAAGGTACTTGGACAGACAGGAAATTTTATATAAACCTAAAAGTAATGCAAAAGATGATGTAGTAAGGTTTATAAGTACATATAATGATTTCTGGGCAAAAATAAGATCTATTTTTGTTAGACATTGGCATGTTTTAACCCTTGACTCCTCAATAGCAAAATGTGTTGGTACAGTACCACAAATGACAGCCAGAAAAGCACCAAATCTCAAAGACAAATTAGTTAAAAAAACAGATGGTAACTTTCGCTGTACAAAATGTTCAGTTTGTAGGAATAGGGTAACAGGAAATAAATTCATTGATAAGTATGGTCAACAATGGCACACTCAGGGACATATAAATTGACTTAGTGAAGGAGTAGTTTATTTAGTCTACTGTAGTTGTCCTAGTTATTATGTAGGGAAAACCTACAGAGAGTTAAAGGAAAGAATGAAAGAACATAAATGAGACATTAAAAACAAAGAAATAGACACTAGTAGTGTAGCAAGACATTTTTTTCTTAAACACAATAGCAACAAGCATGAACTGAAATTTAGGGGCCTTCAGAAAATTGATCTTCAAGAGAGAGGAGGCAATCTAGATAAAATATTATTACAAAATGAATGCAAATGGATTTTTAATCTAAAAACGCTTGCACCATTAGGAATGAATGAAGAAATAAATTATGCATGTTTCTTGGGTGATTGAAAAATTTAAAAGTATCTTCCAAAATCTTTCCTGAACAAAACTAAACACAGTTCTAATTATTTGGATGGGAAGTAAAACATATCATAGTCCTAACTCAAAGTTAATAAAATATCTTCTATAGGTATCCTACAGATATAAACAATAATAAAAGTAACAGTGAAAAATTAGACAAGTATAAAAATTAAATGTCAACATAGTTCATAGTAACAATTTATTCAAAAACTGTCTTTCTATTACGAAGAAATGTTATTGATATATTTCATATGATCTTTATGATCGCAATAGTATTTCTTAGGTTTTCTAAGAGAGAGTGTATCATAGTTTGTGAGAAGAAATTCACAATGTAACAGGGTGGAGCAAATAAATAATAAATGTTACAAATTTTGCAAAATTGCTTAATATCTAATTTTTGCATATACTGTAATATAGTGTCTTTTATTTAGTAACAAGTGTTCTTCATTTTTGCAAATTGTTACCATTTTTCCCCAAATATTCCTTTAAACACTTTAAAGGCTTCAGAACGGGAGGAGTTTTCCTCCGTGTCCTTGTCTTTAAAAGAGATTGCAGGTATTCATAGTCATGTGACTTCTACTGGAGCCGGAAGAAGCCCCAGAGCCTAAGGGGTGAAATGCGCGTAGCTGGCAAGTGGCATTTGTCGGAGGATCACAGGCAGTTGCCATCAGCAAGGATATCGTTGTGAGTGATTGTCAGGTGGCGTATCTATTGGGACCTCATTGCATCATCGGTCGGAGGAGACGAACACCCTGGAGGGCTTACCCAGGAGGTGTTGATCCGTGAATTGTGGGACTCCTTCTAGAATCGCAAGTATTTACCGCTACGGCGGTTGCTCAAGAAATGTGCAAATTGTGGGATTGCCTTCAAAGCTACAGCTATAACTACCTGTGCACAGGAGACAGTGCAGTTGCTTAAGTAAGGGTAGTAGCAGGCTGAAATCACTCCAACTATCCGTTATATTCCTATACAAGGATAACTTCACTTTTGGATATGAACTTTCTTATTGTAGTGCTGGAAAACCGGAAAATTATTCTGTGACTTTAAACAGGAACTGTTGATAATCCTTTTCTTTTCACAATTTTTGGATTTGAGAGCTCCAACTATTTATGGTTATTTAATTAATTATTTATGTTTTGGGATTCATAGTGCACTATGATAGGGAGAGGCTACATTTATGGCTATAATTATGCTATTTCATGCCTTGTGGTTGCTCCAATAAATGTCTTCTATTTGCTCCTCCTGTGTTACTTGTGAAATTACTATTATTATAGTTTGGCAATTTTCTTCTTTCGTATATTGAGGCTTCTTAGACCTAGGTATTATATCCTCTAAATTTTATGGTACTAGTCAGTGCTGGATAGGAATTGCTCCTTCTAGTTGAATAATAATTTAATCTTGTCCTCCTGCACCAATGGCCTGTCAATACTTTAATAACAGGTTATTGTTACTAACCTATTATTGGTAATATTGTTAGTTGCTGACAACACTGTGGTGTTGGAGAAATTCCTCAGAGATGTTGGTCCATTTTGACATGATAGCATCACACAGTTGCTGCAGATTTATCAGCTGCACATCCATGATGCAAATCTCCTGTTCCCAAATGTGCTCTATTGGGTTGAGATCTAGTGACTGTAGAGGCCATTGAAGTACAATGAACTCATTGTCATGTTCAAGAAACCAGTTTGAGATGATTTGATTTTTGTAACATGGTGCATTATCCTGCTAGAAGTAGCCATCAGAAGATGGGTACACTGTAGTCATAAAGGGATGGACATAGTCAGCAACAAAACTCAGGTAGGCCGTGGCATTTAAACGTTGCTCAAGTGTGCCAAGAAATATCCCCCACACCATCACACCACCAGCCTGAACCGTTGATACAAGTCAGGATGGATCCATGCTTTCATGTTTTTACGCCAAATTCTGACCATAGCCCCTGAATGTCGCAGCTGAAATCAAGACTCATCAGACCAGGCAAAGTTTGTCCAGTCTTCTATTGTCCAATGTTGGTGAGCCTGTGTGAATTGTAGAGACAGTTTGCTGTTCTTAGCTAACAGGAGTGGCACCAGGTGTGGTTTTCTGCTGCTGTCGCCCATCTGCTTCAAGTTTCAACATGTTGTGCTTTCAGATATGGTATTCTGCATACCTTGGTTGTAACGAGTGGTTATTTGAATTACTATTGCCTTTCTATCATCTCAAACCAGTCTGCCCATTCTCCTCTTACCTTTGACATCAACAAGGAATTGCCGTCCACACAACTGCCGCTCACTGGATATTTTCTCTTTTTCAGACCATTCTCTGTAAACCCTAGAGATGGTTGTGCATGAAAATCCCAGTAGATCAGCAGTTTTTGAAATACTCAGATCAGACTGTCTGGCACCAACAACCATGCCACATTCAAAGTTACTTAAATCCCCTTTCTTCCACATTCTGATGCTCGTTTTGAACTTCAGCAAGTCATATTCACCATGTCTAGATGCCTAAATGCAGTGAGTTGCTGCCCTGTGATTGACTGATTAGCAATTTGTTTTACCAAGCAATTGAACAGGTGTACTTAATAAAGTGGCCAGTGAGTGTATATATGTATGTGTATATATATATATATATATATATATATATATGTGTGTGTGTTTGTGTTTGTATATATCTCTATGTTAAAGCCCTTTGCAGCCCTGCAACCTAATTTCTTTGATCCCTTATAACGTTTTTATGCAATATTTTATTTAGATACTTTTTATTATGAGTGTTACTGTACTGTGTAATGTATTTGTGATGTAATGTATTTGTGATGTGTTTCTTTCTACTTTTTATTCGAGCGTAACAGTTAACCAGCGTTCTGCTGATGCGCTAACCTGATAAATCATGATTGGGCTCAAGCGTTCCCATTTAATTTCAACTCGTAAAAGAGCCGCAATAAACCCGATATGGCTCTCACCCAACAGTTATTGCATCACTTGTAATATAGCCCAAAATGGGCTGAGCCTACAGGTAACTGAGGAGTGCTAATGTTTTCTAAACATAGATATTGAAATGCTAATTACAGCTGGACACAATCAGGCCTTTTCAGATACAAAAATCTCTGTCTCTCCCCTACTGGGAGATTAATCAGTGCTATTGTCTCCTGCCGACATATATTTTCTACAGAGAATGCTTTTAGTTATTAATATTTTCACTGTAGGTGATATTTTTTATCGAACAAATATTGAAAAAATAAGATCTTAAAGGAGCTGTTTGCAAACAATTAAATACACTCCAGCAACTAAAATGGACAATTGGGAGCAAGGAGAGAAAATGTCCCCTTTATATTATCTCACTTTTAGTATCATACGGCTAGATTACGAGTTGTGCGTTAAGGTTTTAACTATGAAAAAATGGCAATTTCATTATATAAACAGTAATGCAGCCATTACAAGTCTTGTCGGTATAGCTATATCGCAAGCATTTTAGTCAGTCCCGCACTAAAAAAATTATGTTTTTGCGCAGGATTTCCATAGTGCCGGTATTACAGGTTGTGCGGTAAGGCTAAAATGCTTGCGTTCCAGCCTGTACCGACACGAGCCATCTGAGAGCAGTAGTTATGAATTTTAGGTAAAAAAATGTTTCACAAAACTCATAACTAAACTGTTACAAAGTACACTAACACCCATAAACTACCTATTAAACCGAGGCCCTCCCGCATCGCAAATACTATTTAAAACGTATTAACCCCTAATCTGCCGCCCACCCACATCCCCGCTACAATAATAAAGCTATTAACCCCTATTCTGCCTGCCACCCTTCCGCATCGCAAACACTATTTAAAACTTATTAACCCCTATTTCGCCGCTCTCCAACACAGCCGCCACTATTATAAAGCTATTAGCCCCTATTATAGAGAAGAAGACGAGGAACTCCAAGGCTCTTGCCAATGTTGGTTTATTTGAGCAAATAAGTGAAAGACACAGTCACGTCGCTCCCCGACATCACTGCCACTAATAAAAGTTATTACCCCTAAACCTCTGGCCTCCCACATCACCGCCACTAAATAAACCTATTAACCCCTAAACCCCCAGCCCCCCACATCACAAAAAAGCTAAATAAAACTATTAACCCTAAACCTAACATCCCCTTAAAAACTTACCTGTGAAATTTACAAAACCTATGTTTAAACTAACAATTAACCTAACATTACTATTCTGATAAAATTAAAATAACTACCAATTTAAAAAACCAAATTACACATTAAAAAAAAAATAACACTACTAAAAAATGTAAGTCTACAATTACAAAAAATAAAAAATACTAAATTACGAAAAATAACAAACACTAAATTACGAAAAATAACAAACAAAATTTTCAAAAATAAAAACAATTACACCTAATCTAATAGCCCTATAAAAATAAAAAGCCCCCCCAAAATAAAAAAAAACTAGCCTACAATAAACTACCAATAGCCCTTAAAAGGGCCTTTTGTAGGGCGTTGCCCTAAAGAAATCAGCTCTTTTACCTAAAAAAAAAATACAAAGACCCCCCAACAGTAAAACCCACCACCCAATTAATGTGTAATTTAATTTTTCTTATTGGTAGTTATTTTTATTTTAGTATAATAGTTATGTTCGGTTAATTGTTAGTTTAAACTTAGAATTTTTTAATTCCACAGGTAAGTTTTTATTTATTTTAAGATAGGAATATTGTAATTTTAATTTAAAGTTAAGGGATTGTTAACTTTAGGGGTTAATAGTTTAATTTAGTTTTTTGCAATGTGGGGGGCTGGTGGATTAGGGGTTAATAGGTTTATTTAGTGGCGGTGATGTGGGAGACCTGAGGTTTAGGGGTTAATAACTTTATTTAGTGGCAGCATTGTCGGGGAGTGGCGGAATAGGGGTTAATAGCTTTATTATAGTGTCGGCGATGTTGGGGTGTGGGGGAATAGGGGTTAATAACTTTATTATAGTGTCAGCGATGTTGGTGTATGGGGGAATAGGGGTTAATAACTTTATTATAGTGGTGGCGATGTCGGGGAGCGGCGGAATAGGGGTTAATAGCTTTTATTAGGTACGGCGATGTCAGGAGCGGCAGATTAGGGGTTAATAACTTTTATTAGTGCCGGCAATGTTGGGAGTGGCAGATAAGGGGTTAATAACTTTATTTCATGTCAGCGATATCGGGAGCGGCAGATTAGTGGTTAATAGCTTTATTTAGGTATCATCGATGTCGGGGGTGGCGGATTAGGGGTGTTTAGACTTGGGGTTTATGTTAGGGTGTTAGGTTTAAACGTAACTTTTAACCCCATAGACATCAATGGGGTTGCGTTATGGAGGTTTTCATTCCACGATCGCAGCTGTTAGTTTTTGTCTACCCATTGATGTCTATGGGGAAAGCATACATGAGCACGTCAAAGCAGCCCTTGGATTTTGTGCGGTATGCTGCTTATCACCACTATATCGCACATACAAGGAGGCTTTTCTGAAACTTGTAATGGCAGCACTATAGAGGGTGAAATAACGCAACTTTTGTTGCGTTCGTTTCACACTAGCTTTAGCGCAAAACTTGTAATCTAGGTGATAGTGAATAAAAGCAGGTTCATAACTTATTATAAATATTTTATAATACTTAGACTTCACGGGATTACCATCAGAAAGAAAAGTGGTCTCTGCACTCTACAGGAAGCCTATCGCTGGCAATAGTTTATTGCATGCAAGAAGCAATCATCCCATGCATGTCTTTAGGGGCATTGCCAAGGGGCAATTTCTGAGACTACGGCGTAATTGCACTAGGGATGAGGTTTTCCTTGAGCAGAGTAGAGACCTCAAACAAAGGTTAAAAGATCGCGGGTATCCAAAAAACACAGTGGACAAAGCTTTTAACATGGTCAATAAATTAGATAGAAGTTCCCTCTTGACCAATTGCAAGCCGATAAGGCAGCCTCATCAAGTGAGACAAGGGAAACCAAAGTTTATCACTGCATATTCGAATCAGTATGATCAAGTTTGCAAACTTATGAACAAAAATTTACCGATACTTATGGGAGACAAGAAACTTAGACATACAATCGAGAATGGTTGTATGTTTATAGCCAAAAGAAGTGCCTCTCTGGGCAATATCTTGTCTCCAAGCATGCTCAAGGATGGTGCATCCCAGAACTACAAATGTGGAAGACATGTATGCACTTCATGTGATTATGTCCATGTTGGAAAGACGTTTACTATTTTTCACATGGGAGAAATCATAGACACAAAGGGCTGTAATAATTGCAAAAGCAGCTTTATTATCTATTTGATTGAATGTACACAATGCCACAGGTACTGTAGGTAGGACTACTAGGGATGTAGGCACTCGTATCAGAGAACACCTCTCATACATATCAAGTGATAGACCCTGTTCTGCTCTATCCATACATTTTCTGGAAGTGCATAACCAAGATGTGAGCACTTTCAGTCGGAGAGCTATTGAACAGATTAAAAAAACAGCTAGAAGGGGGGGACAAATTGTCATTACTGTGTCAACAGGAAATCTACTGGATCTTCAAGCTAAAGAGCTTGGTTCCAGTAGGTTTCAATTCAGAATACAACATTATTAATTACTGGCAACATTGAGACAGTTTTTCTGTTTATTGGTATATATTCTTTTGACACCAATTACTATTATCATCACTTAAGTTCATTTATGTGTATTGATCCACTCCTGAGGGGGTTTAATCTATTTTGCTATATGAGTTTGTAATTTGATTGCATATTGTATGTGTATTCACCTGATTGAAGTTATTATCCAGCTTGACCATATGATGGTACTTACTCCATAGGTTCTTTATACACATATACTTATGTCCATTGATTATACTCTGATTTAATGCATCATTTAATATTTATTGCATGCTTAATTCTCCCTTCATTGTACTTACTTGTGTACTAAGCTGTTTCTGAGTTCCATGTTTATGTCTAATTAGGTGGCAGCATATCTATTAGTGTGGATAAAATGATTGTGATATATAATGTTTATCTCCTTCAAGTTTAATACATATGCTAATGTTAATTTACCATATCATTATGTACATAGGCAAAGTGCTGGTCCTGTACGTGTTAAATTGGTATCCCCATTGTGATTTCATTCCTCTTTCATTCCTATTTAATTAATCATGTACTTGTACCTTTTAATTGAAATCCCCATTGTGATTTCATTTGTCTTTAACTAATCATGTACTTGTACCTTTAAATTTCATCAATTTACTTGCCATTGGTTTTATCCAATCATATTGCTGTTTTTACCTTTAAATTGCACACACTTGTGCTTGTCTGCATGTCTATGATTACGGTCTCTGGGACCGAAACCGGTCAGACGTGTTTTTGGCTGGGACCGTTTTTTCCATTCTCCTATGTGGTTATATGTGTTTTTTTTTACAAGATTACTTTGAAATAAACATGGATTTTATTTATGTCACAAATTTAGCGTGGAGACTTCTGTGGATATTTAATATTTTTTACATTCTTAGACTTTGTGCACTCACAATTATATTGTAATACAGGAATCTCAGAGGTTTCAATTGAGATGGGGCCCACACGCCCACACTTCTAGGGGGCTCATCTGGGCCCTGCAATCAGTCCATCTCTATGATGTCTGGTCTTTCTGTATGCCCCCCCCCCCTGCAAACCAGGCTTTTTGTTTAATCCCCTCACTATCAGGAATTTCAGAAAGGAACTTTCCCAAAATACCAGAGAATTTTTAGCATTTTTGCATTTACAATGTTTTTTTGTTCAAAATAAAAATTATAATAAAACAAATATATATATATATATATATATATATATATATAGTTATAGATTTGTATAGATATAGGTAGGAATATCGATTTAAAAATACTGTACTTAAAACATTCCTCTATGTGAAAATATTGGTATGCAAAATATTTAAAGTAAATACACAGTTAAACACTTTATGTTTTTTCATACAGGCTAGACACTCATCACTACTTTACATTGTAGCAAAGTGTCATTTCTTCAGTGTTGTCACATAAAAATATATAATAAAATATTTACAAAAATATGAGGGGTGTACTCACTTTTGTGAGATACTGTATATATAATACTTAGTAAAAGTTTGTGTTAACACATTTCAGTTAGAAGGTAATATAAGTAAACTGATACACTGAAAATCAACAAACTTACATTTAAGTGAAAGAGCATTAGTGGTGCCATCTGTTACAAATTTAAGTGAATATTTTGGGAAACAAATTTGACGATGAAAGCACAATATCATCAATGGACAGCATCATCTGGGAACTTTTGAGTTTTAAGCCATATTAGTGAAATAAAATATAATTGAGATGCAAGATTCAGTTCCCTCCTGCCCTCTTTTAGTATGCATTGGTATTATTTTTATATTTTTACCTAATAATGAACAACCTCATGATTTTTTTCTAATAAATCAACTTTGAAGATTAAGAAAACATCAATGGCTAAGTGTAAGGTTGGCATTGGGCTCACTTCGTTAGCAGTGAAAAAGCTATAACCAAAACATAGGCAAAAAGTACATGGCAATAGTACATGCAGGCACATCAGTTGGAAATTGGATACTGGATACTAGTCTACCAAAGCATGATGATGCAGCCTAAGCAGTAATGAGGTTATAAAAGACCAGGCAAGCTAGTAGCAGAAAGAAGAGGAGTTAATGTTAACCAAGATAGTTGGAACAAGAAGCACTGCAAAGCTGGAGCAAACTGCTGCAGCGCACAGTTTAGCAAGTATGGTATTACATTGTTACTTATGTAGTGAGAGAGTAAATTTGTATCAGTGTTCATTACACTCAGACCGCTATAAATAAAGGATAATATACAGAAATGAAAGGGACAGACAACATGAAAATGTTTATTGTTTAAAAAAGATAGATAATCCCTTTAATTACACATTCCCCATTTCTGCATAACCAACACTGTTATAATAATACAATTTCAAATATGTGATTAACTTGTATCTAACCCTCTGCAGACTGCCCTCTTATCTCAGTTCTTTTGACAGACTTGAATTATAGCCAATCAATACTGACTCATAAATAACTTCACAGGAGTGAGCACAATGTTTATCTATGTGACACACAGAAACTATCACTGTCTAACTGTTAAAAACAGTAAAATACACTGAGGTGGTGTTCAACAGTTTAGAAATCAGTTTGAGCCTACCTAGGTTTAGCTTTAAAAATAGAATACAAAGAGGACAAAGTAAAGGTGATGATAAAAGTAATTTGTAAAGTTGTTTAAAATTGCATGCCCTATCTGAATCATCAAAGTTTAATTTTCACTTGACTGTGTATTTAAGTCTGCAAGAAGAAAAACTGTTGTAGTATGTAGGCTTATTCATGGCTTTGATAAAAGATTCTTTCACTTGGAGAGAAATTGTGCAGACTTCATACGGGCTGAACTCACTAAATGCTAAAAGAAACAGGGCGGAATCCTCCAGCACTGTGAGATTTCTCACAAGATTCTAGACAGGCAAACTTTGCTATACTTGTCTAAGGGGCATTCCATTCATTTCTGCATGTGAAGGAGAAACAAGCCCAGTGCAATATAACACTGCATGATATGAGAGCTTTGTTAAAATTTTAAAATGTTGTGCTATGTATTTTATATTACTTTACACTTCAGATTTGGTCCTTTAAGTATTATTACATTTAAGCTTTGCACTTTCTATTTTTTATAATCATACATTTAGAATTAGATTTAGATCCAGCTGTGATTTTACAAATTCTGATTGTTTTGAATGTTTCTGTGATACTTTAACAAATTAAGATCATACTTTGTATATTTCTGTGTATCTTTTACAAATTATATTGCACTTTATAGCACTTTGTACTTGCTTTATTGTAAAATAAAAAGGAAAAACTGACAGAAAGTGGGAGGGATAGGAGAGTTCTTAATGTATGTCTTAAACTCTCTCACTATTCTTGCTGTAAGCATTTTACACAAGCTGGTCTCATGGAATTATCTTGCAAGCTTTATACAGATGAAGTTTGCTCAAAATTAACAATACACTTATTTAACTGATAGACAAGTCATATATACCAAACTATTGATAAAAACAAGTTAAATTGTAGTGAAAACATTTCAGTTTAATTTTTATTTGCTACAAACTGACAGCTAGATTAAGAGTTGTGCATTATGACTCAAATAGCATCGGAATGGGCCATAATGCTTCATTTTCCCCAACACTGCTATTACAAGTTTTGTAGGTATAGGTGTACCGCACACCTTTTTGGCCATCACGCAATATCAGTACCGCACTTTTTAAAATGGGACTTCCATAGCGCCGGTATTACGGGTTTTGCCTGGGAGGCCAAAAAGTGAGCGGTACACTCTATAACCACAAGATTCGTATCGCCATCTAAAGTCAGTAGTTATGAGTTTTTATGTTACAAAGCTAAAAAAGAATGGAGGGGCGCCTCATGTGTGGTATCATCTATTAATTAAAAACGAGTCACAGAACTATTGCCAAATGGGTACTCACAAATTTGGAGAGCACACTTATGTGCTGGTAGGGGCGGGCTGCAGAATTAGAAAGGTGTAACAGCTCACCCACTTGAAGGCGCTCTTGGCGTAAGATGGTGGTGCTATAAGGGAGACAAGAAATACGGGCACCACATGTGCAAACTATTAATGGTACAACCACAACAGATTCCTTAATGTGGAGGGTACTCACATATTCCCAGAGCACACCAATGTGCTTGTAGAAGCAGGCTGCAGATTGGTAGAGGTGTGGCAGCTCACCCAAACTCTAGGTATCTTGATATTTGTATGATAATGTGTTCCCTCAGGTGCTGGGCTGGTCTCTCATAGGTGAACAATGGCAGATGGTGGGTAGAAATGAATCCACTCAAAGGATAAAAGATATATCCAAATTTATTTAAAAAAGCATAAAAGTTTAAAAACAACAGCACAATGATTGCTGATGAGAGTGGATAACAGGGTGTCCAATAATCACCCAATCATGCAACGCGTTTCACGGTTCACAGACCGTTTCATCAGGCATAAAAAATCATAATAAATCATGCTACCCTTCACTGCCTAATATACCTCACTAATGAACAGAACAAAACACCTCTTTTTGCTGGAGAATGATTGATGTGGTACACCTGTGTGGGTTAGTCCAAATCACTGGCCTAGAGGTGAAAAATCCCTCTTGACTCTGTAAACACTCACCTATGTTTGCATTTATTAATCTATTCTCTGCAGTACAATTATCTGGTGGAATAAACTTCATAACTAATCATTGTTATTAAAAAGCTCCAAACTGGTGAACATGTAAATAGGTTCCCTTACTTGGATAGATGATCCCTCCCACCCCTTTTATTTTACACATTTGAGGTGGTATAACCCTTCCAAAGATATTTTGGGAGTCTGTATTTGACAACACTATGATTGATGTGGTACACCTGTGTGGGTTAGTCCAAATCACTGGCCTAGAGGTGAAAAATCCCTCTTGACTTTGTAAACACTCACCTATGTTTGCATTTATTAATCTATTCTCTGCAGTACAATTATCTGGTGGAATAAACTTCATAACTAATCATTGTTATTAAAAAGCTCCAAACTGGTGAACATGTAAATAGGTTCCCTTACTGGGATAGATGATCCCTCCCACCCCTTTTATTTTACACATTTGAGGTGGTATAACCCTTCCAAAGATATTTTGGGAGTCTGTATTTGACAACACTATGTGATGAAAAGTTATATCGAAATTCGTGTCAATTTAAATGTTTACTTCAATTTGTCTAGTTTAAACTACTAGTAGCAACTAAAACTGTATAATTCCTACTTTGTTATGAACACATACAGATCGTGTAGCGGTTCTATGTTGTTATTTACTAGCCTGAACACTCTTATTCTATTGGTCAAAGCTGCTATGTGGGCAGTGGCCGCGTGACGTGGAGGCCGACCGCCACCACCCACTTGTTACCCAGAACCAGTAATTGTTCATATTGTCATTTGACAGGGTGCCGTCTATGATAGACGCCCCCTGAGTCTCTAAGATTTGACAGCCTGCTTTGAAGCCATCTCAGCGGTCCACTGACCGAACAGAGTTCCGTTTACAAGTCCCAATCGCAACAGCCAAAAAGCCCTTCTTATAGAAGTATAGAGATCGTCAGCCTCGCAACTGTAGTTGCGGAAATATCTGATTTGTATGCAATGATAACCCACCAGAGGACCTGCTTACAGTTTTCCTCAAAAGTGGGTGTGTGTGTAGCCTGGCCAATCACTTTCTTAATCCGGATTGCAGTTTTCCTCAAAAGTGGGTGTGTGTAAACTAGCCAATCACTCTCTTAGTGCAAATTAGTTTGTGATTGGCTGACATGTCAGTATGTGCATAGCGATTGTTGCGATACTCGCAACAGTGTCACTCTAGTTCTTTATTGTAGAGTGTGTTATATTGTTTGTATGGATCGGGAGTAAGTGATTTTCCTTTTTTACTTCGTGTGTGTTACAATATTATTGTCGTTTCTCAAACCGCTATATAATGAACTTTGTGTCTTGTGTTTCTATTCGCCGGCATTTATTTAATTCTCTGGCTAATTGCCTACCAAAATCTTTATATAATACAATACATGGCCTAACTTGACCAAATGACATTTCAAAATTCTTATTAAGTTTACAAGTGAGTATATTCCTAATAACTGGTATATGTCCGGGGGGATATATCCAGGGGGATATAATTGATTCCAAAAAAACGCAAGTTGCGTTATGCAATATAGGATAAAGAATGATAGACTAAACCTATAAAGTGAAATGTGAGGTGTAGTGAATGTGTATGGAATGTCATCATGCTGAAATAATGGAGAAAATGGGGGGGAAATACTGGAGTGAGAAAAAAGATAACTTAGTTAACGAATTAATAAAATGGACTAGAGGGAAGATTCATCTGTGAGAGGTAGAACGGGAAATATCTTAATATAATAATGGATTGTAATCTAATCTCATAGTGATACTCGTGAAAAACTTATAGTGATGAATTTATAGTGATAATCTGGAAGATCTTGGTAGGAAAAATAAAAATCTATTAAAAAGATAATTGGATAGAAAATCTATCACGGGGATATCGTAATAATGGGTGCCAGGACCGGGGAACAATAGTAATAGACAATATAGAGAATAGTAGATAGTAAGACTAAAGGGGTGACTAAAGAGTATGTAGGGGTGAACTAAACTAAAAAGCTGCCAAATCAATAACTTCATTTAAGCCGGAGGGAAACAGAGACTGGAATTTATAAATCCAATATGTTTCCCTCTGGCGTAGACGGGTGTACCTATTATAACCTATTTTGTGGGGGATGTGTTCGAGTGGAGTGATAGAAAAGGTGTGTTGATGTCCATAATGTTGGATGGTGCTGTGTCTTGAAATACTATGTTTGAGTGATTGTTTTTTGATATTTCTTAAGTGCTCACTCCATCTCGTGCGTATCTTCCTGCAGGTGCGGCCCAAATATTGAAGGCCACATCTGCAGGTCAATACGTAAATAACATAATCTGTGCCACAATCTATCCTATTTTTGATGGTAAATACTTCCCCTGTCGTATGACATTTCACAGATGTTTGTCCATGTGTTATATACCTACACATATGGCAACGTGATTTGTTACACCTAAAAGCTCCTATCTTAAAATTCTTGTTTATATTAAGTGTGGGCTGATGTATACGATTTCTCTTGGAAATCACAACTTTACTTGGGGCCAGTTTTTGTTTCAGGGTCGGTGCTCTTCGGAATACTACACGTGGATTCCTGGTGATACTATGTTTCAGAATTGGGTCTTTCATTATAATAGGCCAGTGTTTTTTCAAAGTTTTCTTTATATAGGTGTGTTGTGAATTAAATTGTGTAATGAAAAGTGGTTCCTTGGGATTGTTATTAGAAGATATGGTCAAATTTTGATATTTAGGGGTAAGGATATTCTGTCTATCGACATTCCTTGCCTTCAGAATTCCAAATTAGCAAGAGATGAGGAGGACTATAATAAAGGGATTGTCTATACATATAATAAAAAAATAATAAAAAGGATAACACTGAAGTAAATGAGAATCAAAATGACAATTGGAAGGGAGCACACAATAGAAACAATAGAAGGAACAATAGATCCAGTGACAGTCAAAATTGGACCCCGCACCATCAAAGAAAGTCTAGTTCTAATAGTCAATATTTTGATAGACAAAATCAACACACACCACGTACACCCCAGAACTACAATGAGAATAATAATTTTAAGACTGATCGGAACACCATCAGCTGGGATACACAGGACAATTGGGGGAATCATTCACAGTATAATCAACAAAAATCACAACAGTCTTTTAGACCACAAACTCATCTCCATGAGAATAGAACAGCATACAATTCGAACTACAATAACATGGTTCCCCACACATATAACCATAGAGTAAATGACTATCACCGTCCAGGACATTACAATAGACCATTTGAGATGACTCATCAGGGACGAGACAATAGGAACCACGACTATAGGAACCAGGGAGAATACAATAATACACGTATTAATGCTTCTCATAACCAATACACTATTCCCACACAAAACCGCTATGATGCTTTATCACACAATGATGACATTCCATCCAATAGACCAATGGAACTTTTCAAGTAATCACCTCAACAGCTGGAAGACCAACATCCCCTACAGTCAGTTTAGGCGGATTAGAAGGAATTGTAGCACTCTAACCCGATATGATCAACAGTCAGAAATTTTATGTAATAGATTTAAAGAAAAAGGCTATCTTGCCCAATTAATAGAAGACAGCTTTCTGAAGGCAAGGAATGTCGATAGACAGAATATCCTTACCCCTAAATATCAAAATTTGACCATATCTTCTAATAACAATCCCAAGGAACCACTTTTCATTACACAATTTAATTCACAACACACCTATATAAAGAAAACTTTGAAAAAACACTGGCCTATTATAATGAAAGACCCAATTCTGAAACATAGTATCACCAGGAATCCACGTGTAGTATTCCGAAGAGCACCGACCCTGAAACAAAAACTGGCCCCAAGTAAAGTTGTGATTTCCAAGAGAAATCGTATACATCAGCCCACACTTAATATAAACAAGAATTTTAAGATAGGAGCTTTTAGGTGTAACAAATCACGTTGCCATATGTGTAGGTATATAACACATGGACAAACATCTGTGAAATGTCATACGACAGGGGAAGTATTTACCATCAAAAATAGGATAGATTGTGGCACAGATTATGTTATTTACGTATTGACCTGCAGATGTGGCCTTCAATATTTGGGCCGCACCTGCAGGAAGATACGCACGAGATGGAGTGAGCACTTAAGAAATATCAAAAAACAATCACTCAAACATAGTATTTCAAGACACAGCACCATCCAACATTATGGACATCAACACACCTTTTCTATCACTCCACTCGAACACATCCCCCACAAAATAGGTTATAATAGGTACACCCGTCTACGCCAGAGGGAAACATATTGGATTTATAAATTCCAGTCTCTGTTTCCCTCCGGCTTAAATGAAGTTATTGATTTGGCAGCTTTTTAGTTTAGTTCACCCCTACATACTCTTTAGTCACCCCTTTAGTCTTACTATCTACTATTCTCTATATTGTCTATTACTATTGTTCCCCGGTCCTGGCACCCATTATTACGATATCCCCGTGATAGATTTTCTATCCAATTATCTTTTTAATAGATTTTTATTTTTCCTACCAAGATCTTCCAGATTATCACTATAAATTCATCACTATAAGTTTTTCACGAGTATCACTATGAGATTAGATTACAATCCATTATTATATTAAGATATTTCCCGTTCTACCTCTCACAGATGAATCTTCCCTCTAGTCCATTTTATTAATTCGTTAACTAAGTTATCTTTTTTCTCACTCCAGTATTTCCCCCCCATTTTCTCCATTATTTCAGCATGATGACATTCCATACACATTCACTACACCTCACATTTCACTTTATAGGTTTAGTCTATCATTCTTTATCCTATATTGCATAACGCAACTTGCGTTTTTTTGGAATCAATTATATCCCCCTGGATATATCCCCCCGGACATATACCAGTTATTAGGAATATACTCACTTGTAAACTTAATAAGAATTTTGAAATGTCATTTGGTCAAGTTAGGCCATGTATTGTATTATATAAAGATTTTGGTAGGCAATTAGCCAGAGAATTAAATAAATGCCGGCGAATAGAAACACAAGACACAAAGTTCATTATATAGCGGTTTGAGAAACGACAATAATATTGTAACACACACGAAGTAAAAAAGGAAAATCACTTACTCCCGATCCATACAAACAATATAACACACTCTACAATAAAGAACTAGAGTGACACTGTTGCGAGTATCGCAACAATCGCTATGCACATACTGACATGTCAGCCAATCACAAACTAATTTGCACTAAGAGAGTGATTGGCTAGTTTACACACACCCACTTTTGAGGAAAACTGCAATCCGGATTAAGAAAGTGATTGGCCAGGCTACACACACACCCACTTTTGAGGAAAACTGTAAGCAGGTCCTCTGGTGGGTTATCATTGCATACAAATCAGATATTTCCGCAACTACAGTTGCGAGGCTGACGATCTCTATACTTCTATAAGAAGGGCTTTTTGGCTGTTGCGATTGGGACTTGTAAACGGAACTCTGTTCGGTCAGTGGACCGCTGAGATGGCTTCAAAGCAGGCTGTCAAATCTTAGAGACTCAGGGGGCGTCTATCATAGACGGCACCCTGTCAAATGACAATATGAACAATTACTGGTTCTGGGTAACAAGTGGGTGGTGGCGGTCGGCCTCCACGTCACGCGGCCACTGCCCACATAGCAGCTTTGACCAATAGAATAAGAGTGTTCAGGCTAGTAAATAACAACATAGAACCGCTACACGATCTGTATGTGTTCATAACAAAGTAGGAATTATACAGTTTTAGTTGCTACTAGTAGTTTAAACTAGACAAATTGAAGTAAACATTTAAATTGACACGAATTTCGATATAACTTTTCATCACATAGTGTTGTCAAATACAGACTCGCAAAATATCTTTGGAAGGGTTATACCACCTCAAATGTGTAAAATAAAAGGGGTGGGAGGGATCATCTATCCCAGTAAGGGAACCTATTTACATGTTCACCAGTTTGGAGCTTTTTAATAACAATGATTAGTTATGAAGTTTATTCCACCAGATAATTGTACTGCAGAGAATAGATTAATAAATGCAAACATAGGTGAGTGTTTACAAAGTCAAGAGGGATTTTTCACCTCTAGGCCAGTGATTTGGACTAACCCACACAGGTGTACCACATCAATCATAGTGTTGTCAAATACAGACTCCCAAAATATCTTTGGAAGGGTTATACCACCTCAAATGTGTAAAATAAAAGGGGTGGGAGGGATCATCTATCCAAGTAAGGGAACCTATTTACATGTTCACCAGTTTGGAGCTTTTTAATAACAATGATTAGTTATGAAGTTTATTCCACCAGATAATTGTACTGCAGAGAATAGATTAATAAATGCAAACATAGGTGAGTGTTTACAGAGTCAAGAGGGATTTTTCACCTCTAGGCCAGTGATTTGGACTAACCCACACAGGTGTACCACATCAATCATTCTCCAGCAAAAAGAGGTGTTTTGTTCTGTTCATTAGTGAGGTATATTAGGCAGTGAAGAGTAGCATGATTTATTATGATTTTTTATGCCTGATGAAACGGTCTGTGAACCGTGAAACGCGTTGCATGATTGGGTGATTATTGGACACCCTGTTATCCACTCTCATCAGCAATCATTGTGCTGTTGTTTTTAAACTTTTATGCTTTTTTAAATAAATTTGGATATATCTTTTATCCTTTGAGTGGATTCATTTCTACCCACCATCTGCCATTGTTCACCTATGAGAGACCAGCCCAGCACCTGAGGGAACACATTATCATACAAATATCAAGATACCTAGAGTTTGGGTGAGCTGCCACACCTCTACCAATCTGCAGCCTGCTTCTACAAGCACATTGGTGTGCTCTGGGAATATGTGAGTACCCTCCACATTAAGGAATCTGTTGTGGTTGTACCATTAATAGTTTGCACATGTGGTGCCCGTATTTCTTGTCTCCCTTATAGCACCACCATCTTACGCCAAGAGCGCCTTCAAGTGGGTGAGCTGTTACACCTTTCTAATTCTGCAGCCCGCCCCTACCAGCACATAAGTGTGCTCTCCAAATTTGTGAGTACCCATTTGGCAATAGTTCTGTGACTCGTTTTTAATTAATAGATGATACCACACATGAGGCGCCCCTCCATTCTGTTTTATCTTATATAGTACCACCTGGACCATCCAGTGAGGAGGAGGCAGCCGCTACAGCAATCGTTATCCTTTGAAGAACATATAAAGGACTGTCTAATTTTTTCACAATTGCAAGTGTATTTTCACTACAGTATCTAATAATTTACTGTTTTCTGCCTTTATTGTGTATATACTCATCTATGATAGCTTAACATTGCCCCATCATATATACTTTTGTTCTAGATTAATGATTATACTGCATCTTGAGCGCCCCCTTCAGTGATTAGGTTTTTACAGTATGTTACAAAGCTGTAGCATAAAACTCATAACTAAAGTGTTAAAAAGTGCACTAATACCCAAAAACTACCTATTAACCCCTAAACCATGGCCCTCCCACATCGCAAACACTATAATACATTTATTAACCCCTAATCTGCTGCTCCCGACATCGCCGCCACTTAAAAAATGTATTAACCCCTATTCCGCCGTTCCCCAACATCGTCACCACTATAATAAACCTATTAACCCCTAAAACGCTGCACTCCTGCATCGCAAACACTATTTAAAGATTATTAACCCCTAATCTGCCGTCCGCCAACACTGCCACTATAATAAACCTATTAACCACTAAACTGCAAGCCCCCACAATGAAATATACTAAAATAAACTATTAACCCCTGAACCTCTGGCCTCCTACATCACTAACTCTACATAAATATATTAACCCCTAAATCTAACCCTAACGTAACCCTAACCCTAAGCATTACCATAACACCCTCTAACTTAAATATAATTAAAATAAATCTAAATTAAACTTACAATTATTACTTAAATAATTCCTATTTAAAACTAAATACTTACCTGTAAAAAAACCCTAAGCTAGCTACAAAATAACTAACAGTTACATTGTAGCTATTTTAAGTTTTATTTTTATTTCACAGGTAAGTTTGTATTTAATTTAACTAGGTAGACTAGTTAGTAAATAATTATTAACTATTTACTAACTACCTAGTTAATAAAACCTAACCTTCCTTACAATAAAACCTAACATTACAATAAAATAAAATAAATTAAATTAATTAAATACAATTATCTAAATTAAAAAAAAATAAACACTAAATTACACAAAATAAAAAATAAAATTATCAAAAATAAAAACGAAGTACACCTAATCTAATAGCCCTATAATAATAAAAAAGCCCACCCAAAATAAAAAAAAAACCTAGCCTACACTAAACTGCCAATGGCCCTTAAAAGGGCCTTTTGTGGGGCATTGCCACAAAGAAATCAGCTCTTTTACCTGTAAAAAAAAATACAAACAACCCCCAACAGTAAAACCCACCACCCACACAACAAAACCCCGGTCTTTGAAAACTGTAAGTGGATCATCGGGAGTTAGTGTTAGGTTTTTTAAGGGTTTATTGGGTGGGTTTTATTTTTAGATTAGGGTTTGTAAATTTGTATTTATTTTAACTAGGTAGTTAGTAAATAGTTAATAACTATTTACTAACTAGTCTACCTAATTAAAATAAATACAAAGTTACCTGTAAAATAAAAATAATACCTAAGATAGCTAGCTTAGGTTTTTTTTACAGGTAAGTTTGTATTTAGTTTTAAAAATAAATTATTTAGGTAATAATTGTAAATTTAATTTAGAATTAAGTTAGGGGGTGTTAGGGTTATGCTTAGGGTTAGGGTTACGTTAGAGTTAGGATTGAGGGCTAATATATTTATGTAGTGTTAGTGATGTGGGAGGCCAGAGGTTTAGGGGTTAATAACTTTAGTATAGTGGTGGCGACATTGGAGGGGGCAGATTATGGGATAATAAGTGTAATATAGGTGGCTATGATATTAGGGGCGGCAGATTAGGGGTTAATAACTTTATGTAGGTATAGGCGATGTAGGGGGCGGCAGATTAGGGGTTAATAACTGTAATGTAGGTGGTAGCGATGTTAGGGGCAGCAGATTAGGGGTGTTTAGACATGGTTTTTATGTTAGGGTGTTAAGTTTAAACATAACTTTTTGTTTCCCCCTAGACATCAATGGGGCTGCGTTACGGAGCTTTTCATTCTGCGATCGCAGGTGTTAGACTTTTTTTTGCCGGCTCTCCCCATTGATGTCTATGGAGAAATCGTGCACGAGCACGTCAAAGCAGTGCTTGTATTTCGGTGTGGTATGGAGCTCAACGCAACCATATCGCCAGCACAAGCCTGCTTTTTTAAAACCTGTAATAGCAGCAATATAGGGAGGTGAAATAACAACGCTTTTGTGGCACTTGTTAATTTCCCTATAGCGCTCAAAACTCGTAATCTAGCTGTGAGATTTTATATCAGCCCAAGTATTCTTTTGTTAAAGGGATAGTAAATACTGAAAATGTTATTGTTTAAAAAGATAGATAATCCCTTTATTTACCATTCTCCAGTTTTGCATAGCCAACACTGTTATAGAAATAAACTTTTTATCTCTGCAATTATCTTGTATCTAAGCTTCTGCAGACTGCCTCCTTATCTCAGATCTTTTGGCAGACTTGCATTTCAGGCAATTAGTGCTGACTCTTAAATAACTCCACGTGTGTGAGCACAATGTTATTTATAAGAAACACATTAACTCACGTCCTCTAGCTGGGAAAAACTGTCAAATGTATTCAGATAAGAGTTGGCCTTCAAATGCTTTGAAATTAGCATATGAACCTACCTAGGTTGAGGTTTCAACTAAGAATACCAAAAGAACAAAGCACATTTGATGATAAAAGTAAATTAGAAAGTTGGTTAAAATTACATGCCCTATCTGAATCATGAACGTTTAAGTTGAACTTTACTGTCCCTTTAACTACTCTCTCCTCTGTAAAATTCTGAGCCTCATTACTTACTATGGAAGGCATCGCTCATCTCTCTGGGACTTCCAAGTTCCGTCCTTTTTCTTATAGAGTTCAGTGAGTTCAGTCCTTGGGAAGTCTGCACTATACTTTCTCTCCAAACTAAAGAATCTTTGTCTTTTCGGGACCATAGAAAGTAATGAATAATGAAGAAAAACATTGCCTATATGATAACACATATTTTATTTATTAATTTATTTGTTAATTTATTTCTACTCAGAATAACATTTAAGATGAATTTATGTTTTTACGTACTTGATATTTTGTTGTTGATGTTTTTTGTTAATTATGATTATATATTTATTTTCTTAGCTTGGGAAATTATGCATCCCTCCATGGACAGACATACTGCAAACCCCACTTCAAACAACTTTTCAAATCAAAAGGAAATTACGATGAAGGTTTTGGATATAAACCCCACAAAGAGCTTTGGAACCCTAAAACTAAAATAACAAGTGCTTGCCATGTGGAAAAAGCAAATATAGATAAAGCATCATCCTTAGAATCAAAAATTAAATTAAACCCTCAGCTAAGTGATGAAGAAATATGCTATGATGATTTAGATGCCTGTTTAAAGCAAACTAGTGAAAGAGGAAAGCTGAGAATGACATGGCCTCCATCAAGTGACTCATGTGAAAAAACAGAGGTTATTAAAGAAGTTACAACACAAAAACCAAAATGGCCTCCCGAGGATTCTACTCAGAAAGCAAATAATAATGAAGCACATTTAGCATTGATGAAGAGAGGTAGTTTGAAGCAAGTGGATGTAGAAAGGCCTCCCCCTGAGGGTGGTGAGCAAGGCAAGGCAGAAAATGAAAAGCCAACTAAGATTTATAATGAAGGACATATGATGAAAATGAAAGAAATTGAAGGTTGTAGATTAGAGAAAGAAAGTAATGTAAGTATAGAAAGCCCTGAAAGTGTAGAGAATAAAAATATGCATGATTTAGTGAAAGTTACTAAAATTGATGGTAATGAGGAAGAAAATAACATTAATATGAACAGCAACAACAACAACAACAACAACTCTTTGATTATCAAAGACCTTATTCATCTTTTTTCTCAAGAATATACAGACTGTCAAAAAAATGAACACACATTTCATGATTTTCAGTCAGAAATAAAACATTCAGAAATGTATGCTGCTTTTATGAACAGAAGTCCTTTTACTGAAAATGTAAGTAG
The DNA here is from genome assembly GCF_027579735.1 of Bombina bombina. Classification (NCBI taxonomy): domain Eukaryota; kingdom Metazoa; phylum Chordata; class Amphibia; order Anura; family Bombinatoridae; genus Bombina; species Bombina bombina. Next base: position 437,723,694 of record NC_069499.1, read on the forward strand.
TGATATACCACAAAAATGCAATACAGAAGAAAATAATTCTCTCTTTTTCGAAGATTCTTTCTCCTTGGCAGCTGTTGTAAAAAATTTGCCAGATTCTGAGACAAATGATGCCAGGATATCACTTTCTATTAATAAACTTCAAAAGCAAGAACTGGCAGAAACAATTGTTCTGCATGGTTTCCCATCACATACTCTCAACAATTCCCTGTGTCTTGAAGACAATAATTCATGCAATTTACCAAGCAGGGAGATAAATGAGCCACGGGCAATAGGTACTGTACCATTTCAACAATGTACTTTTCATTCAAATTTGGAAGAAACAACTATTGACATAAAAGTGAGAGATGATGATACATTGCAGCAAGCTAATGAGATAGATGAATCTACCAATGAAAATATGTTAGATTTATTAGCCATTGATTGGAAAAGCACAGCTTCCCTGGATAATTTTGTATGCAAAAATATCTGTCAAGATCTAAGTGTAGAGGATCAAATTAAGAAAAATAGATGTTATGAGGAAGACTAAACTGATTATGTAAATAATATAACTGATGTAAAATAGCCTCTGGCATTTAAGGAAATGGTTACTTTAAATAGTAGGTGATGCTTTATTTCAATCAATGTGTTTTTTTCGTTTGAAAAACCTCATATGCAGTAAGGTCACAAGTATAAAGTACCAATGGTTTTGCTTCAAAGTCCTTTTCATTTCATACACAATATATTAGGAAATCTATCATTTCAGCAGTTTTTTCATGGTGGGAATAATGCAATAATATGATTCTATGCAGTTTTATAAAATATATTTATACATTATTTAATACATGGTTATATTGATAGCACTCTAATTTTGTAGATTTCAGGAACTTACAAATTGATATTAGCACCTGGTGTGCCTAAATGAATGAAAAAATATGTTGGTTTTTTTCAGAGGATTTATGACATAATATGTAAATTAGTTTTATGAGTTTGATGTAGAATTTTTCTTTTTTACAAAAAGTCAATGCTATTTAAAAAGAGACAAGGTTTGAGAAAATATGAAACGTACAAATATTACATAACAATTTTTTTAGTACAATGGATCTAAGGCTTTTATAAAACGTAATCTCTGTGGTTCAGAAAGGTCATGGAAAAATATGAAACAGGAGAGCTTTGAATGCCTTTTATCATTTAAGTTAGTACTATAAAATCTTATATAAAAAGAAAAAGGTTAATTACCCTTCTTTGACAAGTGGGTCAGGAACCTACAAACAGAGCACTTAAAAGGTGAAGGGCAAATGGTTGTTAAAATTGTATTTACTCTTTGTTATTAAGCTTAGTATTTAAGTTACAAGGCATGTATTAGCAGTATCTCTCTCCAAAAATGGGTCTTGTCAAAGGAAATACATAACTGGTGAATAGACGTCCTTTAAATATATTAAAAAGAAATTTAGTAAAGCACAAAATATAGGTGTTTTGACTGACAATGCACTTATTATTAAAAAAAAGGTTGGTGTTTGTCAAGTAAAATAATTTTATAATTCTAATTCTAATATTGAAATATTTGATGTATCTAACTCATGTCTTAAGAGATAAGAACAAAAAATATTTATATATTTCTTAGTCTCTTCCTGGAGACAGCTTTTGACTTTTGGAATACATGGATGTCTATTAGTGTTTCATAATACTAAGTCAAAGGGGTTAGCAAAGGACAAATTTTAACCCTTAGGCTGAGAAAATGGGGGCTGCAATGTATTGGTTTCCATAACTACCAATGGAATTTTCAAAATATCTATATTTGAGAAATAATGTGTAAATTTCCTTCTTTCTTTCCTTCCTTCCTTCTTGATGTCTTTCTTTCCTACTTGAACTCCAGGGAATGTTTTTTTAAAAACTGCAAAAATCATGGAATACTACTTATTTAGATAAGTAACTCTTGCCATTATAATGTCTTGAAAAATGAAAATTAGTCTGTTTACCATGAGTATGGTATTCCATTGCAAAGACCCATAATGTGTGTGTGTTTTAAATTACTTTGTCATTATAATTTGCATGATGCAATATTTGATTGGTAGTTCGAAAGAATAAAAACATATTTCACAAATCTGTGTAGTGAATGTTTAGTCTTTAAAAAAAGACATTACAATATTTTTTCTTGTAGTCCTGAAAAATAAAAATATATTTCTCAAATTTGTGTAGTGAATGTTTAATTAAAATATTTTTATTTTTACTTTTTTTTACTGTTTTATTGCTGTGAATAATTAAGCTTTTTTTTTTTGCTTTCATTTGTGTGGAGGCTTGCCCCTGTCCTCCAATACTAATGCGGGAATGGCTATTTCAGTATCACTTGCAGACATGGAAACATTATGGGCTAGATTACAAATGGAGCGCTAATTTATTGCACACTCTTAAATTGGAAAATTTGCCCATTTACAGGCTCGTCATAATTAACCAGCCATTACAAGTGACGGGTTATTGTTACCGCAAGATCGCATTGGCAATTAGCGCTCAAAAAATTAAGCAGATGTCAGACCTCTGGTTATATTTTAAAAATTTTCCCCAATTGGCCCCAAAATAAAATGTGAAGTCCCTTTTGAAAAAAATAGCTTTTTTTTTTTTTTTTTAAAAACTGCACTAAGCAGTTTTTAGGTGTTAAAATGTGCGGCTGTGGGGTGTTAGAAAACAAACGTCACTGAAAAGTGATTTTACATTGCGGTCTATGGGGAACTGTGTGTTCCCTGTAAATATATACGTATATGCTTATATACATACAATATCTCACATTTTTGTAAATATTTTATTATATCTTTTCATGTGACAACACTGAAGAAATGACACTTTGCTACAATGTAAAGTAGTGAGTGTACAGCCTGAATAACAGTGTACATTTGCTGTCCCCTCAAAATAACTCAACACACAGCCATTAATGTCTAAACCGTTGGCAAAAGTGAGTACACCCTTAAGTGGAAATGTCCAAATTGGGCCCAAAGTGTCAATATTTTGTGTGGCCAACATTATTTTCCAGCACTGCCTTAACCCTCTTGGGCATGGAGTTCACCAGAGCTTCACAGGTTGCCACTGGAGTCCTCTTCCACTCCTCCATGACGACATCACAGAGCTGATGGATGTTAGAGACCTTGTGCTCCCCCACCTTCCGTTTGAGGATGCCCCACAGATGCTCAATAGGGTTTGGTCGATTAGATTCTAAGTAATGCAGCGTATCTGTATATATCAGTAGTAATATACCTACACAAGGGTCATTACTATTCACAGACCCTGCCAGTTATAAAACTCCAGCCTAAGGAGCAACTGGCTGAGGATAAAGTAATAAAGTGACCTCACCTTTATCCTCGGCCAGTTGCTCCTTAGGCTGGAGGTTTATAACTGGCGGGGTCTGTGAATAGTAATGACCCTTGTGTAGGTATATTACTACTGATATATACAGGTATGCTGCATTACTTAGAATCTAATCTACAAAATATCTTCTGGATTAGATGTTATTGGCAAGTTCACACAGCGCATCAGATGTTAATATAAAAGGCGGAAATAGTACGTATCTGTAATGATCAAAATTCTAACATTCATAAACAGTAGGTTTGTAGCTTGATCCTAAGTTCAGATCATATAGCTTAGATGACTGAAGCAAAAGGATTAAGCAGAATTTGCTATAAGTAATTGAATAAAGATGTTTTAAGCTGGCATACGCAATAAAACTGAAATAGTAAATAATATGGATTAGTTTCTTGAAAAGCAAAACACTTTAGTATCTCTGCTGAAATGCTTAATATAAGGTTTATACACACTGAGGATTAAATAGTTTAAAGGCTGAAGTATGATTCGAAGTAAGGATATATAAAAGAGGCACATATAACAAATGATACTCAGTTCTGGGGGTGAGAGATTTTGTACCTGAACAGAGTTTGCAGAGCTGACAGGATTACTGCAGGGAAGCATGTGTTGCGTACACTCAGCAACGCTGACTCGTGTACGATGTCGGCTTTTGGCAGAGTGACAAGTTCTCTGAAGGAAGCGAGTGCTGCGTCCTCACAGCAGTGCAGTCACAACTAGATGCCGGTTAGTAAGGGAAGCCGCAGAGACTCAGAGGTACAGCAGGGAAGCGTGAGACTCAGCTGGCAGTCTGAGATTGATGACGTCAGCGGAGTCAGCTATGGGAAATGGCAAGGCAGAGATCCGTAGTAGATTTGCTGGAGTAGAATCCGGTTGTGAAAAGGTTTGTATGCATACAAAATAGGCAGATTTGGTAACTGCTCAGAGCAAGGTTTAAGGCTTGAAAGAGGATAGTAGATGAGCACAGGTAGTTCATCTGATTCACACATCAATAATCAAGCATTGAACAGGTGTCTGTGATAGTCTTATATAGAGCAATAGTTAAGGTGGACAGCTGTGAGTAAAGGTGGAATCATGACAGATCCCCCTCTTCAAAGTGTCCCTCATGGGGGCACCGAACCAGGTTTGGTAGGGTGAAGAAGATGAAATTCATTCAGGAGATCAGGAGCGTGGATGTCACGCAGAGGTATCCAGGAGTCCTCTTCGGGACCATATCCAGACCATCGAACTAGATATTCCACCCGTCTCCATCGTTTGCGGGAATCTAAGATCTTTTCCACCTCAAATTCAGATTGGTCAGCGCACAAAGAGGTATTGGAGTCAACATCCTCGGTTAAAGATTCTGAACTGCCCAAATAAGGCTTTAAGAGAGATACATGGAAAGACGGATGAATCCGTAGATGACCCGGCAATTGAAGAACTACTGCGTTAGCATTTAGAATTTTCTTTATACGGAAAGGCCCAAGAAACTGGTTTGCCAATTTCTTACAGGGCACTTTTAATTTTAAGTTTTTTGTTGACAACCATACTCTATCACCAGGTTTGTATGGGGGAGGAAGCATATGCTTTTGGTCAAAGTAACGTTTTTGTGTCTCTTTCGCAATTTCTAAATGTTTTTTCAATAGAGGTAAAGAATTCTTCAATTCGGTGAAATACTCAGTAGCATAAGGAGAGGTAGAAGTGATGTTAGATGTGGGTATCGTTCTCGGATGGTATCCATAAGAAGCAAAGAAAGGTGACATTTTAGTGGAGGTGTTAACAGAATTATTATAGGCGAATTCCGCCATCGGAAGCCAGTCTAACCAATCATCTTGAACTTGTGAGATGTAGCATCTGAGATACTGTTCCAAGGTTTGGTTTAAACGTTCTGTTAAACCATTTGATTGTGGGTGAAAAGCTGTTGTGAATCTGGGAGAGATTTTCATCAGTCGGCACAATTCCCTCCAGAATCTGGAGGTGAAGTGCGTTCCCCTATCAGTAACTATAGAAAGAGGTAGTCCATGCAATTTCACAATTTCGGAAATTAAGTAGTTTGCTGTGGTTGTAGCAGTAGGTATCTTCTTAAGAGGAATGAAATGTCCCATACGGGTAAGATGATCCACAACAACTAGGATACAGGTATAATTTTTTGAGGGTGGTAGCTCTACGATGAAATCCATCGAGATCATGTGCCAAGGTGCGTCTGGTATGGGTAAAGGAGTCAATAAACCGAATGGTTTATGTGCTACTCGTTTGTTTCGAGAGCAAACCTGACAATCTGTGATATGGTTACATACATCTTGCTTCATCTTGGGCCACCAATATTCTCTGTTCAACAAATCTAGGGTTTTAGTTATTCCCGGATGTCCTGATAAAGGATTGTCATGGAAATGTTGAAGTAATTGTTTTCTCAGTGTTGGTGGTACATAAAGACATTTGCCATAATGCCACAAATCAGTCTTCAAATCTTTTTTACATAATGTAGGAATAGTTGAATCAGTAAGTTGAGCTGTTAATAGATCAGAATGAAACGAAGTAATAGAGGCTAAGAATTTGTGAGGAGGTATGATATTTTGCACCTCTTCTCTTTCTGGAATACTTTGGAAAGTTCTGGATAGAGAGTCAGCTTGTGTATTTCTTGATCCTGGTCTATAGTGTATCAGATAATTGAAACGATCCAGAAAAAGAGACCAACGGACCTGTCGTGAGGATAACATTTTGTTTCTTTTAAGGTACTGTAAGTTTTTGTGGTCAGTCAAAACTAAGAAGGATTTGGGTGTGCCTTCTAGAATATGTCTCCAGTGTTCCATGGCGACCTTTATTGCCAGGAGTTCAAGATCACCTACTGAGTAATTCCTTTCTGCAGGTGTTAAAAGTCTTGAATAAAAGGCAACAGGATGTCTTTCCTGAGATCCAGTGCGTTGTTGGGATAAAATGGCCCCAACCCCAATGTTTGAGGCATCCACTTCTAAAGTATAATCTGCATCAGGATCAGGTAGCTGTAAAATTGGCGCTGTAGTGAAACGTCTTTTCAGATGTTCAAAAGCTTCATTTGCTTCTTTCGTCCAATGAAAATTATTCTTTCCTGTTAATTTAGTCAAAGGTTGAGCAAGGGATGAATATCCCTGAATGAATCTTCTGTAAAAGTTGGAAAATCCAAGGAACTTTTGAAGAGACTTTAGAGTGGTAGGAACGGGCCACTCCAGAACAACTTTTACTTTGTCAGGATCCATTTCTATTCCATTTGGGGAGATGATATAACCCAGAAATTTGATTGTCTTTACATGGAATTGACACTTCTCTAATTTTGCATAAAGATGATGTTCCCTTAACCTCATTAAAACCCAACGTACGTGTTTGATGTGTTCAGTCATGGATTTCGAATATATCAAGATGTCATCTAAATATATCACTACTCAAGAGTCTAATAAATCTTTGAATATCTCATTAATGAAAAATTGAAATGTCGCTGGTGCATTTTTCAACCCGAATGGCATAACGTTATACTGAAATAAGCTATATCGTGTTTTGAAAGCTGTCTTCCACTCATTCCCCTTTCTCATCCGAATGAGATTATATGCACCTTTCAAATCAAGTTTGGTAAAGATTTGAGCATCAGTTAATCTTTCAAGAAGTTTGGGGATGAGTGGAAGCGGGTATCTGTTTTTCACTGTAATTTCGTTTAAACCTCTGTAATCGATAATTGGGCGTAATGTACCATCCTTATTGGTCACAAAGAACATTCCAGCAGCTGCTGGAGAAGTGGAGGTGGATATAAATCCTTTTCTTAAATTTTCATCAAGATATTCTCTAAGTTATTGTAATTCTTTATTAGACATGGGATATATTTTACCGAAAGGTATAGTAGTGTTAGGTTTAGTGTCTATAGGACAATCAAATGGCCTATGTGGCAGTAAATTTTCTGCCTCTTTTAGGTTAAACACATCGGAAAATTCAATGTAATCTGAGGGTATCTGAGGTTGTATGTGGTTCAACGAGAGTGTAGGGTAACAAGTAGAGATACAGTATTTAGAGGTGTACTGTAGTGTATTAGTAGCCCAATCTATGTTGGGGTTATGTTGACGTAACCAAGGGTAACCTAAAATAACAGGGTGTATGGATTTGGGTAGTATATCGAATGTGATATATTCAGTATGCCCATTACCAGTAGTAGTGAGTAGTGGAATAGTGTGATGTGTTATTGGACCTTTTAAATGAGTGGAACCATCAATAACTTTTACATACACAGGAAATTGCTTTGACACACAGGGTATTTTATTTTTGGTAACATAACTTTGATCCATAAAAATACCGAAAGCCCCTGAATCAATCATTGCTTCATTCCGGAGAAGTTGTTGATCCCACTGCAAAGACAATGAAATGGTTAAGTGTGATATCAATTTAGGGTTTATTTGAGGGTTAACTATCATTATCTTACCCCTCTTCTGGCGTAGTAGAATCGGGCAAGTGGATACAGTGTGGTCCTTGTTTCCACAGTACATGCATAGATTCAAACTCTTTCTTCGTTGTTTTTCTTCATATGTCAATGGTCCCTTTATTGTTCCGATTTCCATAGGTATAGGACCAGATGCAGGTTTCTCCACTTGGGGTAGGTGGTACTTCTTTGGGTAGGTTTCAGATGGCACCCTTTGAGCACGGCGTTCCCTGAATCTCCTATCCATAGAGATGGAAATCTTTATAAGAGACTCAAGGGTGTCTGGAAACTCAATTCGGGAAAGCTCATCCTTTAGATGTTCGGACAGTCCCAGGTGAAACTGGTTACGTAGGGAGACTGAGTTCCATTGAGATTCTGTGGCCCATAGCTGAAACTCCGCGACGTAGTCTTCAACTGGTCTTTTTCCTTGTTTAAGTGTTCTCAGGTTGTTTTCTGCTGTAAGTTGGGTGTTGCGGTCTTCATACAGTAAGGCCATTGCGTTAAAGAAATCCTCCAAAGACCCTAATATGGGATCATTAACTTCAAAAAATTTATCAGCCCATAACCTGGGTTCACCACTTAAATAGGATATCATGGTACATACTTTTACTCTGTCAGAAAAATATGTTTTAGGTTTCATAGAAAACATAAGTAAACAGGCGTTGCGAAATTCGCGAAAACAAGTGCGAACACCTGAAAACACACTTGGAGGGTTAATTTTTGGTTCAGGGTGTTCAGAAGCCTTTTGTGTAACGAAGTCATTTAGGATACGCTTCAATGTATTATTTTCATTTTTTAACTCAGTTAAACCCTGAGCCAGAATTTCTACCTTCTGATTTAAACTAGAAATTTCATTTGCCATGGCACTTTTTGTAGGCTTGATTATTCTGTAATGATCAAAATTCTAACATTCATAAACAGTAGGTTTGTAGCTTGATCCTAAGTTCAGATCATATAGCTTAGATGACTGAAGCAAAAGGATTAAGCAGAATTTGCTATAAGTAATTGTAAAGGATATATAAAAGAGGCACATATAACAAATGATACTCAGTTCTGGGGGTGAGAGATTTTGTACCTGAACAGAGTTTGCAGAGCTGACAGGATTACTGCAGGGAAGCGTGTGTTGCGTACACTCAGCAACGCTGACTCGTGTACGATGTCGGCTTTTGGCAGAGTGACAAGTTCTCTGAAGGAAGCGAGTGCTGCGTCCTCACAGCAGTGCAGTCACAACTAGATGCCGGTTAGTAAGGGAAGCCGCGGAGACTCAGAGGTACAGCAGGGAAGCGTGAGACTCAGCTGGCAGTCTGAGATTGATGACGTCAGCGGAGTCAGCTATGGGAAATGGCAAGGCAGAGATCCGTAGTAGATTTGCTGGAGTAGAATCCGGTTGTGAAAAGGTTTGTATGCATACAAAATAGGCAGATTTGGTAACTGCTCAGAGCAAGGTTTAAGGCTTGAAAGAGGATAGTAGATGAGCACAGGTAGTTCATCTGATTCACACATCAATAATCAAGCATTGAACAGGTGTCTGTGATAGTCTTATATAGAGCAATAGTTAAGGTGGACATCTGTGAGTAAAGGTGGAATCATGACAGTATCCCTTTGCTACCAGTCAGTCATTGCTACATTGTATCAGGACGCAGCTTGAGCTCTATCTATTTTTTTTTACGCAGATGTCAATGGTCTTAATATAAGTATATTTTTGCTGATACTCATAAGCACGTTGCACTATTTTATATAATTGACTACAAAGCCGGATATATCAACATAAGACTAAATATTGATTTAATCTTACCTATAGTCAACACACAATGTTCTGTTAAGACAAGTGACTGTATTCAATATCAAATTGACGTACTATATTACTGACCAAATAAAATATAAGTCTGAATAATGGTGTATTGATTTTGTATTACTTACCTTGACTGAGTATACTGAGTATATGATGCTACCTGGAGTTTTATGAACTGAATATTATTAGTACCGATACAATAACCTTGCTATATAACACTAAGGTTGTTCTAGGATTCTTCAATATCGAAGTCAGTACCTAGTTTTATAAACTTATATGATAATAGATTAGGGTGTACAGTATATCATACTGCTTGTATTATCACATTGGATTTAATCACTTTACTATTTCTGGGTTCCTATCACCTGGTGTGTAATAAGCAGCTCAATGGTCTGTGATCATTTTTCAGATGAATGGGTCATGTGTAGATTATAGGGACCCAGAATGACACATTGTTAGCACATGATTAGCCTATCCAGCACACTATAGAGGTTTATTCTCACACCCTGATTGGTGTGAGAATAAACCTCGTTATCACGATTGTGAGGGATTACATTTAAACACATTATGTAGAGGCCTGACTAGCTTATAAAGTGATCCCTCCTTTTTCTATTACATATTTATAGTCTTAACCAGTATCTGTGACGTTTTTAATGTGTATGTTATGTAACCAAATGGTTTTGGTTTTTATTGGTAATTAATAAAAGTTAAATTTTATAAATCCTGCTTGGAATTTCATTGCTCTATAATCAGGGCAGTGCTGCACGTGCATACTTGGTGAGGACTGGCATGATTATTCTTTCATGTCATTCCTCTTTTGTGTTTATAGTTTAGACATTAATGGCTGTGTGTTGAATTATTTTGAGGGGACAGCAAATTTATTCTGGCTGTACACTCACGACTTTACATTGTAGCAAAGTGTCATTTCTTCAGTGTTGTCACATGAAAAGATATAATAAAATATTTACAAAAATGTGAGGGATGTACTCACTTTTGTGAGATACTGTATATATTTATGTGTTAATATGTGTATATACACATATTAACTCATAAATATATATGTATATAATCATTTACAAATATATTTATATTTTGCTGCCCATCACTGCGTGACTTACCCCTTTCGCTGTGCTAGTTCTAATGCCGTTTCTGACAGTATGAGAATGAGGCTCCTATTGGAGCCAATGGAAGTGCACTCTCATGAGCGCAATGCTTTTGTGCAATGCTTGCTTAATTTTAATATTGTGCCAGAAATGTCTTTAACCCCATAATGACTGGTCTTTCTATGGCAAGAGTGCGTTATTTCAGGATACCTGCAGAAGGGAAGGAGGCTATAATAGCGTGGTCTTGCTGCTGGCGGCGAAACCCACACTATTATAGGCAGAAAAACCCTTAACAACCAGCAAGGTGCAAGGTATATAAGTAAGGTTGCAGTTTAGCCTCGATTTCTTGTTCCCATACAAAGCATACATTATAAGTTTTGCATCTCCAGGGGCCACTCAAACTATGGCACACATTCTTATTTCTGCTTTATCCCAGGGATTGCAAAGACTAGTACAGATCTATAAATAAGACACAAATAAACAACACATATAATGATCTATTCCAATCAAATAAAGTTGTGTTAAGTGCTTTGCAAATTTTTAAAGGATTCTCAAATTCAGTGATAATCCAGTTACTATGTGTTTTTTCGCCCTTTGTGAATTATGCTAATAGTTTGTATTGAGCGAATTTTAATTCAATGCAAAAATACATAATTTCTGGAATTTTCTATTTCACCAGTCTTAACTATATATAACTATATATATATATATATATATATATATATATATATATATATATATATATATATATATATATATTTCTAACATAAAAGAAGATAGAGACCTTTATTACTACCATATATAAGACAATACGTATGGAAAGATTAATCTTTATTGGTAACCATAATAGTAGATGAGAAATATGTTCTGGGCTCCCCAGTTCACAAAATCTTTCATTTAAGAGCCCAGGTAAAATCTTCACTTTATAGAAATAACAAAGTCAGAACAGTGATCAAACTATGGAGTTCATCACAATATATTGCTAAAGGATTATTAGTTTGATGTGGTCACAATTATCCATTTTCATAGTTTATCAGCACGTTGATGCCTCATCCGCATTTTTTAATACACAATTCACTGACGGCTAGATTTAGAGTTTTGTCTGTAACGACCCGCGTAGCTAACGCTGGCTTTTTTCTGGCCGCACCTTTAAAATAACTCTGGTATTGAGAGTCCACAGAATGGCTGCGTTAGGCTCCAAAAAAGGAGCGTAGAGCATATTTAACGCAACTTCAACTCTCGATACCAGAGTTGCTTACGGACGCGGCCAGCCTCAAAAACATGCTCGTGCACGATTCCCCCATAGGAAACAATGGGGCTGTTTGAGCTGAAAAAAAACCTAACACCTGCAAAAAAGCCGCGTTCAGCTCCTAACGCAGCCCCATTGTTGTCTATGGGGAAACACTTCCTACGTCTGCACCTAACACCCTAACATGTACCCCGAGTCTAAACACCCCTAACCTTACACTTATTAACCCCTATTCTGCCGTCCCCTCTATCGCTGACCCCTGCATATTATTTTTAACCCCTAATGTGCCGCTCCGTAAACCGCCGCTACTTACATTATCCCTATGTACCCCTAATCTGCTGCCCCTAACACCGCCGACCCCTATATTATATTTATTAACCCCTAATCTGCCCCCCACAACGTCGCCTCCACCTGCCTACACTTATTAACCCCTAATCTGCCGACCGGACCGCACCGCTATTATAATAAAGTTATTAACCCCTAATCCGCCTCACTAACCCTATAATAAATAGTATTAACCCCTAATCTGCCCTCCCTAACATCACCGACACCTAACTTCAAACATTAACCCCTTATCTGCCGACTGGAGCTCACCGCTATTCTAATAAATGTATTAACCCCTAAAGCTAAATCTAACCCTAACACTAACACCCCCCTAATTTAAATATAATTTTAATCTAACGAAATTAATTAACTCTTATTAAATAAATTATTCCTATTTAAAGCTAAATACTTACCTGTAAAATAAATCCTAATATAGCTACAATATAAATTATAATTATATTATAGCTATTTTAGGATTAATATTTATTTTACAGGTAACTTTGTATTTATTTTAACCAGGTACAATAGCTATTAAATAGTTAAGAACTATTTAATAGCTAAAATAGTTAAAATAATTACAAAATTACCTGTAAAATAAATCCTAACCTAAGTTACAATTAAACCTAACACTACACTATCAATAAATAAATTAAATAAAATACCTACAATTACCTACAATTAAACCTAACACTACACTATCAATAAATTAATTAAATACAATACCTACAAATAACTACAATGAAATAAACTAACTAAAGTACAAAAAATAAAAAAGAACTAAGTTACAAAAAATAAAAAAATATTTACAAACATAAGAAAAATATTACAACAATTTTAAACTAATTACACCTACTCTAAGCCCCCTAATAAAATAACAAAGCCCCCCAAAATAAAAAAAATGCCCTACCCTATTCTAAATTACTAAAGTTCAAAGCTCTTTTACCTTACCAGCCCTGAACAGGGCCCTTTGCGGGGCATGCCACAAGAAATTCAGCTCTTTTTCCTGTAAAAAAAAATACAATACCCCCCCCAACATTACAACCCACCACCCACATACCCCTAATCTAACCCAAACCCCCCTTAAATAAACCTAACACTAAGCCCCTGAAGATCTTCCTACCTTATCTTCAACATACCAGGTATCACCGATCCGTCCTGGCTCCAATATCTTCATCTAAGCCCAAGCGGGGGCTAGACATCCATCATCCGACGGCTGAAGAAGTCCAGAAGAGACTCCAAAGTCTTCATCCTATCCGGGAAGAAGAGTAGATCCGGACCAGCAACCATCTTCTTCCAAGCGGCATTTTCTATCTTCATCCGATGAGGACCGGCTCCATCTTGAAGACCTCCACCGCGGACCCATCTTCTTCCGACGACGACTTCCCGACGAATGACGGTTCCTTTAAGGGACGTCATCCAAGATGGCATCCCTCGAATTCCGATTGGCTGATAGGATTCTATCAGCCAATCAGAATTAAGGTAGGAAAATTCTGATTGGCTGATGGAATCAGCCAATCAGAATCAAGTTCAATCCGATTGGCTGATCCGATCAGCCAATCAGATTGAGCTCGCATTCTATTGGCTGATCGGAACAGCCAATAGAATGCAAGCTCAATCTGATTGGCTGATTGAATCGGATTGAACTTGATTCTGATTGGCTGATTCCATCAGCCAATCAGAATTTTCCTACCTTAATTCCGATTGACTGATAGAATCCTATCAGCCAATCGGAATTCGAGGGACGCCATCTTGGATAACGTCCCTTAAAGGAACCGTCATTCATCGGGAAGTCGTCGTCGGAAGAAGATGGGTCCGCGGTGGAGGTCTTCAAGATGGAGCCGGTCCTCATCTGATGAAGATAGAAGATGCCGCTTGGAAGAAGATGGTTGCTGGTCCGGATCTACTCTTCTTCCCGGATAGGATGAAGACTTTGGAGCCTCTTCTGGACTTCTTCAGCCGTCGGATGATGGATGTCTAGCCCCCGCTTAAAATTGTTGTAATATTTTTCTTATGTTTGTAAATATTTTTTTATTTTTTATAACTTAGTTCTTTTTTATTTTTTGTACTTTAGTTAGTTTATTTCATTTTAGTTATTTGTAGGTATTGTATTTAATTAATTTATTGATAGTGTAGTGTTAGGTTTAATTGTAGGTAATTGTAGGTATTTTATTTAATTTATTTATTGATAGTGTAGTGTTAGGTTTAATTGTAACTTAGGTTAGGATTTATTTTACAGGTAATTTTGTAATTATTTTAACTATTTTAGCTATTAAATAGTTCTTAACTATTTAATAGCTATTGTACCTGGTTAAAATAAATACAAAGTTACCTGTAAAATAAATATTAATCCTAAAATAGCTATAATATAATTATAATTTATATTGTAGCTATATTAGGATTTATTTTACAGGTAAGTATTTAGCTTTAAATAGGAATAATTTATTTAATAAGAGTTAATTAATTTCGTTAGATTAAAATTATATTTAAGTTAGGGGGGTGTTAGTGTTAGGGTTAGACTTAGCTTTAGGGGTTAATACATTTATTAGAATAGCGGCGAGATTCGGTCGGCAGATTAGGGGTTAATGTTTGAAGTTAGGTGTCGGCGATGTTAGGGAGGGCAGATTAGGGGTTAATAAATATAATATAGGGGTCGGCGGTGTTAGGGGCAGCAGATTAGGGGTACATAGCTATAATGTAGGTGGCGGCTCTTTGCGGTCGGCAGATTAGGGGTTAATTATTGTAGGTAGCTGGCGGCGACCTTATGGGGGGCAGGTTAGGGGTTAGTAAATATAATATAGGGGTCGGCGGTGTTAGGGGCAGCAGATTAGGGGTACATAGCTATAATGTAGCTGGCGGCGGCGTGCGGACGGCAGATTAGGGGTTAATAAGTGTAGGTAGCTGGCTGCGACGTTGTGGGGGGCAGGTTAGGGGTTAATAAATATAATATAGGGGTCTACGGTGTTAGGGGCAGCAGATTAGGGGTACATAAGTATAACGTAGGTGGCGGTCGGCAGATTAGGGGTTAAAAAAATGTAATCGAGTGTCGGCGATGTGGGGGGGGCCTCGGTTTAGGGGTACATAGGTAGTTTATGGGTGTTAGTGTACTTTAGAGCACAGTAGTTAAGAGCTTTATAAACCAGCGTTAGCCCAGAAAGCTCTTAACTACTGACTTTTTTCTGCGGCTGGAGTTTTGTCGTTAGAATTCTAACGCTCACTTCAGACACGACTCTAAATATCGGAGTTAGAAAGATCCCATTGAAAAGATAGGATACGCAATTTACGTAAGGGGATCTGCGGTATGGAAAAGTCGCGGCTGAAAGTGAGCGTTAGACCCTTTTTTGACTGACTCCAAATACCGGCGGTAGCCTAAAACCAGCATTAGGAGCCTCTAACGCTGGTTTTCACGGCTACCGCCAAACTCTAAATCTAGGCCTAAGAAAAGATAGATTGTGATCAATCCCAGAGCTTGACCACCAAAGCAAAAAATGCATGTACTAATTAACTAGATCATGCAATTTTTTGCATTAAAATGTCCCTTTAAACATTTTTGCGGAACTAGATTTAAAAGAGAAAAAGGTCATTTTAGAGTATGAAACTGTTGTTTTATTCCTAGTGCAGCACTTTGTTTTTAATAAATACACACTTATATTTGATTCCTGTTTTTCATTGATTACATGCCAAACACAGATTTATAGACATCATCGCAGCAGCCGCCTAGAGAACGGTGAACTGAGTCACTGGGAGAGCTCGGCATTCTTGTTTAGCACTGTATAGTGCTCTTAGTTTGTGAGTGCTATTTTTTCATTTATTATCATTTACCTGTATTTGATTCAAGTACTTTGTAATGCATTTTATTTTTTGTGTCTATATATTAGCTTATAGAAGATGCTTTCAAATACAACATTTAACCATAATGAAAAAAAAGCTAATAAGCAAAATGTGCAATCATTTTCTCTCTACATAACATCAAAATAAAAAATATACTAAGAAAGGCAGTGAAAGGACCAGATGGGACTGTAGCAACCTAAGGGTTAAGGCTGTAGGGAGTGAGATAGGAGTAGAGGGCTGGGTAGTGAAGTTAGTGCAACATTGTTGCTAGTTTAGGGAGGAGCCCCTGTCTGACCTTAAAATGTGCTGATTTCAGTTTCCTTGCCCTCTTCTCCTGGTATCCTGAAGCAGAGACATTTCCCCTCCCTCCCTTCCCTTGTTCTGGCGGCCCGAAGATTATAATATACCGCTATGGCATAGTTATGATTAGTCAATCTAAGCTCAGTAAGTCCATAGCCGTAATATATGATTCTCCATTATACTGCTTTTCCTCGGTTCGAGCGGCCGGGGTGGCAGTTATCCTCATAGGCGGAGAATACTTACACCCTGACTGCGGTCGCGGCCTTGTTGCGTGGGGAGAGGGTGAACGGGGGGAGCAATGGCCAATCTAAAAGTGGGAGGGGCGGATAGCCTCAGGTGCACATGAGGTGCCCCTCCTTCCCCTTGTGGGTGGGTCCATCAGCTTGCTTCCCTCAGTAGCATCTCCCAGGGCAGAGGGGACCCTCCCCTCTGCTGCAGTCTCCGTTGGGGCCACTGACCTCCTGTAGCGCTGGGTTAGCCAGCTCTTGTTTGCCGCCAGCCTAGCCTTGTCGGCTCCTAAGTTATCTTTACTTTTATAATAAACAATTTTAACCTGTGACGGTTTAAAATTAACCCAGCAAAGCTAAGTTGTTGTGTCGTTATTTATAGTTTCATAGTTATAAGTTATTATAGAGTATAAGTTATTATAAGGTTATTGGTTAAGTTATATTTCCCTCTCTGCTGGTAACGAGCTGTAGGCCTTTAATCCCTTATGGTCTTTAGTCCCTGAATATAACTATAACAAATCTTCATCAAAGGCAATGTCTCACTTCAAGAATATTGTTTAGGATTTAGACCACAACTGCAGGGAATAAAGTTGGCAGAAATTTTGGGGAATGATTTAAAAACATTTAATAGAGATCACCTATGGTGCATAAATCTTGAATTATCTTGTATAAAACAATAGGGATCAAGACTACATTAAATGAGTTTAGAGGAAGAAAAGGTGACTGGTAGGGTTCCATATCTTATCATTGTGCCAGCTACTATTTCATTCAGTGGCATTAACTGAAGGAAAAAATATGTTTGTGAAACTGTCAAGTAAGTTGGCTGTCAAATAAGATCTTGTAACTGCAAGAGAAATATGTAACCACTCTACCCAATGACCATGGTAATTTGGAGAAGTTGCAAAGGCTAACTTAACCTATAAAGTATCTCTCTAGCGTCCAGCAATGTTAGGTAATCATATTCATGAAAGTTGCTTAGGAAGTTATGAGCTCATAAATCTAATTTGATTTCAGCAAGCACATTGTCTTTTCTTGAAGACAGTAGAGACATAATCTAGTTAATTAATCTGGGTTTAAGGTGCACTAAATTTATAGTTGCATAAAAATCTAAATAAAGTCAATTTGCAATACAAGTTTGGTTAGAGAAGTATCTGATTTTAAAATTGGACTGGTACATGATTTTTAAAAATATCTGTTAGGGGGGCGGAGTTAACTAGCTTGCTGAACGGACGTGTCTGATCATAGCTCCTGCCATAAAAGTTAATAAAAGTGCTAAAAAATAACCTCATTACACATGAAATCACCCCAGATCTCCCCTGAAGATGAAATACTACTCAGATTATGAACCAGGAGTCTGCAGAGTGTGAGCTTCAGGACGTCTGAAGGACTTTGGTAACGCACCAGCATTGGGCCTCTAGGCCGTGATTGTCAGAATGGTCGGGATTTACTGCTGCGATCGACCCTTCATTACTGGGAGGTAAGCGGCATCACCCGGGTGACATACGGGCCATAAAGATTATCAACATCTCAGAAATGGTCTTAAACGCTGCCTGAGACTAAACAACGTCTGCACAGCATTGCGCAGGGCCGCCGTCTGCTTGGACCTGCATGACCTTCAAGATGGGGGATTTTTACAGTGCAGTGAAAGCTATGTTTGCGGAACATTAGTCTGAGATGCTGGCCAGATTCGACCATCTCATACTAAAACTGCAGTCTGCTGGTGCCCGGGACCATCCTGCTCCGGCTGCAACAGGGGGGGAGATGGGCCCTGCTGAGCAACGGGAAAGTGCACTGTGTCTTACCGGTCAGGGGTCGGGGGTGAGTGGGGACGTGACACCTTTGGAGACAGACAGTCTTGACCACTCCCGGTATTCTCCCCAGTCAGAAAGCTTAGTAGGCACTGCTTATGTGTTTGAGGAGGCGACACCTAGTGAGCCCATCGCCAGATGTGGGGATCTGCACCCTGACATGTATTTGATTCCCAGGCAGATCAGACCTACTTACCCCATACAAATGAGTATCGAGGAACTGTACCCCTTGGCCCTGGCTGCTGCCCGGATGAATGTGGCCGCCCCCCTGGTGAGGAGAGCAGAGGCTGCTGCCATAACGAGTTCTTTGCTCTTCGGCTTCGCAGCTCAATCACTGGCCGAAAATAACCTGATTGTAGGTCGCCTTCTCACTAACTTACAGGCAAGGAGTGGGTTAAAAAGAGTACACTGGACGAGGATTTATGCTTGTAGGACATTAAGGTTATTCTATTGTAGATGCCTGGAGACTTAAATCTCACAAACTACTTGAGCTATGATACTGACTGCCATGCAATGTTTTTATGAAGCACTTAAGCTGATTTTGTATTGCATCCTCAGCTCTGTACAGCTTGTCAATGAAACACTATTTAATAAGTGCACTTATATTTATAGTCTCACCACACTACAGTTGAATTTAATGATTCTATATGTATGATGAATACTACCCAATTATGCACAGAATATGTAGCTGCCCCTTCTTTATGTGCAGTGGGTTACATAAGCACTCAAACAGACTAAATATGGAGCAGTAAAGCCCTTTTTTACTATGTGTAACTGAACTGAAGGCTTAATGTTACTGTTAATAGTTATGAATGATAGGACTTTCAATACTTTTACTGACTGTGTATACCACCTGCAATTATTGTATACTTTATCGCATGTTAAGTGGAAGATACGAATAGTGGGTTGTGGTTTTAACTAGAGATACGTATCTAACACTTAGGGAGATTTGACCCTTACCTAGTCTAAGCCATATCTAGCTAGCAACCCAGTCACCTTGCGCTTTGTGTGAATATCCATATGCTAGCTCCAAGGCCCCCAGAATCTTTCTTGTGTAATACTTTGAGACTCCTAGCTATACGTGATGATGTTAAAGTTGCTCTACCAATATTCTCTGACTCTATGTTAGAAGGGTAAGTTACCAATAGTAAGATCTGTTATTTTGGCCTTTCTCCGCCCCCCCCACCTCCATTACTTCTGTGCGGTCAGGGATGATTCCCTTTCTCTCTGCACACCCTTTTGGCAGAGTTTAGTAGTCTCTGCCCAACCCGTAGAGCCATGACTTAGTTTTTCCCTACGCCAATGTAGAATAGCTCACGGGGGCTCAACACAGGAACATTGACTTTGCAGTGATATCCTGTTTTCCTGAAGTTTATTCACGATAATAGTCTTAAAATTGCTTATGTTTTAATAGAAGCTCAGTGCTAATGGTTATTGGATTACACTAAAATCTGAGGGATGCTATGCTCCATACTTTCCCAATTGACGATTTATAGAGAGTTATCTTGATGCTTTTATTATGCTTCACTATATTGATATTGTATATGCACTTCACAATTTGTATTTATCCCACATAAGTTGAAATTGCAAGTTTTACTGTTATCTACGTTGACATGTCCTCAATTGCTTTGTTTAACTTTTGGTCCCACGATTGGACCTGCCTGTTTGAGGAATTCGCAAACCTATAAGATTTAAAAAATGAGGTGCCTAATCTGTTATGTCTTCCTGCATCAAGTAGACGGCATGCGTTCTGGGACATTGCTGAATTACTACAGCTGTCTATGTCATCTCATGTTAATTAGAAAGGGAAAGGAATAATACAGATAACCAATTAACCTGTCTGCGAAGCAATACCTTAAAAAAATGTTAATATTTTTTTTTTTTTACAATAAAAAAACTTAAAAACCAACATTGTCTCAACACCATGAGTAACAGTTAGCATGTGCTGCTTAAAAGGGTTTATGTGTTAATAATCTTCCTGGTTTGTTTAAGAAAGTAAGACATTTTGCTAGCTAAGTAATTATCATACAACTAGATTACAAGTTTTGTGCTATGAGTGAAAAAGCATCGTTATGCTTCATAACGCTGCTTTTTCCCTAACGCCGCTGTTACAAGTCTTGCAGGTATAGGTGTACCGCACACCTTTTTGGCCGTCACTCAACGTCAGTACCGCACTTTTAAATAAGTCCTTTTTCAATGGGACTCCCATAGCGCTGGTATTACGAGTTTGCCTGGGAGGTCAAAAAGTAAGCGGTACACCCTATACTGACAAGATCCGTACCGCCATCTAAAGTCAGTAGTTATGAGTTTTACGTTACAAAACTGCACCATAAAACTCATAACTAAAGTGTTAAAAAGTACACTAACACCCATAAACTAACTATTAACCCCTAAACCGAGGCCCTCCCGCATCGCCACTACTAAAAAAAAAATATTAACCCCTATTCTGCTGGTCCCCGACATCGTTGTCACTATAATAAACATATTAACCCTTAAACCGCCACCCTCCTCCTCGCAAACACTATTTAAAGATTATTAACCCCTAATCTGCCATCCGCCCACACCGCTGCTATAATAAACCTATTAACCACTTAACCGCAAGCCCCCACAACGAAATATACTAAAATAAATTATTAACCCCTAAACCTCTGACCTCCGACATTACTAACTCTACACAAATATATTAACCCCTAATACTAACCCTAACCCTAAGTCTAACCCTAACCCTAAGCCTAACACCCTCTAACTTAAATACAATTATAATAAATCTAAATAAACCTTACAATTATTAACTAAATAATTCCTATTGAAAACTAAATACATAATTACCTGTAAAACCATATCGCCTGCACAAGCCTGATTTTTAAAACTTGTAATAGCAGCACTATAGGGAGGTGAAATAACGCTGAAAATGTTGCGGTCGTTAATTTCCCTATGGCGCTCAAAACTCGTAATCTAGCTGATAGATTTGTAAGTAACTTTTGAGTAGTAATATTGATCCATCCCACGTTTTAATGAAATATGCAACTCTCATATGTTAATAGGAATTACTACAGCTAAGTTTGACACACCAATAAAAGTTATAAAAGTAATTGAAGAATCCATCAGCGCTCCACATAATTTCAGGGTGCTCGAAGTGAAATTCTCATCATTTCAGTCTCATCACCTGGGATGTTATATATATACTAGTCCTAAAGCCCATTCACACGGGCCATTTTTTGCAGGGTAAAGCGGTCCCACCCCTTGCTCTCTCTCCTTGCCCCTCTCTTTTGCTCTCTCTCTCCCTCTCTTTTGCGCTTTCTCTCCCCCTCTCTTTTGCGCTCTCTCTCCCCCCTCTTTTGCGCTGTCTCTCCCCCCCTCTTTTGCACTCTCTCTCTCCCCTCTCTTTTGAGCAATCTTTCTCCCCCCTCTCTTTTGCGCTCTCTCTCCCCCTCTCTTTTACGCTCTCTCTCTCCCCCCTCTTTTGCGCTCTCTCTATCCCCCCCTCTTTTGCGTTCTCTCTATCCCCCCTCTTTTGTGCTCTCTCTCTCCCCCCCTCTTTTGTGCTCTCTCTCTCCCCCCCTCTTTTGCGATCTCTCTATCCCCCCTCTTTTGCTCTCTCTCTATCCCCCTCTCTTTTGCGCTCTCTCTCCCCCTCTCTTTTGTGCTCTCTCTCTCACCCCTCTCTTTTGCGCTCTCTCTCACCCCTCTCTTTTGTGCTCTCTCTCCCTCCTCTCTTTTGCGCTCTCTCTCTCCCCTGTCTCTCTCCCCCCCTTCTCTCTCTCTCCCCCCCTCTCTCTCTGTCCCCCCCTCTCTCCCCTCTATCTCTCTCCCCTCTATCTCTCTCTCTCTCTCCCCTCTCTCTCTCTCTCTCTCTCTCTCTCTCCCCTCTATCTCTCTCTCTCTCTCTCTCTCTCTCCCCTCTCTCTCTCTCCCCTCTCTCTCTCTCCCTCTCTATCTCCCCCTCTCTCTCTCCCCCTCTCTCTCTCCCTCCCCTCTCTCTTTCTCCCTCCCCTCTCTCTCTCCCTCCCCTCTCTCTCTCCCTCCCTCCCTCCCCTCTCCCTCCCCTCTCTCTCTCTCCCTCCTCTCTCTCACTCCCCCTCCCCTCTTTCTCTCCCTCCCCCTTAACTATTTACTACCTACCTAGTTAAAATAAATACAAAGTTGCCTGTAAAATAAAACCTAAGCTATCTTACACTAAAAACTAACATTACAATAAAATAAAACAAACACTAAATTACAAAAAATAAAAAACGAAATTGAGCTGGAACAGCCAATAGAATGCAAGCTCAATCCTATTGACTGATTGGATCAGCCAATAGGATCAAAGCGCAATCCTATTGGCTGATTGAAACAGCCAATAGGATTTTGCCCCTTTAATTCCTATTGGCTGATAGAAATCTTTCAGCCAATAGGAATGTAAGGGACACCATCTTGTATGACGTCACTTAAAGGGAACCTTCAGTTTACAATGACAACTATAAGAAGAGGATGCTCTGTGCCGGATGTCTTGAAGATAGACCCGCTCCGCATCGGATGGATGAAGATAGAAGATGCCGTCTGGATGAAGACCTTCTCTCTTGGATGAGGACTTCGCTGGCTGGATGAAGATCGAAGAGGCCGCATGGATGAAGACTTCTCGCCTCTTGGATGAGGACTTCACCGGCTGGATGAGGATGGATGTCCAGACTTCGATAACTGTAAGTGGATCGCCGGGGGTTAGTGTTTTTTTAAGGGTTTTTTGGGTGTTTTTTTTTAGGTTAGGGTTTTGGGCAATGTAAAAGAGCTTAATGCCCTTTTAAGAGCAATGCCCATACAAATGCCCTTTTCAGGGCAATGCTTAGCTTAGGTTTATTTAGATAGGTTTTTATTTGGGGGGTTTGGTTGGGTGGGTGGTGCTTTTTACTGTTGGGGGTGTTTTTTTTTATTACAGGTAAAAGAGCTGATTTATTTGGGGCAATGCACTGCAAAAAGCCCTTTTAAGGGCCAGTTGCAGTTTAGTGTAGGCTAGGGGTTTTATTATTTTTTTGGGGGGGGGGTTTATTTTATTAGATTAGGAGTAATTTGTTTTTATTTTTGATAATTTAATTTTTATTTTTTATTTTTTGTAAGTTAGAAAATTGTATTTTAAGAATTTAATTTATTTTATTTTATTGTAATCTTAGGCCTAGATTTGGAGTTTGGCGGTAAAAGGGCTGTTAACGCTCCGCGGGCTTTTTTCTGGCCGCACCATAAATTTAACTCTGGTATCGAGAGTTCAAACAAATGCTGCGTTAGGCTCCAAAAAAGGAGCATAGAGCATTTTTACCGCAAATGCAACTCTCGATACCAGAGTTGCTTACGGACGCGGCCAGCCTCAAAAACGTGCTCGTGCACGATTCTCCCATAGGAAACAATGGGACTGTTTGAGCTGAAAAAAAACCTAACACCTGCAAAAAAGCAGCGTTCAGCTCCTAACGCAGCCCCATTGTTTCCTATGGGGAAACACTTCCTACGTCTGCACCTAACACTCTAACATGTACCCCGAGTCTAAACACCCCTAACCTTACACTTATTAACCCCTAATCTGCCGCCCCCGCTATCGCTGACCCCTGCATATTTTTTTTAACCCCTAATCTGCCGCTCCGTAAACCGCCGCAACCTACGTTATCCCTATGTACCCCTAATCTGCTGCCCTAACATCGCCGACCCCTATATTATATTTATTAACCCCTAATCTGCCCCCCTCAACGTCGCCGACACCTGCCTACACTTATTAACCCCTAATCTGCCGAGCGGACCGCACCGCTACTATAATAAAGTTATTAACCCCTAATCCGCCTCACTAACCCTATCATAAATAGTATTAACCCCTAATCTGCCCTCCCTAACATCGCCAACACCTACCTTCAATTATTAACCCCTAATCTGACGACCGGAGCTCACCGCTATTCTAATAAATGTATTAACCCCTAAAGCTAAGTCTAACACTAACACCCCCCTAACTTAAATATAATTTACATCTAACAAAATAAATTAACTCTTATTAAATAAATGATTCCTATTTAAAGCTAAATACTTACCTGTAAAATAAATCCTAATATAGCTACAATATAAATTATAATTATATTATAGCTATTTTAGGATTAATATTTATTTTACAGGCAACTTTGTAATTATTTTAACCAGGTACAATAGCTATTAAATAGTTAAGAACTATTTAATAGTTACCTAGTTAAAATAATAACAAATTTACCTGTAAAATAAATCCTAACCTAAGATATAATTAAACCTAACACTACCCTATCAATAAAATAATTAAATAAACTACCTACAATTACCTACAATTAACCTAACACTACACTATCAATAAATTAATTAAACACAATTCCTACAAATAAATACAATTAAATAAACTAGCTAAAGTACAAAAAATAAAAAAGAACTAAGTTACAAAAAATAAAAAAATATTTACAAACATAAGAAAAATATTACAACAATTTTAAACTAATTACACCTACTCTAAGCCCCCTAATAAAATAAAAAAGCCCCCCAAAATAAAAAATTCCCTACCCTATTCTACATTAAAAAAGTTACAAGCTCTTTTACCTTACCAGCCCTGAACAGGGCCCTTTGCGGGGCATGCCCCAAGAATTTCAGCTCTTTTGCCTGTAAAAGAATAAATACAATACCCCCCCCCCCAACATTACAACCCACCACCCACATACCCCTAATCTAACCCAAACCCCCCTTAAATAAACCTAACACTAAGCCCCTGAAGATCTTCCTACCTTGTCTTCACCATCCAGGTATCACCGATCCGTCCTGGCTCCAACATCTTCATCCAACCCAAGCGGGGGTTGGCGATCCATCATCCGGTGCTGAAGAGGTCCAGAAGAGGCTCCAAAGTCTTCCTCCTATCCGGCAAGAAGAGGACAACCGGACCGGCAAACATCTTCTCCAAGCGGCATCTTCGATCTTCTTCCATCCGGTGCGGAGCGGGTCCATCTTGAAGCAGGCGACGCGGATCCATCCTCTTCTTCCGTTGTCTCCCGACTAATGACGGTTCCTTTAAGGGACGTCATCCAAGATGGCGTCCCTCGAATTCCGATTGGCTGATAGGATTCTATCAGCCAATCGGAATTAAGGTAGGAATTTTCTGATTGGCTGATGGAATCAGCCAATCAGAATCAAGTTCAATCCGATTGGCTGATCCAATCAGCCAATCAGATTGAGCTCGCATTCTATTGGCTGTTCCGATCAGCCAATAGAATGCGAGCTCAATCTGATTGGCTGATTGGATCAGCCAATCGGATTGAACTTGATTCTGATTGGCTGATTCCATCAGCCAATCAGAAAATTCCTACCTTAATTCCGATTGGCTGATAGAATCCTATCAGCCAATCGGAATTCGAGGGACGCCATCTTGGATGACGTCCCTTAAAGGAACCGTCATTAGTCGGGAGACAACGGAAGAAGAGGATGGATCCGCGTCGCCTGCTTCAAGATGGACCCGCTCCGCACCGGATGGAAGAAGATCGAAGATGCCGCTTGGAGAAGATGTTTGCCGGTCCGGATGTCCTCTTCTTGCCGGATAGGAGGAAGACTTTGGAGCCTCTTCTGGACCTCTTCAGCACCGGATGATGGATCGCCAACCCCCGCTTGGGTTGGATGAAGATGTTGGAGCCAGGACGGATCGGTGATACCTGGATGGTGAAGACAAGGTAGGAAGATCTTCAGGGGCTTAGTGTTAGGTTTATTTAAGGGGGGTTTGGGTTAGATTAGAGGTATGTGGGTGGTGGGTTGTAATGTTGGGGGGGGGTATTGTATTTATTCTTTTACAGGCAAAAGAGCTGAAATTCTTGGGGCATGCCCCGCAAAGGGCCCTGTTCAGGGCTGGTAAGGTAAAAGAGCTTGTAACTTTTTTAATGTAGAATAGGGTAGGGAATTTTTTATTTTGGGGGGCTTTGTTATTTTATTAGGGGGCTTAGAGTAGGTGTAATTAGTTTAAAATTGTTGTAATATTTTTCTTATGTTTGTAAATATTTTTTTATTTTTTGTAACTTAGTTCTTTTTTATTTTTTGTACTTTAGCTAGTTTATTTAATTGTATTTATTTGTAGGAATTGTGTTTAATTAATTTATTGATAGTGTAGTGTTAGGTTAATTGTAGGTAATTGTAGGTAGTTTATTTAATTATTTTATTGATAGGGTAGTGTTAGGTTTAATTATATCTTAGGTTAGGATTTATTTTACAGGTAAATTTGTTATTATTTTAACTAGGTAACTATTAAATAGTTCTTAACTATTTAATAGCTATTGTACCTGGTTAAAATAATTACAAAGTTGCCTGTAAAATAAATATTAATCCTAAAATAGCTATAATATAATTATAATTTATATTGTAGCTATATTAGGATTTATTTTACAGGTAAGTATTTAGCTTTAAATAGGAATCATTTATTTAATAAGAGTTAATTTATTTCGTTAGATGTAAATTATATTTAAATTAGGGGGGTGTTAGTGTTAGTGTTAGACTTAGCTTTAGGGGTTAATACATTTATTAGAATAGCGGTGAGCTCCGGTCGTCAGATTAGGGGTTAATAATTGAAGTTAGGTGTCGGCGATGTTAGGGAGGGCAGATTAGGGGGTTAATACTATTTATTATAGGGTTAGTGAGGTGGGTTAGGGGTTAATAACTTTATTATAGTAGCGCTCAGGTCCGCTCGGCAGATTAGGGGTTAATAAGTGTAGGCAGGTGTCGGCGACGTTGAGGGGGGCAGATTAGGGGTTAATAAATATAATATAGGGGTCGGCGGTGTTAGGGGCAGCAGATTAGGGGTACATAGGGATAACGTAGGTGGCGGCGCTTTAAGGTCGGAAGATTAGGGGTTAATTATTGTAAGTAGCTGGCGGCGACGTTGTGGGGGGCAGGTTAGGGGTTAATAAATGTAATACAGGGGTCGGCGGGGTTAGGGGCAGCAGATTAGGGGTACATAAGTATAACGTAGGTGGCGGTCGGCAGATTAGGGGTTAAAAATTTTAATCGAGTGGCGGCGATGTGGGGGGAGCTCGGTTTAGGGGTACATAGGTAGTTTATGGGTGTTAGTGTACTTTAGGGTACAGTAGTTAAGAGCTTTATGAACCGGCGTTAGCCAGAAAGCTCTTAACTCCTGCTATTTTCAGGCGGCTGGAGTTTTGTCGTTAGAGCTCTAACGCTCACTTCAGAAACGACTCTAAATACCGGAGTTAGAAAGATCCCATTGAAAAGATAGGATACGCAAATGGCGTAGGGGGATCTGCGGTATGGAAAAGTCGCGGCTGAAAAGTGAGCGTTAGACCCTTTAATCACTGACTCCAAATACCAGCGGGCGGCCAAAACCAGCGTTAGGAGCCTCTAACGCTGGTTTTGACGGCTACCGCCGAACTCCAAATCTAGGCCTTAGTTTTTAGTGTAAGGCAGGTTAGGTTTTATTTTACAGGTAACTTTGTATTTATTTTAACTAGATAGCTAGTAAATAGTTATTAACTATTTACTAACTAGTCTACCTAGTTAAAATAAATACAAACTTACCTGTGAAATAAAAATAAAAACTAAGATAGCTACAATATAACTATTAGTTATATTGTAGCTAGCTTAGGGTTTTTTTACAGGTAAGTATGTATTTAGTTTTAAATAGGAATTATTTAGTTAATAATTGTAAGGTTTATTTAGATTTATTTTAATTATATTAAAGTTATGGGGTGTTAGGGTTAGGGTTACATTAGGGTTAGACTTAGGGTTATGTTAGGGTTAGGGGTTAATAACTTTAGTATAGTGGCAGCAACATTGGGGACGGCAGATTAGGGGTTAATAACTGTATGAAGGTGGCGACAATATCGGGGGCGGCAGATTAGGGGTTAATAACTGTATGTAGGTGGTGGCGATGTTAAGGGCGGCAGATTAGGGGTTAATAACTGTATGTAGGTGGCAGCGATATCGGGGGCGGCAGATTAAGCGTTAGTAACTGTAATGTAGGTGGCGGTGATGTTAGGGGCCACAGGGGTGTTTAGACTCGGGGTTTATGTTAGGGTGTTTAAACATAGCTTTTTATTTCCCCATAGACATCAATGGGGCTGCATTACGGAGCTTTTGTTTCTGCAATCGCAGGTGTTAGGCTTTTTTTTGCCAGCTCTCCCCATTGATGTCTATGGGGAAATTGTGCACAAGCACGTCAAAACAGCTCTTGATTTTGGTGCGGTATGGAGCTCAACACAACCATATCGCCCGCACAAGCCTGCTTTTTAAAACTTGCAATAGCAGCACTATAGGGAGGTGAAATAATGCCGAAAATGTTGTTAATTTCCCTATGGCACTCAAAACTCGTAATCTAGCTGATAAATTTGTAAGTAACTGTTGAGTAGTAATATTGATCCATCCCACGTTTTTTTTTTTTTTTAATATATTTTTATTTGAGAAATTTCACAGATAACAAAAATATCAATAATATGCAACATTTTTTGGTAATATAAAATTGACAAATAAGACAGCTAGGTTAGTATTAACAATCTCTAAGTCGAGGCTTTTAGGCTGTTGCAAAACAATTCAAACTTTTCTCATTTTCAGAATAATAAAACATATGTAGGTACATACATGAGTAAGCAAGTAAGTTTATACTCATAAGTTAGATTATGATAGAAAGAGGACAAGGAGGGGAGATGGAGGGACCTGGAGTGGAGATAAAGAATGGAGAGATAGCAGCTATAACAAGGGAGAGACGGGAACTATTAGGGTCTATGCGACTATATGTTTTTTCAGCTGGGGAATTTTTCCCACAAGGGAGACCAGGTTTCGTAATAAAAGTCTAGTTTATCTAGGGCTGAATGTGAATATGCTTCCATTTTGGAGAGGAAATTGGCTGTGGCCAAAATCTGTGAAATGGTGGGAGGAATGGGTTGTTTCCAAGTTTTCGAAATTTCCAATTTGGTGGACATTAGAATGTAGATTGCTAAAGCTTTACATGCTGGGGGAAGGGTTGGAAAGTCCAAATGAAGCAGGCAGGATTGGGGGCTCAGTTTGGGGGAGATACCTAAGGAGTGTAAAAGGTCTGTTATCTGAAGCCATACTGAGGTGATCTTGGGACAGAACCACCAAATGTGTGCCTGAGTACCCAGATGTCCACAACCCCTCCAGCAAGTAGGGGGGTGAGAGTCGTATATCCTGTGAAGTGTGACTGGTACTAAATGCCATCGTACTTAGAGTTTGTAGATAGTTCCCAAAGGGAAGCAGAATGTAGCAGTTTTTTAGTATACTTGAGTTCTCTATACCAGGAGTCAGCGTCGGCCATGAAGTTTAGTTCTGTTTCCCAAGCTATATATTGTGAGACTTGCTGCGAGAAAGGAGCAAGAAGGATTTCATAATGAAACGATAAAGTCCCCTTTATTTTGTGGGGCTGTGACCATCTCTGTTCCCACATTGTGTCTTGTCTAAGATTCTTTTTAGGGAATCCCCATGAATTTACTATGGAGCAAAGATGAAAGGTCTCGAATTTCAAAGGCGTTGGAATCCGTAATTTATTACAAATCACTAAATGGGATATACCGCTGGGTTGATCATAGAGATTGGCAATGTGATCCACATCAAGAGAGGACCAACTTGAAATGTGTGAATCGGGGAGACAGAAAAGGATGCTAACAATAGATTGTCTCGGGGAGGGGTGTGGGGCTATCAAATTTAAGTGTCTCACTTGATCCCAAAATCGTAGGGTGTCTAAAATTACCGGATGTGTGATCCATCCCACGTTTTAATGAAATATGCAACTCTCATATGTTAATAGGAATTACTACAGCTAAGTTTGACACACCAATAAAAGTTATAAAAGTAATTGAAGAATCCATCAGAGCTCCACATAATTTCAGGGTGCTCGAAGTGAAATTCTCATAATTTCAGTCTCATCACCTGGGATGTTATATATATATATATATATATATTCTGTATTTAAGACTGTAGGCGAGAATAAAAAACACAGGGCCCCACAAAGGTGTATTCTATTTAAGGATTAGTTGTGTCAATTACCTGCATTTAGTATCTCATCCTTTGGTTATCTGTAAGTATACTATGTATACTTTACTATGGAGACAGCAAGGGTATTCCTAACCCAGTGTAACTGGCCTAGCAGCTGACTCTTCTGGTTAAGCCACAGTGTTCCAGTTAGAAAAACAAATAAATTGCAAGTAGCTGTTCTTTAATTTCTATAGTTTCTGGAGATATGGTTTAAGTCATCTAGCAATTAATGTATTACTCAGGTTCTTCTGGAAACTCATATTCTATAACATCAGAAGTGCTTTGGGGAATTTTAACAGCAACAGTATGGGTTATGGATATGACGATCCTCACTATGCTTCCACAGTTGATTTTCCATGGATTATTTTTCCAAGCTGAGATGTTGAATAGTACAGACATCCTTGAATACTTATTTTCTCAAATTTTAGTTCCAGTTACTAGTCGCTGAACTCCTAAGGATTTGCTGACACAACTCAGAGTGCTTGACAATTCTGATTAGTTAGCTTGGTGGTTACCCAGTGTTTCTGTTGATTAAGGGAGAAGCAGCAGAAGAGAAGATAATAAGAAATGCATTGTATTATATTGACTCCAATATTGAAACTATGCAAATCAAATAACCTAAAGAGACTTAAAGGGACATGAAACCCACAAATTTTCTTTCATGATTCAGATAGAGAATACAAATTTAAACAACTTTCCTATTAACTTCTATTATTTAATTTGCTTCTTTCTCGTGTTATCCATTGCTGAAATGTTTATCTAGACAAGCTAAGGAGCAGTACAGAACCTAGGTTCTAGCTGTTGATTGATGGCTGCATATATATGTCGATTGTGATTGGCTCACACGTGTTCAGTTAGAAACCAATAGTGCATTGCTATTTCTTCAACAAATTATACTAAGAGAATGAAACAAATTAGATAATAGAAGTAAATTAGAAAGTTGTTTAAAATGATATTCTCTATCTGAATAATGAAAGAAAAAAATTGGGTTTCATGTCCTTTTAATCTCCAGCTGTAATAACTACCTGACTCAAGTAGAAACCATTTATACTGTTCAGCAGCTGAAGACCCTGTCAAATTATGTCCAGTTCAACATGTTATACTTAAAGGTGAGTCATTATTATTAATATTATTATCATTTATTTGTATAGCACTGCAACATTTTGTAGCACTGGATACAACGGCAGGAGTATAAAATGACACAGATTTGTGATAAAAAAGACAAAAAACAGTGCAGAAAGAGGGGGCACTGCTCTAAAGTGTTTAGTCTACAGGTTGAGGGTGCAGAGACATAAGGTTTGGGGTAGATTGTCTTGTAAATTGTAATTGCAGCAGTGAGTCAAGGCAGTTCAAGATTTATTTTGGGTAGGATGGAAAGTTTATTGTAGGCTAGGGATTTTTTATTATGTTTTTTTTATTTATTTATATAGGGCTGTTAGATTAGGTGTAAATGTTTTTATTTTGGATAATTTAGTTTGTAATTTAGCATTTGTTATTTTTTGTAATTTAGTGTTTGTTATTTTTTGTAATTTAGTGTTTGTTATGTTCTGTAATTTAGTATTCGTTATATTTTGAAATTTTAGAATTAAATGTTTTTAGTAGTGTTAGTTTTTTTTAATGTGTAATTTAGTTTATTTAATTGGTAGCTATTTTAATTTTAGTATAATAGTTATGTTAGGTTGTTAGTTTAAACTTAGGTTTTTTTTAATTTCACAGGTAAGTTTTTATTTATTTTAAGATAGGGGTATTGTAATTTTAATTTAAAGTTATGGGTTTGTTAAAGGGACAGTTTACTCAAATATTTTCTCCCCTTTAATTTGTTCCCAATGATCCACTTTACCTGCTGGAGTGTATTAAATTGTTTACAAGTATTTCCTTTACCCTTATATTGGCATTTGAAATAGATGATTTAGCATGTGGTATCCCCACCTATTCTGAAAGTTTGTGGCCGCAGGTCCAAACTATAGATAAGCTTTGTAAACACAGCCAGCAGAAGAAATGTACAATCCCAGTAGGATATAGCAGAGATAAGGTAATAAAATGTTGATTTTCCATTGTTCTCTCCAAGTACTGGTGATTGTTTTATGGACAGATATAAGATAAAGAAGCAGATATATGTACACAATGTGATACAGTAATGAGATCTGATTATACCTACAAGCTCAACCCATTTTATTAGGTTGTGGCTTCAAAACACAAAATCAGAGTTTTAATATACACAAATAAACCTTAAAAAGCTAATATGCATACATTCTTTACACTGCAGTTGGAAAAAAAAGCAATTGTAAACACATTAAGGGAAAAACTATTTTACAGTAAACTGTCCCTTTAAGTTTAGGGGTTAATAGTTTAATTTAGATTTTTGCGATGTGGGGGGCTGGCAGTTTAGGGGTTAATATGTTTATTTAGTGGCGTGATGTGGGAGGCCAAAGGTTTAGGGGTTAATAACTTTATTTAGTGGAGGCGATGTTGAGGAACGGTGGAATAGGGGTTAATATCTTTATTATAGTGTCAGCAATGTTGGGGTGTGGGGGAATAGGGGTTAATAACTTTATTATAGTGGTGGCAATGTCAGGAAGCAGCGCAATAGGGGTTAATAACTTTTATTAGTGGCGGCGATGTCGGGAGTGGCAGAATAGAGGTTGATAAGTTTAATTTAGTGTTTGTGATGCGGGAGTGCTGCGGAATAGGAGTTAATAGGTTGTTTATGGGTGTTTGTGTGTTTTGTAACATTTTAGTTTTGAGTTTTGTGTAACAGTCTTGTTGCGCAAAACTCATAACTACTGGTCTCAGATGGCGGAACGGATCATGTTGGTATAGGCTGGAATGCAAGCATTTTAGCCTCACCCCACAACCTGTAATACTGGGGCTATGGATATCCCATGCAAAAATGTAATTTTTTGGAGTGCGGGATTGACGTTGCATTACAGGCTAAATTGCTTGCGGTATAGCTATACCGACACAATTTTTTTCAGCGTTAAAACAATGACGCAAAAGTCGTAAATCTAGGTGTCAGTAAATAATCTTGTCCCTTTGGTTTTTTAAAAATTACTGAGCAGAATATATCAATCAATAATCAATGAGTACCGGCACCTTTTCTTTTGCAAAAAAAACACTATATATATATATATATATATATATATATATATATATACACAAACACAAGCTTGCATTAGCAATAACCAGCTACTTGTAATGGCCATTTATTTTAATTTGTCCATTTGCAAGATTGCGATAAATTAGCGCTCCACTTGTAATCTAGCCCTAAATATGGTTTATTTTTTAACGAATTTTTGTTTCAAACGTCTATTCTAGGCTGAGCATCTCACCTATTGTTTTTTTTTTTTTTTATTAATTTCACTGTTATTGTGTCTATCAGTGTTCTTTTCAGTTCATCATTTTATAAATCACTATAGTAACTTCATATATTACAGAGTTCTGGTCCCTTAAAGAATTGCAAGGCTAGAGATTTTAATTAGTAGAAAAAAAATTGATGCAAATATGCTAATGTTATTTTCCCAATATGCTACTAAATGCAACAAATTTTACTAAACCATTTATAAACCAATTTTAGCAAACTGTTTTAATAGCTTACTATTAAATTAGATTATACTTAATAAAAATATACCCAAAAGCTTTAAAAAAAAATACATTACCATTTAATTTTACAGGAACACATTTGGATTGTACTACATAGAAAACCATTACATTTTACAATAACCAGAAAAAAATATTGGCTTAAAATAATAAATGTAATTACATTGATACTATTTTGTGCATGAGAAATACTAACATTCAGGTGAAATATAAGTTTGGAATTACCATTTTACTGCACTTTCAAATAATACACAAAGGGCTTGATCACAAGCTATCATCTCCTTCATTACAAAAGCATTTTTTATTCTGGCCAAATCGGCAAAATGTTTTTTGAATGATGATAATGCATGGATCCCTGCATTAAAAGCCTGCAGCCGCTAACATATTTCCACTAGAAAAGTTCCAGAAATGGCCTTGTCATGTGCTAAGTACTTTTTATTGATGTAGTAACTGGGAAGCCACATTAAAGTTACATATACAATAGTAGTTTCACACTTCTTCAAGTAAATGTAAAGTTCTTTTAAATTAACCCCTTTTTTAGTGTATACGGAAAATACTAATTAAAGGGATATGAAACCCAACATTTTTCTTTCATAATTAACATACAGCTAGATTACAAGCGTGAGTGATATTTTCATTGCGCACTTTTCATAACGTCGTGATTACAAGTCTGAAAAGAACCTCATTGCGCATTGCGATAATACGAGTACCGGGTTTATTTTCCTAGCTTAATCACGGACGTGTAATTGATTGTCCCATAGATAGCAATGCAAACTAAAGAATACACAGATTGTTCTTCTAACACTTGATATCGCGAGAACTACACACTGCTCTGTCATATCACGCTTACAACATCATGGACATGAACTAAAATCAGTTAAAATGTACAAACAACAATCGCTCACACAACATAGCACATACGCATTCAACATTCACAATCCTTTACAACTAATACTACACAACTAGATACACTACACCAAATGAACAGTGGCACTACTCTGGCTTTTCCTTAATAAACAATTAGTCGATAGGGAAATAAATTATATAAATAATCCCAATGTGAGAAGGAAATGGTGCTCATGCATAAATATTAGATACAAACACAGCAGAGAGTGGTATAAGAGAATACCAATACTCCAAAGTATGCATACATAGCACTCTGGGCCCTGACTAAAGAACAGGAATTCCAGAACAGGATAAATAAAATATAACCTTTATTTCAAACAAACTATAAAAAACCAAAATTGTTTGGTTGAATGACATACATATAAAATCCGCACCGGTATCACAAATTGATATAATCAATTCTGCAGATCACACAATAAGTAAATACGGCCTCTGTGTGTGGTCACATTAATGTGATCTAGGTAATGCAATAAGTACTAGATGTTGCCACCCTTGTAGCAATCAATAGAAGTTCTCAAATGTCAGTAAGCTGATCTGTTATATTAGTGTGCTAAACAAAAGCTATATATACGATTCCTATGTGACCAAATGAGTCCTCCTATTAGACATATAATGTAATGTATACTAATGTGTACTAAACGAGATGAAATGCTCACGTACTGATGGGTATTAGTTTTGTATACACTGAGACCTACCCGGTCTTGATATAAATATGGTAGGATTAAGTGCCGATATTGACTGTGAATATAATCAGTATCAGACACTTGAATGGTTCTGATATGGGTATGCAACATCTACCCTGTTAGTTGATACATATGTAGAGATTATTCCACTGTTTGATATCACAAGTAGTTAATACTGTACTGGCAATCTGCGATCAAGGCTATGTAGATATTGTGGAGCATAGAAGGCTAGTTAAAATAATCTATAAATTCGTAATATTAGTAACTAGCCAGACATGCACGTGGTTTTAATATTTCAATCACACGTTCACTAAGCCCCAATGGATTCAAATATTGGGTTCATATATGGAGGAAAATATCCTTATAATAGGGTTCTTTATTGTGCATATTGTATCAAAATTGGTTTTGCCTCAATGCCAGTCAATAACTGTTATACAATAATAACAGGTCTACAGAATATAATAACAGTATTCTAACTTGTGTGATGCTAGCATTTACATCAGTCCTGGTACATCCCAGTACATAAACCCCTGTTATATATCAAGGGTTATAATAGTAAAATTATGGACGTAGTGATGAAACTATTGACATTTGGTCACATTGTCTGGTGGAAGTATCACTAATGTGAGGCTGTTCATCGTAAGGTATCAGCTGTGATGACAACAGTATAATATAGTATACGCTATAATAGTGTGACTAGCACTGTATTAGAGAATTGTTTATCTAATCTCAGCATATATTTACAACATAAGCATCACATAACCAAGAGGTTTCATCATAAATATATAGGCTATGATACTCGCTGTGTAATATAGTATTTGCTATAATAGCGTGACTGACAATATACTGTGGAGATTGTTTGTTTGATCACAAGATGTGTTTATGACATGAGCATATCATAACCTAGAGTGTTCATCGTAAGTAATAAGCTATGATAATAGCTTAAAATATAATATTCACTATAATAGCATGACTGTTGATGTGCTGTGAAAACTATTAGTCCTATCACAGCATGTATTTACAACATAAGCGTTCAGCTGCACTAGGTCTGGCACAACCCAGACTATACACCAATTATTACTGTATCAGCTGTGATGAAAGGTTATGGTAGTGAAATTGTGGACGTAGTGATGAAACTATTGACATTTAGTCACATTGTCTGGTAAAAGTGCCACTACTGTGAGACTGTTCATCATAATGTATTGGCTGTGATGATGGCAATATACTATAGCATTTGCTATAATAGCGTGACTAGCACTGTACTAGAGAACTGTTAGTCTGCTCACGGCATGTAATTACAACATAAGCGTCTCATAAATTTGGAGAATGTTATGCAAAATGATATCATCACATTATACACATTCCACAAATATATATGTGCATTTATAATTTATAAACTCTATATGAGCATGCGCAAATTAAAACAACTACTCCACATTGCACACATACTAATCATCACTAAAGCACACCTGGACCTCCTTTGCCTACTTTGCTGGTACATCATTAACCATTTACATAGGGTATATAAGCACGATAGAAACATGGCTTCTTTGACTGTATTGCTTTTTAGAGATAGGTGCAGGTCTAGGCTTGGAGGTTTCAGAGAGTTAGCCAATTAGTCAGAGAGAGAGAGAGAGAGAGAGAGTTAGTGAGGGAGAGTTAGTTAGTGAGAAAGAGTGAGAGTTAGTTAGTGACAGAGAGTGAGAGTTAGTTAGTGAGTGAGAGTTAGTTAGTGAGAGAGAGTGAGAGTTAGTTAGTGACAGACAGTGAGAGTTAGTTAGTGAGTGAGAGTTAGTTAGTGAGAGAGAGTGAGAGTTAGTTAGTGAAAGAGAGTGAGAAATTGTCTGGGTGAGTGTGCGAGGGCTATTTTTTTGTTCATTACATAAACACATTTACACGCAAACACATTAAATACATACATACGCATATCAGTAGCACTACATACACACACATACACTCCATACCCCATTCCTTTTAATCCCATACCCACCCCATAGTTAGAATTTGTTTGATTTACACCAACTTATTGTTTACATACCCTCATTCACTCCTTTTTTTAAAATGTTTGTCTGTTAATTAATACCCCTTACCCTATTTTTAACACCATTCACAGATTGAGCACTTTTTATTTTGACCCCCCTTTCATGTGGGCACTTTCACATTTGGAAGAAGTATGGCGGGAAGGAGGGCTAGGGGAGAGCTGAGTCAGGAGATCAGCACAGAGCTCTTATAGCTTATTATGCAGCAGGTTACTCAGCAGGTTAGGGAGCAGGTTATGGAGGAGGTGAGGGAGCAGGTTATGCAGGAGAGAGGGACAGGGAGGGGATAGGAACTAGAGAGGAAGGGGGAGAGGAAGGGGGAGAAGAAGGGGGAGAGGAAGGAGGAGAGCAAGGGGTGGGTGGGAACCAGCCACTTTGTTGAAGATGAACAAGTGGTTGGGCCCAGTGGTGTAGGGCAGGAGCACAGAGAGGACGCCTTACAGTCTGGACAACAGAGGCTCACATCACAGGGAAAGCTTTCGGAACCAAATTAAGGTACCTGTTTTTATTTCTCATATAATCCCTCTGGATGCGGTAAGCTGCCATAGAGGTAAACATTCTAAAGTATATATTTCCCTGCATTATCCCCCTGGACACGGTAAATCCGCAGAGGAGTTTGTGAACTGCCATATCTAAAACAAATGCGGTATACCCGTTGAGGGGATTGCGGATTGTCACATTCAATACAAAAAGAACTGTGAAGAATAAAATCTTTATCCTTTCAAGGTTAAAAGTAGCCTTTTCGGAACCTAGATATATTCAGTCTGATTATAAGCTAAAAGAGAATATTGCTGAAAAAAAGACATTTGTTGTGAAACATTATCAATTGTTGCTATTGTGATTTTATCATTGTGACACATTGTGAAAAGCTGCTAACATTTAAATATTGTTAGAATGTGACGAAAAATCGTCACATATTTACTTATGCCAGTGTTACAATTGTAACTAAGTTGATATTATGTTTTATTATTTTTAACCATTTTTAGATTGGGAGACGTCCCTAATCAGTTAGTTAAATTTTAATATTTTTTTCTCAACACCGCATTCAAACATATATCTAATAAACTGCTTATATTGATTAAACATCTCCTATTTGATATTTAACTATAACCGTGCTTTCAGCGCTGCTAGTTCTATTTTTACTTAGTGGTGCAGAAGGTGACACGCCACCTCGGGAAAAACTGGAAGATATCCCTGCACCTTCCCCCCCTGAAGAAGCCCCCCATGCAGAAGAGATCCCTGCAGCAGCCCCCCCCCGTGCATTAGTCTGCCATGCACCAGCAGCCCCCTGTGCACCAGCCCCTCCTGAGGAGAACATCCCCCAGAGATACCAGAGGTGGAGCTGATGAGGGCCTTCCTGATAGGAACACAGAGATTTCATGAGAAACCCAATGAACTGCCTGCTCGAAGAACAAAATAATATCTTGCAGGTCCTCTGGGAGGTGGCACGCAAACCAGGAAGGGGAGGACCCTTAGCTCCTGGATCATCTGCTCCTGGGCCTCCTCCATCTCCTCCTCTGCTTGGTGAATCCCCAACCACTCATAATACTCCTCCTCTCCTTCTTCCCCAACCATCTCCAAGGAGGACACGTCAGAGTGTGCATTTGTTCTCTGCAGAGCCTCCGTCTCATGGGAAGAAGGGAAGGAGGAAGAAGTAATTATGTATATCTATATGTTTTTAGTTATTTAATGTGGAAAGGATAGGTATGTGATGATGTCATTTTATAGTTTTGGAGCACACTATGTATTGAGTAGGCTTCTATAGGACCAGCTCCATGGAAGCAGATTGTTTGCAGAGTGTGTTTTACAAGTGTTTTGAGATTGATTGGTTTTGTTATGTGATGTCCAAACTGTTCTCCTAATACAAAACAATGACCATTACAATTATGCCAACAACACAGCTTAAAGGGACAGTCAACTTGAATTATTGTTGGTTAAAAAGAAATATAATTCCGTTATTACAAATTACCAACACTGTAATAGAAATACACTTTTTTACCTCTGTGATTACCTTTTAGCTATGCCTCTGCAAATTGACCCCTTATTACAGTTCTTTTGACAGACCTGCAATCAGACCAATCAGTGCTCACTCCAGGGTAACTATACGTGCATGAGCTCAATGTTTTCTATATGAAACACATTAACTAATGCCCTCTAGTGGTCAAAATGCATTCAGATTAGAGGCACTCTTCAAGGTCTAAGAAATTAGCATATGAACCTCCTAGGTTTAGCTTTCAACTAAGAACGCCAAGAGAACAAAGAAAAATTGGTGCTAAAAGTACATTGGAAAGTTGGTTAAAATTACATTTCCGATTTAAGTCATGAATCTTTTGTTTAACATGGCTGTCCCTTTAAACAAGAACATAAGCTAACATATACTAATCCTTAGGGCTTGTTGGTATATATATATATATATATATATATATATATATATATATATATACACGTGCTTGTTAAAACAAGCAAATATTTGATTGTTATAATAAGCCTGAATGCCATATTTCTCCCGATGTGTTAGATAAAGTGTATATTTTTCAGGCTAGATTAAAGTGTTTTATTTTGGAAATCTATTTCATTTAAAAGGGGCATCAAAACAGAAAATTTGCTTAAATGATTTTGACAGAGCATAACATTTTAAACAACATTCACATTTACTCATATTCTTTGAATTGTTATTCTTTGCAGAAAGGTTTATCTAGGAAAGCTCAAGAGCAGTAAAAAACATAACTTTGATCTGCTAATTGGTGGCTGCATATATCTACCAATTGTCATTGCCTCACCAATGTGTTCACATTTAAAAACTAGCAGTGAATTGATGCTCCTTCAACACATTATACCCAGGGACTGAAGCACATTTAAGAATAGAAGAGAATTGCAAAGTGGGTTAAAATTAAATGTTCAACATAACTAAGGACAGATACATTTAGGATTTCATGTCCCTTTAAGACTTACATTTAAAATAAATGCTCACAGTAATATCTTAAGAGAATAACAATGTGGAATCGATACATGACACGATATTGAGCATTTACATTAAGAAGAAATATCAGGACAAAACATGATAAAGGTGAATGCATATTGAGAATTTAATTCAAATACAAATGTGCATAAACATAACACATTAATTATTTTTTAATCGAAAATATTGTTGACAAACATATTAAACAAGATGGAGTATATTCATCGCTGAACATTCATGGAATAAGACTTGCATCAAAATATAATTCGGGATCAACAACACTGCCTTCATTTGTTTCTTTCACGAAACAGCGAACAATAGATATTTATTTGCTCTTTATTATCTGTTTCAACAATGTACATGATTGACACAATTCATAATCAAAGAAAATCATGGTTTTAAATGTGTTCTCATTCACAAACGTGGCAAATCTAATATTGTGGGACAACGTAATCCAATCATAGAACACCTTTGCATGTGTCTTATGCAACATGGCACAACCAAGATCGCGTAAAAAACGTAATCTGAACCAATAACTGATTTTAATCCTTTGCATGTGACGTCTTACGCAACATGGTGCATCCAAGACCGCGTAAAAATGTAATCCGAACCAATGACGGATTTTAATCTATGGCTTGTGACGTTTTACGCAACATGGAACATCCGAGATCTCATAAAAATGTAATCTGAACCAATGACGGATTTTAATTCTTTGCATGTGACGTCTGACGCAACATGGCGCATCCGAGATCACGTAAAAACATACTCAAAACCAATGATGGATTTTACACCTTTGCATGTCAATAACAAATGTATTTCTATTTAAAAAACAAGTGCTATACTGTTATTTATCAAGCGTGTTTGTTTCATGTAATGCATAGCTTCAAATAATGTAATGCTAGATAACATAGTAATGTGATATATGAAATACAATCCATTGTTGGTAATAAATATATATTTCATTAGAATAGGAAGATTAGTGAATATTTAGGAAGCAGCAGGTTTTAACATATAAATAATGCTACTATATACCTTACAAAAATGTGTATGGTTTATACATTATATGTAACCTATAGCAATATATTGTTGGATAATTAAATATATACATAAATAATAGAAAGAGATTAATCATCTAAAATGCGTGCATTACACACAGTGATTTCTTTTTTTATACTTCTACAATAAGAATAAGAACAATTGGAATATATATCTTGCCAACATTCAGATAATAGTCTGTTTTAAATAAATATTATATGTGTATGTTGATGTCAAAATAAACTAAAATAAAATGTACATTATGAATGCATATCCATAAATTAAGAATTGTGGTCAGAATCACTTAAGGATTATCAACATTAAAGATCTTTTAGTAGAAATGACATTAATAAATAAAGAAGAAAAAAAAACATTTTAATGTCATTCTTTTATTGTGATAAATATGATTTATGAATGTCATAAAACTTAATTAAATAAAATAACTTTAAACATAAATCAGAATGAGAAAACAGCCCCTTTAGAGCCATCGGACAAGGTGACATATTGCATCAAAGTCCTTGGAGGGAGTTGACAAGGGCAAACAAAGACCAACACAGTCCCTTAGTATAAACCCGACAAGGTAAAATAGTGCATCACAGTCCTTTCAGGGATTTAACAAGGGCAAACAAAGGCCGACACAGCCCCTTTGGAGCCATCTGACAAGGTGACATAGTACATCACAGTCCTTTCAGGGAGTTGAAAAGGGCAAACAAAGGCCAACACAGCCCCTTTGGAGCCATCTGACAAGGTGCCATAGTGCATCACAGTCCTTGCAGGGAGTTGAAAAGGGCAATCAAAGGCCAACACAGCCCCTTTTAAGCCATCTGACAAGGTGACATAGTGCATCACAGTCCTTGGAGGGAGTTGACAATGGCAAATAAAGGCCAACACAGCCCCTTTGGAGCCATCTGACAAGGTGACAAAGTTCATCACAGTCCTTTCAGGGAGTTGACAAGGGCAAACAAAGGCCAACACAGCCCCTTTGGAGCCATCTGACAAGGTGCCATAGTGCATCACAGTCCTTGGAGGGAGTTGACAAGGGCAATCAAAGGCCAACATAGCCCCTTTGAAGCCATGTGACAAGGTGACATAGTGCATCACAGTCCTTGGAGGGAATTGACAAGGGCAAACAAAGGCCAACACAGGCCCTTTGGAGCCATCTGACAAGGTGGCATAGTGCATCACAGTCCTTGGAGGGAGTTGGCAAGGGCAAACAAAGACCAACAAAGCCCCTTTGGAGCTTTCTGACAAGGTGACATAGTACATCAGAGTCCTTGGAGGGAGTTGACAAGGGCAAACAAAGGCCAACACAGCCCCTTTAGGGCCACCTGACAAGGTGACATAGTGCATTACAGTCCTTGAAGGGAGTTGGCAAGAGCAAACAAAGTCCAACAATGCACCTTAGTATGCATCTGACAAGGTGAAATAGTGCATCACAGTCCTTGGAGGGAGTTGACAAGGGCAATCAAAGGCCAACACAGCCCCTTTGAAGCCATATGACAAGGTGACATAGTGAATCACAGTCCTTGGAGGGAATTGACAAGGGCAAACAAAGGCCAACACAGGCCCTTGGAGCCATCTGACAAGGTGACATAGTGCATCACAGTCCTTGGAGGGAGTTGGCAAGGGCAAACAAAGACCAACACAGCCCCTTTGGAGCTTCCTGACAAGGTGACATAGTGCATCACAGTCCTTGGAGGGAGTTGACAAGGGCAAACAAAGGCCAACACAGCCCCTTTAGGGCCACCTGACAAGGTGACATAGTGCATTACAGTCCTTGAAGGGAGTTGGCAAGAGCAAACAAAGTCCAACAATGCACCTTAGTATGAATCTGACAAGGTGAAATAGTGCATCACAGTCCTTGGAGGGAGTTGACAAGGGCAAACAAAGGCCAACACAGCCCCTTTGGAGCCTTCTGACAAGGTGACATAGTGCATCACAGTCCTTGGAGGGAGTTGACAAGGCAAAACAAAGGCCAACACAGCCCCTTTGGAGCCATCTGAAAAGGTGCCATAGTGCATTACAGTCCTTGGAGGGAGTTGACAAGGGCAATCAAAGGCCAACACAGCCCATTTGAAGCCATGTGACAAGGTGACATAGTGCATCACAGTCCTTGGAGGGAATTGACAAGGGCAAACAAAGGCCAACACAGGCCCTTTGGAGCCATCTGACAAGGTGACATAGTGCATCACAGTCCTTGGAGAGAGTTGGCAAGGGCAAACAAAGGCCAACATGGCACCTTAGTATAAATCTGACAAGGTGAAATAGTGCATCACAGTCCTTGGAGGGAGTTGACAAGGGCAAACAAAGACCAACACAGCCCCTTTGGAGCTTTCTGACAAGGTGACATAGTGCATCACAGTCCTTGGAGGGAGTTGACAAGGGCAAACAAAGGCCAACACAGCCCCTTTAGGGCCACCTGACAAGGTGACATAGTGCATTACAGTCCTTGAAGGGAGTTGGCAAGAGCAAACAAAGTCCAACAATGCACCTTAGT
Source organism: Bombina bombina (assembly GCF_027579735.1). Taxonomy (NCBI): domain Eukaryota; kingdom Metazoa; phylum Chordata; class Amphibia; order Anura; family Bombinatoridae; genus Bombina; species Bombina bombina. The sequence continues at coordinate 437,767,779 of NC_069499.1, forward strand.
ATGAATCTGACAAGGTGAAATAGTGCATCACAGTCCTTGGAGGGAGTTGACAAGGGCAAACAAAGGCAAACACAGCCCCTTTGGAGCCTTCTGACATGGTGACATAGTGCATCACAGTCCTTGGAGGGAGTTGACAAGGCAAAACAAAGGCCAACATAGCCCCTTTGGAGCCATCTGAAAAGGTGTCATAGTGAATCACAGTTTTTGGGGGAGTTGACAAGGGCAAACAAAGGCCAACACAGCCCCTTTGGAGCCTTCTGACAAGGTGATATAGTGCATAACAGTCCTTGGAGGGAGTTGACAAGGCAAAACAAAGGCCAACATAGCCCCTTTGGAGCCATCTGACAAGGTGACATAGTGCCTCACAATCCTTGGAGAGAGTTGACAAGGGCAAACAAAGGCCAACACAGCTCTTTTGGAGTCATCTGACAAGGTGACATAGTGCATCACAGTCCTTGGAGGGAGTTGACTAGGTCAAACAAAGGCCAACATGGCCTCTTATATAAATCTAACAAGGTGACATAGTTCATCACAGTTATTTCAGGGTGTTGGCAAGGGCAAACAAAGGCCAACACAGCACCTTTGGAGCCATCTGACAAGGTGACATAGTTAATCACAGTCCTTGGAGGGAGTTGACAAGGGCAATCAAATGCCAACACAGGCCCTTGGAGCCATCTGACAAGGTGACATAGTGCATCACAGTCCTTGGAGGGAGTTGACAAGGGCAATCAAAGGCCAACACAGGCCCTTGGAGCCATCTGACAAGGTGCCATAGTGCATCACAGTCCTTGGAGGGAGTTGAAAAGGGCAATCAAAGGCCAACACAGCCCCTTTTAAGCCATCTGACAAGGTGACATAGTTCATCACAGTCCTTGGAGGGAGTTGACAAGGGCAAATAAAGGCCAACACAGCCCCTTTGGAGCCATCTGACAAGGTGAAAAAGTGCATCACAGTCCTTTCAGGGAGTTGACAAGGACAAACAAAGGCCAACACAGCCCCTTTGGAGCCATCTGACAAGGGGCCATAGTGCATCAAAGTCCTTGGAGGGAGTTGACAAGGGCAATCAAAGGCCAACACAGCCCCTTGGAAGCCATGTGACAAGGTGACATAGTGCATCACAGTCCTTGGAGGGAATTGACAAGGGCAAACAAAGGCCAACACAGGCCCTTTGGAGCCATCTGACAAGGTGACATAGTGCATCACAGTCCTTGGAGGGAGTTGGCAAGGGCAAACAAAGGCCAACATGGCACCTTAGTATAAATCTGACAAAGTGAAAAAGTGCATCACAGTCCTTGGAGGGAGTTGACAATGGCAAACAAAGACCAACACAGCCCCTTTGGAGCTTTCTGACAAGGTGACATAGTGCATCACAGTCCTTGGAGGGAGTTGACAAGGGCAAACAAAGGCCAACACAGCCCCTTTAGGGCCACCTGACAAGGTGACATAGTGCATTACAGTCCTTGAAGGGAGTTGGCAAGAGCAAACAAAGTCCAACAATGCACCTTAGTATGAATCTGACAAGGTGAAATAGTGCATCACAGTCCGTGGAGGGAGTTGACAAGGGCAAACAAAGGCCAACACAGCCCCTTTGTAGCCTTCTGACAAGGTGACATAGTGCATCACAGTCCTTGGAGGGAGTTGACAAGGCAAAACAAAGCCCAACATAGCCCCTTTGGAGCCATCTGAAAAGGTGTCATAGTGAATCACAGTTTTTGGGGGAGTTGACAAGGGCAAACAAAGGCCAACACAGCCCCTTTGGAGCCTTCTGACAAGGTGATATAGTGCATAACAGTCCTTGGAGGGAGTTGACAAGGCAAAACAAAGGCCAACATAGCCCCTTTGGAGCCATCTGACAAGGGGACATAGTGCATCACAGTCCTTGGAGGGAGTTGACAAGGGCAAACAAAGGCCAACACAGCTCTTTTGGAGTCATCTGACAAGGTGACATAGTGCATCACAGTCCTTGGAGGAAGTTGACTAGGTCAAACAAAGGCCAACATGGCCTCTTATATAAGTCTGACAAGGTGACATAGTTCATCACAGTTATTTCAGGGTGTTGGCAAGGGCAAACAAAGGCCAACAAAGCACCTTTGGAGCCATCTGACAAGGTGAAATAGTTAATCACAGTCCTTGGAGGGAGTTGACAAGGGCAATCAAAGGCCAACACAGGCCCTTGGAGCCATCTGACAAGGTGACATAGTGCATCACAGTCCTAGGAGGGAGTTGACAAGGGCAAACAAAGGCCAACACAGCCCATTTGGAGCCATCTGACAAGGTGACATAGTGCATCACAGTCCTTTCAGGGAGTTGACAAGGGCAAACAAAGGCCAACACAGCTCTTTTGGAGCAATCTGACAAGGTGACATAGTGCATCACAGTCCTTGGAGGGAGTTGACTAGGTCAAACAAAGGCCAACATGGCCTCTTATATAAATCTGACAAGGTGACATAGTGCATCACAATTATTTCAGGGTGTTGGCAAGGGCAAACAAAGGCCAACACAGCACCTTTGGAGCCACCTGACAAGGTGACATAGTTAATCACAGTCCTTGGAGGGAGTTGACAAGGGCAATCAAAGGCCAACACATGCCCTTGGAGCCATCTGACAAGGTGACAAAGTGCATCACAGTCCTTGGAGGTAGTTGACAAGGGCAAACAAAGGCCAACATGACACCTTAGTATAAATCTGACAATGTGAAATAGTGCATCACAGTCCTTTCAGAAAGTTGACAAGGGCAAACAAAGGACAACAAAGCCCCTTTGGAGCCATCTGACAAGGTGACATAGTGCATCACAGTCCTTTCAGGGAGTTGACAAGGGCAAACAAAGGCCAACACAGCCCCTTTGGGGCATTCTGACAAGGTGACATAGTGCATCAAAGTCCTTGGAGGGAGTTGACAAGGGCAAACAAAGGTCAACATGGCACCTTAGTATAAATCTAACTAGGTGAAATATTGCATCACAGTCCTTTCAGGTAGTTGACAAGGGCAAACAAAGGCCAACACAGCCCCTTTGGAGCCATCTGACAAGGTGACATAGTGCATTACAGTCCTGGGAGTTGACAAGGGCAAACAAAGGCCAACACAGCTCCTTTGGAGACATCTTAAAAGGTAGCATAGTGCATCGCACTCCTTGGAGGGAGTTGACAAGGGCAAAGAAAGGCCAATACAGCCCCTTTGGAGTCATCTAACAAGGTGACATAGTGCATCACAGTCCTTGCAGGGTTTTGACAAGGCAAAACAAAGGCCAACATAGCCCCTTTGGAGCCATCTGACAAGGTGACATAGTGCATCAAAGTCCTTGGAGGGAGTTGACAAGGGCAAACAAAGGCCAACAAAGCCCATTTGGAGCCATCTGACAAGGTGACATAGTGCATTACAGTCCTTGGAGGGAGTTGACAAGGGCAAACAAAGGCCAACACAGCCCCTTTGGAGACATCTTAAAAGGAATCAGTGAATTGCACTCCTTGGAGGGAGTTGACAAGGGCAAACAAAGGCCAATACAGCCCCTTTGGAGCCATCTAACAAGGTGACATAGTGCATCACAGTCCTTGGAGGGAGTTGACAAGGGCAAACAAAGGCCAACAAAGCCCATTTGGAGCCATCTGACAAGGTAACATAGTGCATCAGAGTCCTTGGAGGGAGTTGACAAGGGCAATCAAAGGCCAACACAGCCCCTTTGGAGTTGACATAGTGCATAACAGTCCTTGGAGTTGACATAGTGCATCACAGTCCTTGGAGGGAGTTGACAAGGGCAATCAAATGCTAACACAGCCCCTTTGAAGCCATCTGACAAGGTGACATAGTGCATCACAGTCCTTGGAGGAAGTTGGCAAGGGCAAACAAAGGCCAATATGGCACCTTAGTATAAAACTGAGTAGGCAGATTTATACTCCCTCCAAGGACTGTGATGCACTATGTCACCTTGTTAGATGGCTCCAAATGGGTTTTGTTGTTCTTTGTTTGTTCTTGTCAAATCCTTCCAAGGACTGTGATGCACTATGTCGCATTGTCAGATGGCTCCAAAGGAGCTATGTTGGCCTTTGTTTTGCCTTGTAAACTCCCTCCAAGGACTGTGATGCACTATGTCACCTTGTCAGAAGGCTCCAAAGGGGCTGTGTTGGCCTTTGTTTGCCCTTATATACTCCCCCCAAGGACTGTGATGCACTATTTCACCTTGTCAGATTTATACTAAGATGCCATGTTGGCCTTTGTTTGCCCTTGCCAACTCCCTCCAAGGACTGTGATGCACTATTTCACCTTGTCAGATAGCTCCAAAGTTAGGGAGTTTACAAGGGCAAACAAAGGCCAACACAGCCCCTTTGGAGCCGTCTGACAAGGTGACGTAGTGCATCACAGTCCTTGGAGGGAGTTGGCAAGGACAAATGAAGGCCAACATGGCACCTTAGTATAAATCTGACAAGGTGAAATAGTGTATCACAGTCCTTGGAGGGAGTTGAAAAGGCTCCAAAGGGAGGGAGTTGACAAAGGCAAACAAAGGCCAACACAGTCCCTTTGGAGCCTTCTGACAAGGTGACATAGTGCATCACAGTCCTTGGAGGGAGTTGACAAGGCAAAACAAAGGCCAACATAGCCCCTTTGGAGCCATCTGAAAAGGTTTCATAGTGAATCACAGTTCTTGGGGGAGTTGACAAGGGCAAACAAAGGCCAACACAGCCCCTTTGGAGCCTTCTGACAAGGTGATATAGTGCATAACAGTCCTTGGAGGGAGTTGACAAGGCAAAACAAAGGCCAACATATCCCCTTTGGAGCCATCTGACAAGGTGACATAGTGCATCACAGTCCTTGGAGGGAGTTGACAAGGGCAAACAAAGGCCAACACAGCTCTTTTGGAGTCATCTGACAAGGTGACATAGTGCATCACAGTCCTTGGAGGGAGTTGACTAGGTCAAACACAGGCCAACATTGCCTCATATAAATCTGACAAGGTGACATAGTTCATCACAGTTATTTCCGGGTGTTGGCAAGGGCAAACAAAGGCCAACACAGCACCTTTGGAGCCATCTGACAAGGTGACATAGTTAATCACAGTCCTTGGAGGGAGTTGACAAGGGAAATCAAAGGCCAACACAGGCCCTTGGAGCCATCTGACAAGGTGAAATAGTGCATCACAGTCCTTGGAGGGAGTTGACAAGGACAAACAAAGGCCAACACATCCCATTTGGAGCCATCTGACAAGGTGACATAGTGCATCACAGTCCTTGGAGGGAGTTGACAAGGGCAAACAAAGGCCAACACAGCTCTTTTGGAGCCATCTGACAAGATGACATAGTGCATCACAGTCCTTGGAGGGAGTTGACTAGGTCAAACAAAGGCCAATGTGGCCTCTTATATAAATCTGACAAGGTGACATAGTGCATCACAATTATTTCAGGGTGTTGGCAAGGGCAAACAAAGGCCAACACAGCACCTTTGGAGCCACCTGACAAGGTGACATAGTTAATCACAGTCCTTGGAGGGAGTTGACAAGGGCAATCAAAGGCCAACACATGCCCTTGGAGCCATCTGACAAGGTGACAAAGTGCATCACAGTCCTTGGAGGTAGTTGACAAGTGCAAACAAAGGCCAACATGGCACCTTAGTATAAATCTGTAAAGGTGAAATAGTGCATCACAGTCCTTTCAGGGAGTTGACAAGGGCAAACAAAGGCCAACACAGCCCCTTTGGGGCATTCTGACAAGGTGACATAGTGCATCAAAGTCCTTGGAGGGAGTTGACAAGGGCAAACAAAGGTCAACATGGCACCTTAGTATAAATCTAACTAGGTGAAATATTGCATCACAGTCCTTTCAGGGAGTTGACAAGGGCAAACAAAGGCCTACACAGCCCCTTTGGAGCCATCTGACAAGGTGACATAGTGCATTACAGTCCTTGGAGGGAGTTGACAAGGGCAAACAAAGGCCAACACAGCCCCTTTGGAGACATCTTAAAAGGTAGCATAGTGCATAACAGTCCTTGGAGGGAGTTGACAAGGCAAAACAAAGGCCAACATATCCCCTTTGGAGCCATCTGACAAGGTGACATAGTGCATCACAGTCCTTGGAGGGAGTTGACAAGGGCAAACAAAGGCCAACACAGCTCTTTTGGAGTCATCTGACAAGGTGACATAGTGCATCACAGTCCTTGGAGGGAGTTGACTAGGTCAAACACAGGCCAACATTGCCTCTTATATAAATCTGACAAGGTGACATAGTTCATCACAGTTATTTCAGGGTGTTGGCAAGGGCAAACAAAGGCCAACACAGCACCTTTGGAGCCATCTGACAAGGTGACATAGTTAATCACAGTCCTTGGAGGGAGTTGACAAGGGAAATCAAAGGCCAACACAGGCCCTTGGAGCCATCTGAAAAGGTGAAATAGTGCATCACAGTCCTTGGAGGGAGTTGACAAGGACAAACAAAGGCCAACACATCCCATTTGGAGCCATCTGACAAGGTGACATAGTGCATCACAGTCCTTGGAGGGAGTTGACAAGGGCAAACAAAGGCCAACACAGCTCTTTTGGAGCCATCTGACAAGATGACATAGTGCATCACAGTCCTTGGAGGGAGTTGACTAGGTCAAACAAAGGCCAACGTGGCCTCTTATATAAATCTGACAAGGTGACATAGTGCATCACAATTATTTCAGGGTGTTGGCAAGGGCAAACAAAGGCCAACACAGCACCTTTGGAGCCACCTGACAAGGTGACATAGTTAATCACAGTCCTTGGAGGGAGTTGACAAGGGCAATCAAAGGCCAACACATGCCCTTGGAGCCATCTGACAAGGTGACAAAGTGCATCACAGTCCTTGGAGGTAGTTGACAAGGGCAAACAAAGGCCAACATGGCACCTTAGTATAAATCTGTAAAGGTGAAATAGTGCATCACAGTCCTTTCAGGGAGTTGACAAGGGCAAACAAAGGCCAACACAGCCCCTTTGGGGCATTCTGACAAGGTGACATAGTGCATCAAAGTCCTTGGAGGGAGTTGACAAGGGCAAACAAAGGTCAACATGGCACCTTAGTATAAATCTAACTAGGTGAAATATTGCATCACAGTCCTTTCAGGGAGTTGACAAGGGCAAACAAAGGCCTACACAGCCCCTTTGGAGCCATCTGACAAGGTGACATAGTGCATTACAGTCCTTGGAGGGAGTTGACAAGGGCAAACAAAGGCCAACACAGCCCCTTTGGAGACATCTTAAAAGGTAGCATAGTGCATAACAGTCCTTGGAGGGAGTTGACAAGGGCAAACAAAGGCCAACAAAGCCCATTTGGAGCCATCTGACAAGGTAACATAGTGCATCAGAGTCCTTGGAGGGAGTTGACAAGGGCAATCAAAGGCCAACACAGCCCCTTTGGAGTTGACATAGTGCATAACAGTCCTTGGAGTTGACATAGTGCATCACAGTCCTTGGAGGGAGTTGACAAGGGCAATCAAATGCTAACACAGCCCCTTTGAAGCCATCTGACAAGGTGACATAGTGCATCACAGTCCTTGGAGGAAGTTGGCAAGGGCAAACAAAGGCCAATATGGCACCTTAGTATAAAACTGAGTAGGCAGATTTATACTCCCTCCAAGGACTGTGATGCACTATGTCACCTTGTTAGATGGCTCCAAATGGGTTTTGTTGTTCTTTGTTTGTTCTTGTCAAATCCTTCCAAGGACTGTGATGCACTATGTCGCATTGTCAGATGGCTCCAAAGGAGCTATGTTGGCCTTTGTTTTGCCTTGTAAACTCCCTCCAAGGACTGTGATGCACTATGTCACCTTGTCAGAAGGCTCCAAAGGGGCTGTGTTGGCCTTTGTTTGCCCTTATATACTCCCCCCAAGGACTGTGATGCACTATTTCACCTTGTCAGATTTATACTAAGATGCCATGTTGGCCTTTGTTTGCCCTTGCCAACTCCCTCCAAGGACTGTGATGCACTATTTCACCTTGTCAGATAGCTCCAAAGTTAGGGAGTTTACAAGGGCAAACAAAGGCCAACACAGCCCCTTTGGAGCCGTCTGACAAGGTGACGTAGTGCATCACAGTCCTTGGAGGGAGTTGGCAAGGACAAATGAAGGCCAACATGGCACCTTAGTATAAATCTGACAAGGTGAAATAGTGTATCACAGTCCTTGGAGGGAGTTGAAAAGGCTCCAAAGGGAGGGAGTTGACAAAGGCAAACAAAGGCCAACACAGTCCCTTTGGAGCCTTCTGACAAGGTGACATAGTGCATCACAGTCCTTGGAGGGAGTTGACAAGGCAAAACAAAGGCCAACATAGCCCCTTTGGAGCCATCTGAAAAGGTTTCATAGTGAATCACAGTTCTTGGGGGAGTTGACAAGGGCAAACAAAGGCCAACACAGCCCCTTTGGAGCCTTCTGACAAGGTGATATAGTGCATAACAGTCCTTGGAGGGAGTTGACAAGGCAAAACAAAGGCCAACATATCCCCTTTGGAGCCATCTGACAAGGTGACATAGTGCATCACAGTCCTTGGAGGGAGTTGACAAGGGCAAACAAAGGCCAACACAGCTCTTTTGGAGTCATCTGACAAGGTGACATAGTGCATCACAGTCCTTGGAGGGAGTTGACTAGGTCAAACACAGGCCAACATTGCCTCATATAAATCTGACAAGGTGACATAGTTCATCACAGTTATTTCCGGGTGTTGGCAAGGGCAAACAAAGGCCAACACAGCACCTTTGGAGCCATCTGACAAGGTGACATAGTTAATCACAGTCCTTGGAGGGAGTTGACAAGGGAAATCAAAGGCCAACACAGGCCCTTGGAGCCATCTGACAAGGTGAAATAGTGCATCACAGTCCTTGGAGGGAGTTGACAAGGACAAACAAAGGCCAACACATCCCATTTGGAGCCATCTGACAAGGTGACATAGTGCATCACAGTCCTTGGAGGGAGTTGACAAGGGCAAACAAAGGCCAACACAGCTCTTTTGGAGCCATCTGACAAGATGACATAGTGCATCACAGTCCTTGGAGGGAGTTGACTAGGTCAAACAAAGGCCAATGTGGCCTCTTATATAAATCTGACAAGGTGACATAGTGCATCACAATTATTTCAGGGTGTTGGCAAGGGCAAACAAAGGCCAACACAGCACCTTTGGAGCCACCTGACAAGGTGACATAGTTAATCACAGTCCTTGGAGGGAGTTGACAAGGGCAATCAAAGGCCAACACATGCCCTTGGAGCCATCTGACAAGGTGACAAAGTGCATCACAGTCCTTGGAGGTAGTTGACAAGTGCAAACAAAGGCCAACATGGCACCTTAGTATAAATCTGTAAAGGTGAAATAGTGCATCACAGTCCTTTCAGGGAGTTGACAAGGGCAAACAAAGGCCAACACAGCCCCTTTGGGGCATTCTGACAAGGTGACATAGTGCATCAAAGTCCTTGGAGGGAGTTGACAAGGGCAAACAAAGGTCAACATGGCACCTTAGTATAAATCTAACTAGGTGAAATATTGCATCACAGTCCTTTCAGGGAGTTGACAAGGGCAAACAAAGGCCTACACAGCCCCTTTGGAGCCATCTGACAAGGTGACATAGTGCATTACAGTCCTTGGAGGGAGTTGACAAGGGCAAACAAAGGCCAACACAGCCCCTTTGGAGACATCTTAAAAGGTAGCATAGTGCATAACAGTCCTTGGAGGGAGTTGACAAGGCAAAACAAAGGCCAACATATCCCCTTTGGAGCCATCTGACAAGGTGACATAGTGCATCACAGTCCTTGGAGGGAGTTGACAAGGGCAAACAAAGGCCAACACAGCTCTTTTGGAGTCATCTGACAAGGTGACATAGTGCATCACAGTCCTTGGAGGGAGTTGACTAGGTCAAACACAGGCCAACATTGCCTCTTATATAAATCTGACAAGGTGACATAGTTCATCACAGTTATTTCAGGGTGTTGGCAAGGGCAAACAAAGGCCAACACAGCACCTTTGGAGCCATCTGACAAGGTGACATAGTTAATCACAGTCCTTGGAGGGAGTTGACAAGGGAAATCAAAGGCCAACACAGGCCCTTGGAGCCATCTGAAAAGGTGAAATAGTGCATCACAGTCCTTGGAGGGAGTTGACAAGGACAAACAAAGGCCAACACATCCCATTTGGAGCCATCTGACAAGGTGACATAGTGCATCACAGTCCTTGGAGGGAGTTGACAAGGGCAAACAAAGGCCAACACAGCTCTTTTGGAGCCATCTGACAAGATGACATAGTGCATCACAGTCCTTGGAGGGAGTTGACTAGGTCAAACAAAGGCCAACGTGGCCTCTTATATAAATCTGACAAGGTGACATAGTGCATCACAATTATTTCAGGGTGTTGGCAAGGGCAAACAAAGGCCAACACAGCACCTTTGGAGCCACCTGACAAGGTGACATAGTTAATCACAGTCCTTGGAGGGAGTTGACAAGGGCAATCAAAGGCCAACACATGCCCTTGGAGCCATCTGACAAGGTGACAAAGTGCATCACAGTCCTTGGAGGTAGTTGACAAGGGCAAACAAAGGCCAACATGGCACCTTAGTATAAATCTGTAAAGGTGAAATAGTGCATCACAGTCCTTTCAGGGAGTTGACAAGGGCAAACAAAGGCCAACACAGCCCCTTTGGGGCATTCTGACAAGGTGAGATAGTGCATCAAAGTCCTTGGAGGGAGTTGACAAGGGCAAACAAAGGTCAACATGGCACCTTAGTATAAATCTAACTAGGTGAAATATTGCATCACAGTCCTTTCAGGGAGTTGACAAGGGCAAACAAAGGCCAACACAGCCCCTTTGGAGCCATCTGACAAGGTGACATAGTGCATTACAGTCCTTGGAGGGAGTTGACAAGGGCAAACAAAGGCCAACACAGCCCCTTTGGAGACATCTTAAAAGGTAGCATAGTGCATCGCACTCCTTGGAGGGAGTTGACAAAGGCAAACAAAGGCCAATACAGCCCCTTTGGAGCCATCTAACAAGGTGACGTAGTGCATCACAGTCCTTGCAGGGTTTTGACAAGGCAAAACAAAGGCCAACATAGCCCCTTTGGAGCCATCTGACAAGGTGACATAGTGCATCAAAGTCCTTGGAGGGAGTTGACAAGGGCAAACAAAGGCCAACAAAGCCAATTTGGAGCAATCTGACAAGGTGACATAGTGCATCAGAGTCCTTGGAGGGAGTTGACAAGGGCAATCAAAGGCCAACACAGCCCCTTTGGAGTTGACATAGTGCATAACAGTCCTTGGAGTTGACATAGTGCATCACAGTCCTTGGAGGGAGTTGACAAGGGCAATCAAAGGCTAACACAGCCCCTTTGAAGCCATCTGACAAGGTGACATAGTGCATCACAGTCCTTGGAGGGAGTTGGTAAGGGCCAACAAAGGCCAACATGGCACCTTAGTATAAAACAGAGGAGGCAGATTTATACTCCCTCCAAGGACTGTGATGCACTATGTCACCTTGTTAGATGGCTCCAAATGGGCTTTGTTATTCTTTGTTTGTTCTTGTCAAATCCTTCCAAGGACTGTGATGCACTATGTCGCATTGTCAGATGGCTCCAAAGGAGCTATGTTGGCCTTTGTTTTGCCTTGTAAACTCCCTCCAAGGACTGTGATGCACTATGTCACCTTGTCAGAAGGCACCAAAGGGTCTGTGTTGGCCTTTGTTTGCCCTTGTATACTCCCCACAAGGACTGTGATGCACTATTTCACCTTGTCAGATATATACTAAGATGCCATTTTGGCCTTTTTTTGCCCTTGCCAACTCCCTCCAAGGACTGTGATGCACTATTTTACCTTGTCAGATAGCTCCAAAGTTAGGGAGTTGACAAGGGCAAACAAAGGCCAACACAGCCCCTTTGGAGCCATCTGACAAGGTGACGTAGTGCATCACAGTCCTTGGAGGGAATTGGCAAGGGCAAACGAAGGCCAACATGGCACCTTAGTATAAATCTGACAAGGTGAAATAGTGTATCACAGTCCTTGGAGGGAGTTGACAAGGCTCCAAAGGGAGGGAGTTGACAAAGGCAAACTAAGGCCAACACAGTTCTTTGGAGCCTTCTGACAAGGTGAAATAGTGCATCACAGTCCTTGGGGGAGTTGATAAGGGCAAACAAAGGCCAACACAGCCCCTTTGGAGCCATCTTAAAAGGTAGCATAGTGCATCACAGTCCTTGGAGGGAGTTGACAAGGGCAAACAAAGGCCAAGACAGCCCTTTTGAAGCTATCTGACAAGGTGACATAGTGCATCACAGTCCTTGGAGAGAGTTAACAAGGGCAAACAAAGGCCAACACAGCCCCTTTAGAGCCATCTGACAAGATGACATAGTGCATCACAGTCCTTAGAGGGAGTTGGCAAGGACAAACAAAGGCCAACATGGCACCTTAGTATAAATTTGACAAGGTGACATAGTGCATTGCAGTCCTTGGAAGGAGTTGACAAGGGCAAACAAAGGCCAACACTGCCCCTTTGGAGCCATCTGACAAGGTGACATAGTGCATCACAGTCCTTGGAGGGAGTTGACAAGGTAAAACAAAGGCCAACATAGTCCCTTTGGAGCCATCTGACAAGGTGGCATAGTGCATCACAGTCCTTGGAGGGAGTTGAGAAGGGCAAACAAAGGCCAACACAGCCCCTTTGGAGCCATCTGTCAAGGTGACATAGTGCATCACAGTCCTTGGAGGGAGTTGACAAGGGCAAACAAAGGCAAACACAGCCCTTTTGGAGCCATATGACAAGGTGACATAGTGCATCACAGTCCTTGGAGGGAGTTGACTAGGTCAAACAAAGGCCAACATGGCCTCTTATCCAAATCTGACAAGGTGACATAGTGCATCACAGTTATTTCAGGATGTTGGCAAGGGCAAACAAAGGCCAACCCAGCCCATTTGGAGCCATCTGACAAGGTGACATAGTTAATCACAGTCCTTGGAGAGAGTTGACAAGGGCAATCAAAGGCCAACACAGGCCCTTGGAGCCATCTGACAAGGTGACATAGTGCATCACAGTCATTGGAGGGAGTTGACAAGGGCAAACAAAGGCCAACACAGCCCAATTGGAGCCATCTGACAAGGTGACATAGTGAATCACAGTCTTTGGAGGGAGTTGACAAGGGCAACCAAAGGCCAACACAGGCCCTTGGAGCCATCTGACAAGGTGACATAGTGCATCACAATCCTTGGAGGGAGTTGACAAGGGCAAACAAAGGCCAACAAAGCCCATTTGGAGCCATCTGACAAGGTGACATAGTGTATCACATTCCTTGGAGGGAGTTGACAAGGGCAAACAAAGGCCAACATGGCACCTTAGTATAAATCTGACAAGGTGAAATAGTGCATTACAGTCCTTTCAGGGAGTTGACAAGGGCAAACAAAGGCCAACATTGCCCCTTTGGAGCCATCTGACAAGGTGACATAGTGCATCACAGTCCTTGGAGGGAGTTGACAAGGGCAAACAAAGGCCAACACATCCCCTTTGGAGCATTCTGACAAGGTGGCATAGTGCATCACAGTCCTTGGAGGGAGTTGACAAGGGCAAACAAAGGCCAACATGGCACCTTAGTATAAATCTGACTAGGTGAAATATTGCATCACAGTCCTTTCAGGGAGTTGACAAGGGCAAACAAAGGCCAACACAGCCCCTTTGGAGCCATCTGACAAGGTGACATAGTGCATTACAGTCCTTGGAGGGAGTTGACAAGGGCAAACAAAGGCCAACACAGCACCTTTGGAGCCATCTTAAAAGGTAGCATAGTGCATCGTACTCCTTGGAGGGAGTTGACAAGGGCAAACAAAGGAAAACACAGCCCAATTGGAGCAATCTGACAAGGTGACATAGTGAATTACAGTCCTTGGAGGGAGTTGACAAGGGCAATCAAAGGCCAACACAGGCCCTTGGAGCCATCTGACAAGGTGACATAGTGCATCACAGTCCTTGGAGGTAGTTGACAAGGGCAAACAAAGGCCAACACAGCCCATTTGGAGCCATCTGACAAGGTGACATAGTGTATCACAGTCCTTGGAGGGAGTTGACAAGGGCAAACAAAGGCCAACATGGCACCTTAGTATAAATCTGACAAGGTGAAATAGTGCATTACAGTCCTTTCATGGAGTTGACAAGGGCAAGCAAACGCCAACAAAGCCCCTTTGGAGCCATCTGACAATGTGACATAGTGCATCACAGTCCTTTCAGGGAGTTGACAAGGGCAAACAAAGGCCAACACAGCCCCTTTGGAGCATTCTGACAAGGGGGCCTAGTGTATCACAGTCCTTGGAGGGAGTTGACAAGGGCAAACAAAGGCCAACATGGCACCTTAGTATAAATCTGTCTAGGTGAAATATTGCATCACAGTCCTTTCAGGGAGTTGATAAGGGCAAACAAAGGCCAACACAGGCCCTTTGGAGCCATCTGACAAGGTGATATAGTGCATTACAGTGTTTGGAGGGAGTTGACAAGGGCAAACAAAGGCCAACACAGCCCCTTTGGAGCCATCTTAAAAGGTAGCATAGTGCATCACACTCCTTGGAGGGAGTTGACAAAGGCAAACAAAGGCCAATACAGCCCCTTTGGAGCCATCTAACAAGGTGACATAGTGCATCACAGTCCTTGGAGGGAGTTGACAAGGGCAAACAAAGGCCAACATGGCCCCTTAGTATAAATCTGACAAGGTGAAATAGTGCAACAGGCACAGCAATAAAAACAAAATTGGCCAAATGGCAACAAATATAAAGAACAACATAACATGTGGATGGAGGAGTTATTTCTGCTGCTCCCTCGGGCCAGCTCTGGATCCTCTACTTACTGGGGCATCAGCATTACCTTCATCATCCTATGCCCCTCCAGCTGCGGCTTCATGCATTGCCTCTAACCGCATTATTCTGGCTAGAGCAAAGTGATGAAGCCGCATCTGAATAAGCATGGTTTCATGCATTCTTCCCAGCAACTGATTGGAACTCAGCATTGTCTGCTTAATAGGCGCAAGAGCCTCTAGCATCAATCATGCTGAGTCACAACCTAAAGAAAAATAAATATTACAAATTAATAATAATTACAGAACATAATAAAAATAGAGCAAAGAGACATTATACAAATTAAAATACAAATCATTATTATAATAAAATATGCCATAGAGAAGAAGAATTACACATTTATATGTTCTTCATAGATAAACCATATTAAGAATATTAAGATATTAAGAAATTTCAAAACCCTATCAATCTGAAAGAAAACTTTCTTTGGTTTATGACACACTGTGAAAAGGGCGGTGATAACAAATCCAAAATATTGGCATATATACATAATATATATCCAACATCTAGGCAATATCATTTAGAAGATGAACATTTAGAAAATGAGGATGTTGATTTCATAAAAAGTCAATCGGAAACATTTACATTAATAAAATAAAGAAAAGTTGTATAAATAACATATCATATTCAAAATCAATTTATGTATAATTAGATCAGTATAATGTCCCTTTAAGAATGTATGTTCTAATGTTGATTTGTAATGATACTTACATCGGTGGCTGGGAAGGAAATCCGACACCCAGGACAATGGGTGGGGATTAGGGTGAAGGTGTTGGTGGGGAGGGATGGGGCAAGATGGTGTATTGGGCTCCTGCTCTGGTGGAGCCTGCACAGCTGGGAAGTGAGGGGTAGGGGGGATTTGGTGGCTGTGCAGGTGGGGTAGGAAGCAGGACGGGCAAAATGGGGAGAGCGGCGAGGGAGGCTAGGGATTTGTTTTTGGGAAGGGGTGGGTAAGGGGTCAGGATGAGAAGGGCCGGGAGAGGGGTCAGGACAGGAAGGGCCAGGAGAGGGGGCAGGAGGCTGATGCCCAGAAGTTCCATCTGAAAAATACAATACAATTTTATAAATACATATATTAAATGAAAATATATTATTATCTTGAGAGAAATGAATATTCACCATGATTTAAAATCTGTATTGTTGTTCTCATAAAATATTTATACAAAGTCACAATAATGGCTATGTTTAAAGGTATTGATTGATTGTAATTTTGTATAATTAATAATAATATTTAATTGATCCTTGGAACTCTGATTGTTCACTGGCATTTTTCATGAAACGTTTGATTAATACATTCAAAACCATACTTTTCAAAATCAACATTATATGATAATCTTTATGATTTTATAATATGATATTTCTCTTTTTGATAATATAACAGTATGCATGTATGCATTTAAGAATGAAACACCATAGAGTTCTTTTAGACACACCTGTGGATTGACTTTGGAGACTCCAACAATTGGATAATATGGGATTGTGTAATATGATCAAATCTAAATGGCCACTCCTCATAGCCTTTGAAACAAGGTAATCAATTATTACCAATAATAATAATATTGGTGGGTGAATTTATCCACCAATCAGCAAGAACAACCCAGGTTGTTCACCAAAAATGGGCCGGCATATAAACTTACATTCTTGCATTTCAAATAAAGATACCAAGAGAATTTAGAAAAATGGATTATTGGAGTAAATTAGAAAGTTGCTTAAATGGCATACTCTATCTGAATCACGAAAGGAAAAATCTGGGTTCAATGTCCCTTTAAGCTTGATGGTTCAATCAATTACTTTTCAGAATCTATGCACGGTAGATACTACTGTTCATATTAAATATTAAGAATAGAATGGTATCTGACATTACTTTTACAGAGTATGTTTTGTGAATATCTCTTTTACATTAGGATTAAATTTACGTCATCCCAATATTAATAAACACTATCAGAATTTAATATTTAGGTTAGAGGAATATTAATGTTTGAGTGAAATGGACAGTCTACATATAAATTATTTTCAAATCCCTTTACATATCATACATCATGAAATTAAATCAATGAATTTCAACATGATTATGTTTTATGTATACTTAGCAGTGGTTGAGAAGCTCAGAACAATGATGACATAATGAGATGGTCTGCATCTAGGCTCTCAAATGAATAGCAATGACTATCTGTACAATCATAATATGATTATTGGGTGTTTGGATGTAATATGCATGTGACATCATGATGTCATTCATGATAATTCATACATAAATTGTAAAATAAATAAAAACATATGTTCATGCTGCATGATATAGAAAGGGTGGCAGTAGTGTATTAGAAAAATAGTGGAATAATACAGTTTAAAGGGACAAAGCTGTAGACTTTAGTTCTCTTCAATAGTATGATTTTGAAACAATACATGTTAGATACATGTTATATATATTTGGCGTACCATCAGACTCCAAGGGAGCCACTTCCTCCTCCATCGCACATGTTGTTACATAAATATCTGTAAAACATAATATGTTGTGTACACGTTAAATTCAAATATTATAACATGTGTTACTGGTGCTCAAGGACACACATAAATGTTGCATTAAAGAGATACTGAACCAAAGTTAGGAATTTCTTAATTTGGATGGAGCATGCAATTGAAATAAAATATATAATTATCGATGATTAATAATTAAATCTAACTGTCTGTATTTTTAAAATCCGGAAAAAAGCATAGTACACAGAACATTTAATAGTTCTCATGTGTGTATCGCTTGATGATTTTTGTCTACATTTATACAAAATATCAACATGTGCTAGCCATGTTCTGAAGCACAAAGGTGTAGACTAAGAAGCTTTGAGATCTTAATATTAAACTAATAAAATAAAAATATATATAATTAGAGAAGTACATTATAAGTTTTATTCAAATAGAATGCTTCATCATATTCATGATCAGAATATTTCTAAAAAAGACTCCTTTAATGATGTATGAATGAGTCAATGGACTTACCAGAACCCTGCAAAGGCAGGTCTTCATCAGTGCTGGATCCCTCCGAGCTTGTCACAATAACTAGATCTATTAATGATATAAATAAATATTATGTAACACAATTTGTACATCAGCTTTTAATATACATATCTGGTATTCAAAAATAACATTATTCTAAACTATTTAAAAAAATATCTTTTGCAATGTGAAGACTAGACCACTAGTATGAAAAATAAATTAATTATTTCATCAAGGTGAGTGGAAAGAAAATGATGTCTTTCACATATGTCCGATTTCTTAAAATATTTGGCAGCCAATTCTTATCATATTAATATAGGGCATATCTACAAATAACTATTGGTCCCTGTTTTTAAAATAATCCAGACAGGCAACACTTTGAATAACAACTGGTGACAACTAGAGCATAATACATGTGGAACATATACCAATTTGTGCAATGTACACATATTGATCACAATGCAAGACATAAGATATATTTTAAACTATGTCATCATGGTGCTGTTAGGATTTGCTTATATATATAGGTAGTCCGAGAGTGAAATATGTGATTTAAATCACAGTATTGTTTCATCAAAACAGTGTAATGATTAAGAAAGATATTTTTTATCTATAGATAAATTCAATATCAATATTTGAGAATGTCACTCTAAAGGAATGATCTATTCCATATGTTGATGTAATGAATCAGAGAGAGCATGCAATTTCAATCAAATATATAATTTCATCATATCATCATGAATATTTAATTCTTCTCTCTCAGTGATAAGAAGAAAATATCAAAGCATATGAGATGAATATTTATATATTCTGCACATGTGTAAAAATGTGTTACTGTTATCTAAATGTAGCCACCAACTGTCAAGCACTACCCAGGTGCAGAATACAAAATGGGCAAGCCCATAATATATTAAATTCAAAATAAAGATAGCAAGAATCACAGGAATATGTTCAAATACTAAGAATTAGAGGATATATGTTAATATAGATCAATGTGAATGAATTAGGCAAGGTTTTGTCAAAATTTGTAAGACAAAAGTAAAGTACAATGAGACATACCAGAATGGTACCCCCCAACACTAATTGCTGAACAGCTCAACATAGTTACTAATGATACAACTTCAAATAAGAATGACAAGGATCAGGAAGTAAATCATATGATTTTTGTTACCCAGTTTAATAGACAGTCAAAAAATAACTGGTATAGTAAAAAAACATTGGCATATTTTGAAAGAATGCAACCCACAAGTCAGTTAATTTAAAGCAGGTCAAATGGTAGCCTATAGAAGGAACCAGAGCATTAAGGACATGTTAGTGTATACTGACATAGGTAGCAGTAAACAAAGTATTCAGAGAACAATAGGTCCAAAAAGAAGTGGCTGTTATCCATGTCTCAGCTGCAGTTAGTGCATCACCCAATAAATGGGAAAAAGTTTCACATAAATAAACACCTAACCTGCAAGGCTACTTATTCCATTTATCTTATCAAATGTCCGTGTGGCCTGATTTATATTGGTGAGACCTGTAGAGAGGTAAGGGAGAGGATAACAGAACATAAATCAAATATCAGACGTAATAATAAGATGCTCCAGTATCCTCTCACTTCCTCTCTATGGGTCATAATATTAGCCAACTAAGATTTCAAATTATAGAACAAGTAGATAGGCCTAGAAGAGGTGGGGATAGGGAACGTCTTCTAAAAATTAGAGAGATTTTTTGGATATTTAATTTAGAAGCCCTCATACCTAAAGGTATGAATAAGGATTTTGATTGGAGCCTGTTTCTTTAAAATCAATTTATCTGCACTATTTCAGTTTTACTGTCAGTATAGATAGATATTCTTCTCTTTTTAAACTTTTGGGATAAATCTGTTAACAATGTGCAATATTCTTCTTTTAAATTAATATATAGGTTTTAAGTTTTTAAATTTTCATTCATATGTAATATTATTATTCTCATGTGATCATCTAAACAAAGTAAAGTCTGGATGTATTATCATCTGAATCCACAAGATGTCACTATTGTGTAACTGGTTGCACACATGAGAATAGGTAACAAGTGGGTATATAAAGTCATTAACCTGTGTATTTCCAAGTATATATGACTAAGGGCCTATAGCAGGCCTGAAACGTTGTATTTTCTATCTTATGGACCCTATGTGAAACAATAAAGGTCTTTTTTTAATTCTGGAGGCTGGAATACCCTTTCCTGTTGATTGGATTGCTATTGGACGTGGCAGATCCTTTATTCTGTGCCCCACAAGGGACAGGTGTGCTGTTTTCCAAACCTTTTTGAGAAATGGTCATTGTGAAGTATTGACAGTGCTCTATTAAATGTATTTACAATCCCAACAATGCACATTGATTGTGTGCTAGGGCGTGAAATTATATTCAACTTTTCATAGCTGTGAATCTCGTGTTGAAAGATACGTTTACCACACAATATTTCAATAATGGTGAAATGCGTAATTTGTATTTATAATGGACTTTACTTTTAGAAAAATAAAGGGAATATTTTAAAATGGAAATTTAATGTTTCTGTTCCTTAATTATAAAAATCAAATAGAGCATGTATTTGTCTGAAATGCTTACATATAATTTTCTTTTTCACTGTGTCTTTATTGTTAAGGAGCAGATATGCAATAGTGTGAAGTATCTACAGACATCTAGCTAACCATTGCAACTATGCATTGTTGCCCACCCACAAACAAGTAGATATCTCCCAGTAATGCTTTGCTGCTCATAAGCCTATGCATATAGTTTGTGCAAACTTAGAATAACATGAGAATGAACCATATCTAATTATTAAAGTCCATTTTTATTTTAGATTCAAATCTGCTCTGTCTGAATCATGGAAGATTAACTTATGATTGTATTTCCCTTTCACTATAAATGAAATAGCCATCACAAGCTATTGACTAAAAATACATAGTTGACATAATAGCCAATATTCTAATAGTAAATATGCAATGGGATATTTTATAAATAAATATGCAGTCATGTCTAAATATGATAATATATTTAAATTGATGAGTGTATACCCCATGAAATGTTATATACATTTAAAGGGACAGTAAACCAAAAATATATATTTACTTTAAAGGGACATGAAACCCAAATTTTCTCTTTCGTGATTCAGATAGAGAATACAATTTTAAACAACTTTCCAATTTACTTCTATTATTTAATTTGCTTCCTTCTCTTGTTATCCTTTGATGAAAGGTTTATCTAAGCAAACTCAGGAGCAACAAAGAACCTAGGTTCTAGCTGTTGATTGGTGGTTACATATATATCGATTGTGTTTGGCTCACCCATGTGTTCAGTTAGAAACCATTAGGGCATTGCTGCTCCTTCTACAAATAATACCAAAAGAATGAAACAGATTAGATAGTAGAAGTACATTAGAAAGTTGTTTAAAATTGTATCCTCTATCTGAATCATGAATGAAATTTTTTGAGTTTCATGCCCCTCTAATACACATTTCACATTTTGTCATACTCGATCCTGTTCTATGAATATACATTTGACCTGTGTGAGGATGTTGTATGTAAATTGTCCACTTATCTCCCTCCTTTAATGGAGCTTTTAAATTATTCAGTGCAGACTCTTAAAGGGACAGTATACTATAATATTTGGATCACTTAATGTGTTTAGGGTCTTGGTCGTGAATTTTTCTAAAATGTATCCCTTGAATCCTGTCTCAATATTTTTTATATGTTCAAGAAGACGGGTCTTATAGAGGCATTTAGTGCATCCAATGTACTGTAATTTACATGTACATTCAAGAATATATACCACAAAAGTTGTTTTACAATTGTTTAAATTATTGATAATACATATTTTGTTTGGGAGGGCACTAGAACCAATAGTTTTTGTTGGTTACTTCGGATCATATGTGTGTTTGCAACCCTTGAAATTTGCTCTGTTGCACATAAAAAATCCTTTACTTGTATTTTTAAGACAATTTTGTGAATTAATTTTTTGCTTTAGTTGACTCGGTGCCAACATCTGTTTTAAATTTCTATTTTTTCTAAAGATAACCTTAGGGGCATTTCCGAAGCTATTTTTCAGAAATGTATCTTGTTGCAAGATGGGCCAATATTTCTTCAAAATCTTTTTTTATTTCTGGAGCTGCCTCATTATACTTGGTTATAATTATTGTTATTGTTTTTATTATTAGTAGTATTAATTTTTCTCTGACTGTTTTTGGTGTTTGTAAGCAATTAACTCCTGTCTCTATTTTTGACCTAGTTACGAGAGTTGTCTATTAGTTTTTTCTTTTGTATTAATTTATTTTTAAGGGTTTCTGCTTCTCTTTCGTAATCGCTCAATTTAGTACAATTCCTCCTGAGCCGTTGGAATTGCCCATATAGTATGTTGTTTATCCATGGTTGGTAAGGACCACTATCCGTTCTTAAATATCCATTGCAATTTGTCTCTTTTCTGTATAATCTAATCAGTATTTGCTGATTTTCGTGAAATAAAATCAAATTAAAAAATTCTATGCTTACTTCAGATGTTTTAGAAGTGAAATGTAAATTCATCAAATTGTTGTTTAAGTGTTTGATAAAATTAATACTAACTTAATATGGTCGAATACATAAGGATACAACCCAATATTATATACGACAAATGCACCACCACTGATTAGATGTGCACTGGTAGTTATATACACAAATCTCTTTAACGCAGCGATGCAACAGTACAACCATAGATTAAACATATACATAGACCAGATTCACTAATGAAGTGTCTGGTTTAATACAAGCCATCTTATACGTTTTAATGCTGCTTTTCAGGATTATGATGTATGAATTACGGTGTCAAAACTGGGATTTTAAAAAACACATTTTCACAATAGGAGTTGTTTTCTTATTTATGTTACCATGGAAACACATGAGCAATATGTACCATTGGTTGTTTATTCCATATGACGTTTGCTAACAAGCGTTCCCATAGAAACGACTTATACAATATTTTTCATTGGCTGCAATTTTCCCATGACACAAATACGTCATTGTCTAAGGAAAAATTACGCCCACTCGGCTATCCTTTAAATCCATTGCCGGGTGATCTGTACACATACATTTTTTCCTCTGATGAAGTTTGCATAACTTTGAAATGCATAAGGATTTATTCGAGTGGGCGTGCAGAACTTAATTATCAATACCGGCAGCCTTAAGTGTATATTGATTGAATTTTGCTTAATTGTTTTTAGACATTTTTATACACCTATTTCTTCAAATTTTATATATACAACTTTAGTATAGAATATGGAATTTTATTAATTAAGGAGGATTTAAGAATTTTGGTGGACTGTAATAACGGATAAACCCGTTGATCAGAGGCAGCATAAACGGCTGATAGATTTATCCCTTTCACAAATTCTAAAACCCATATTATATGTTTAAACGCTTACCTCATCATGGATTGAGGTCTTTAAATGTAAGTGCAAAACTTTTTTTTACTTTGCTCTTCAATAAATGCAATATATGACAGAGTTACGCTATGTGATTTCATCTTTTATTCTATGACAAACAACCTCTGGATTCTATCTGCCATAACCATACTCCTGGAGGATACAAAGTCACAGGGAATAAAGGTTGGAAGCTCTCACTAAAAAGAATTTGGAGTACATGCACAAATTACAGCAGTCAGCTTTCTACACAAATTGACCTGGGACGTAGATCCACGAAAATACAGCCCAAGAGAACTACATAAATATACTGGGTAGATATGCAGTGGAACAACATCTACACTCTAGACCACCACTAAATTGATTGCACATTATTTTAGAGTTTCTGAAGTTTTAGCGCTGGTGATCATTCTTTTATTCAAATATATATATATATATATATATATATATATATATATACACAGTATATATATATATATATATACATACAAAAACAAAAGCTGGATATTGATGAAAATGTTTAAAACATTATAGGCTAGGATACAACACTATGCACAGCACTTATGTAAAACAGTGATAGAATCATATATTAGATATAAATTAAAAGTCCACAAATTGCTGACAGACACAGGCAAAGATGACATCATCTGAGGTGTATTCTTACAATAAATCTATATTCATTTTGGAATTAATCAAAAATGAAAATCTGTAAGAATTTTTTTTATTATAATCTGAAATCAATTATGTTATTTATGTTTAAATCTTTTTTATTGAAAAGAAAAAAAGACTTTTGTTTGAACAACATTACAATATTTCGACCATTACATATTGACAGGAAGCATACCATGCAGAACATTATAATGCTTCGCTTATCTGGTGGTTTTTGCGATCAAGATACCGTGGCCCAAAGACCGCCACAACTGTTTCACAGTGAGAGTTAGACTAAACTGTACAAACATTTAACAAATAACCTAAACCAACTTAACTAAACATACCAAGTGTCCTGGTGCCATAGACTGTCATATCAAAGTTACATTTGCATAGTGTACAATTGAATACAGATTGTTTACTTGATATTCCCTATCCATTATTCTGATCAGAGTAGTTAAGACCATTTCTAAAATTCCAATAGAACCATATCCATGACGCATATTCATACATATTGTGTGTGTATTGTATCTTATTTTCTATTTCTATCCACGTCGGTGTACCCACCTTCTAATGTTTTGCTATACACGTTCTAACTACTGTACAAAGGATTCTAATGAAGGTATTGATAGGCTTATTAAAGTTTTGTATCCTATTATGAAGTAATGCCTGTGTAATGTTGAGATGAATTTGTTTCCTCCATAGCTTTTGGACTTCTACACAGTCCCACATCATGTGTCGATAGGTTCCCCTGTCTCTGCATCCTCTGTAGCACAATCCAGAACTATTTTGTGACATATGTGCCTTTCTAAGTGGTGTTAGATACCATCTAAACATCCTCTTTAAGGTATTTTCTTTTAAATCTGCGCTCATCAAGCCTCTAGTGGCTGCGTTAAAGATCTCATACCATGTGTCCAAGTCTAAAGATATATCTAATTCTTTCTCCCATTTGAGCATTAAAGTGTTTTTAGTTTTAGTTCTTAGTTTTTGAATGTCAATGTACAGTCTGGAAATGGTGTGTTTCGGTCTAAATTGTGAGTTACATATATTTTCCATTGTAGACCCTCTGGTGTTACTTACTGTTTTGAGAAACGCGTGAAGAGAAGAGGATACTTGCAAATATAAATACCAATGTATTTTAATAGGAAATAGTCTAT
Organism: Bombina bombina; assembly: GCF_027579735.1. NCBI lineage: Eukaryota > Metazoa > Chordata > Amphibia > Anura > Bombinatoridae > Bombina > Bombina bombina. The sequence continues at coordinate 437,792,787 of NC_069499.1, forward strand.
CTTGTATTTGGGTGTAGGTCATTACCTTATTTTGTGTCAAAATGTCTGCAACCCGATACAATCCCTTATTTTCCCATTTATTAATTTCTTTCTGTGCCTCCCCACTTAACAAATATCTAATAGGTTGTAAGATTGACCTTAATGGGCACAATCCCTTTTTGTGTGCTAGTTCCGTCCAAATATGTTGTGTGGTCGCAGCTGTTTGAGAATGGTAAACACATTCCTTTTGCATCACGTTTTTATGTTCCCAAAGAATAGTATCTGTGTTATCGTACCTTCCCATATCTGATTCTAATTTTATCCAGAGCGCCTCCTGTTTGACTCTGAGTATCAGCACATCCTGAGCCAGCCTGGCCGATTTATAAAAGTCAATTAAATTTGGTATTCCCAGTCCTCCTAGCCTCTTATGCTTTGTCATAACCGTGCTAGCTATTCTGGTAATTTTTTTTCCCCTTCTTATGAATGCTAAAATCTCCAACTGTAACCTCTCCAGGTCAGGGTGTATAATACGTATGGGGAGAGCTTGGAAGAGGTATAGTAATCGGGATAGAATAGTAATTTTCACTGCTGACATCCTTCCCACCCAAGAAATTGCTTTAAGCAGCCAACTAATTGCTTTATATAGCGGTAAATAGTTAACCTTATATAATTGTTGGGGTTGAGTTGTCAGGTGTACCCCTAAATATTTCAGGGTATGTTTTGTCTGCTTTAGATCAAAATTGATCTCAAATAACTTCCTTGTGAGTGGGGGAAGCTCTATTGATAACATCTCGCATTTATCTAAATTAATTTGGTAACCTGAAATCACAGAGAAATCGCTTAATACCTCATACACGTTAGGTAGAGACAAAATAGGGTTAGTCAGAGTGAGTAAAATATAATCTGCAAAAAGATTCAACTTGTATTCATGTTCCCCTATTTTGACCCCTGTGATGTCTGTAGTGGATCTAATTTTAGCAGCCAATGGTTCAATACATAAAGCAAACAGCAGCGGCAACAGTGGACAGCCTTGTCGCGTGCCATTTAGAATTGGAAATGGTCGTGATCTATAGCTGTTAGACGACACTTGGGCTGTCAGGAAAGTTTATATAGCTCCTAGGGCAGCAATAAATAGGCCCCCAAAATTCATATGTGTTAGAGTCGTCGTCATGTACCTCCAGTCTACTCTATCAAATGCCTTCTCCGCGTCCAACGAAAGGAGAAGAGAATGCGTTTTTGTTACATTTAAATAATGGATTATGTTTATAAAGTATCTAATATTATCCGGGGCCTCTCTGTCTCTAATAAAACCCACCTGGTCCCTGTGAATTAGTCTTGGTAAGATTTGTGCCAATCTGTTGGCTAAGATTTTAGTAAAGATCTTCAGATCCTGATTTATCAGAGAAATGGGGCGATAGTGGGAGCATTTTTTTGGGTCTCTATCTGGTTTGGATATTACTATTATCTTTGCTTGCAGTAATTCCGGGGGAATTGGGTGACCTTTCATAATATAATTGCAAAATTTAGTTAAATGGGGGACCAGACTATTTCTAAATAACATAATATTCCCCGGGAAAGCCATCTGGACCTGCAGCCTTTCCCGGTTTCAGGGCTCGAATTGCGAGTACTACTTCTACTGTAGTTATGGGATCATTCAGAATTTTTTTGTCGTCTTCTGACAATTTTTATAATGGGGTCGTTTCTAAAAAAATCTTGTGTATGTCTCACTGTTTCAGGTGTGTTAATAACTTTTTGGCCATTGTATAGTTCAGCATAAAAAACGCCAAATGTGTCTACTAACTCTTGAGGATGGGTAGTGAATGAACCATCTCTCTTTCCAAGCATTGGGATGTTAGCCACTTTAAACTTTTCTCTAAGTTTATGGGCCAAAAATGTGTCTGGCTTATTAGCATAAATAAAATATTGAGATTTCAATCTCATAATGGCTCTATTAGCTTGAGAGTTCATGTGTTTAGCTATTGCTTCCCTCTTACCTTGCAATGTGCGTAAAACAGACTGGTTCCCCGTTAGTTTATGTTGATTCTCCAATCTTGTTATCTCATCATGGAGTTGTGCCATGTGTTTTCTCGTTTCCTTTGTGTGTATGTTTTTTTCCTTAATAAGTATACCTCTAATCACTGATTTGTGCACCGCCCAAACATAAGCTGGGTTTTCAGTAGTTTCTGTATTAATGTCCCAATAATAAGTAAGGTGTTTTAAGGTATCGGCTAATACTTTTGGGTTTTTGTGTAGTATAGGGTCATACGTCCATGATTTTGTTCTATGTGGGTCACATACTCCCTCCATTTTAAGGATTACTGTGGAGTGATCTGACCATACACATGGACATATGGTGGTAGAAATGAGTGTTGGTTGCAGAATTTGGCTGGTGTATATATAATCGAGTCTAGAATACGTGTTATGTGCCGCTGAAAAGAAAGTTGTATCAGTTGTTTTACCATTTAGAATGACCCATGTGTCAACCAAGGAGAGCCAAGTGAGTTATGAATAGACCTAATGATACTATTACGTCTCTTCCCCCTGCCCGTCAAAGGTTTATCAACGTGATCCCCCTGTATCGTCATGGGTATGTTGAAATCTCCCGCTAAAATTATTCTGGATTGTGACCATTGTGTCAATTGTTGTGCAATGTGTGCAAAAAATACATGCTGATTTTCGTTAGGCGCATATATATTGCACAATATTGTATCAATATTGTCTAACTTGCTCTTTAAAATCAAGTACCTGCCTTCGCCATCTGAAATGGTTTCTTCATAAAATTAACTGTGGATTGGATTAGTATTGAAATCCCTCTTTTTTTGTCTCTGCTGTTGTGTGGTAATGCATAGGAAATTTTTTAGACCAGTAATAGAGGAGTTGAGGTGCTACAAAATGTGTTTCCTGAAGGACAGCACATTTGCTCTAAGTGTAGTATATTGTTTAAAAGCTGTTCTTCTCTTAATATCGGTATTTAGTCCCCTTACATTATGGGAAAAAATATTTAACTTTTCTACCATGTCAAACCGGTTGTGAGATTTACTGTCTTACCTTGCTGAAAGGCAGCTCCTAAAAGAACAAGAAGAAACACATAGCTACCCTTTCCTCGATAATCCATCTCAACTACAGTCCTATCCATTCAAATATAACTGCAAATCTTGGCATCCTTGAATACAAAATCAGTTAAATAACAACAAAACAATATAACATAACAAATAGCCCAAGTATTGGGTCTCATTATTAACCTTTAACTAGATTTTAAAAACAAAAATAAAAAATAAAAATATAGAGAAATAAAAAACTCTCTATTGGGGGTGTCTCCCCCTCAACACTTAACTAAGTTGAATGTCGACATTCTGCTTTGGTTTAAGGCCTCACCCAAGCATATTGTCCTTGAATCAGATGTCCTTTTATTATTATGGTTATAAGCCCACATTCTTAACGTTTAAAGTTGCGTCATACTGAGCCTCTATAGGGTTCACATATTAGGCTGTATTTTCCCAGATGAAAAGTATCCAATGTATTCGTAGTTGAACTGTAATGTTTTTCTCAGGTTTTCTGCTTCTTTTTATTTGATCTGGAGTCTTCGAGGTTTGAACCTCTGGCTTTAGAAGTTGGCCTGATTTTGTCGGTGATGGAAGCATTGGTGCGTCTAACCCTAGTATCTTGCATACTTCTGGTATATCCGCTGCATCCTTGATGGTGATTGTTCTAGAATCCTTGCTGATGTAGAGGGAAAAGGGAAAACCCCATTTATATGAAATGGAATGCTTTCTGAGCAATTGTGTTAATGGTCGCAGGGAACCCCTGTGCTGTAGAGTGTGAATGCTTAGGTCCTGGTAAAACTGTATTACGTTTCCTTGAAATTTGAACGGGGGATTCTTCCTTGCAGCTTGGAGAATTTTGTCCTTGTCCTGGAATAGAGCAATTTTAATTATTATGTCCCTAGGATGCATTCCCTCTTTTGGCTTAGGTTTAAGGTCTCTGTGTGCTCTTTCAATCCCCATATTAAATTCCTCAGTTTCCGCTGTCACGTGATGAAAAAGTTGAGCAGCAGAGGAGAGAAGATCTTTATTGAGTATAGCCTCTGGCACTCCTTTCAGTCTGATATTATTTATCCTACTCCTATTTTCTAAATCCTCAAGCTTTTCTTGGATTTCACAGAGTTCCTGATGATGTGAAGCCACTGATTGTGTCACTTTAGTAATATTTTCCACAATATCGTCTGTGTGACTCTCCAAGGTGTCTATTTGACCGCCCAGATCTGTTATTTCCATTTTAATCTCAGAAAGACTGTTGGTCATTGCTGTATGCATGTTATCAATCTTATTCCATAAACTTTCGAAGTTTGTAGCGATATCTTGTTTAGAGACTAAATCTTTCAGGTCAGCTTTAGTGACTGGGGTCATTTCCTCATCCCTAACTATGGGATCTTCGTCTAATTCTTCTGGTTCTCCCATTTCAGGATCAACTGTTGAGTGCATTCTGGGGGTCTGTGCTGTTTTAAAAAAAAGCATTGACAGAAGCTGATTTAGTCAGTTTATCCCCCTTTATTAGTCTCCTAGTGGACATTGTAATGGCTGTATCGTTTACACTCTGTATATCAGTGCCAACAGTGAAATAACAAAAGAGATAGAACTGTATTTTCAAAGTCACCTTTATTTTCCTTTCCCCTCACTGCAGATGTAAATATTTTCTTGCTTATGCAGGAGTTAAATCCCCAATTCTCTGTAAATATTTGTATTATGACAGTTTATATGTGAACAGCATTCCATTCACTGCTGTGAGGGCAAAATTGTTGCAATGTTTAATTAATGCTGTTAACAATAATAACCAGGATTCCAGAAGCTGTTTCTCCTCCCTAACAAACTTTTATTATAAATATGGACCCATTTCAAGTTCAGCTTTGACAGGGATTCTGCAGTTTAATAATATCAAGCATTGCCCCTTTGTTTACCAAAGTAACATCTAATTGCGTCTTTATAGATCAGGCTCCGCTATCACTCGGCGCCATCTTACAACTACTATATGACTGGCATGGCCTATCTCGCACCCAGTATTCTCAGCTCTCTCAGAGCCCTAACCCTGAACTGTAGTTCTTTAAATACCGGACAAGTTTTCTGAGGCTCCTTACATCGTTTAGGCTTACCTCTGATTTTAGGTGCACCTCTTGATATTCCGGTGATATGTTGCACCACATCCACATACAGCGGTTACCTAGTATCTCCTGACTCTATCGATGTTTCACTGTAGCTGCAGTATGGGTTATAGGTATTCCCCTTCAGGAGTAAGCAGAGTATGTGTCGCTTATAGACCTCATATATTATTTTTAGCCATTGTGCTGAGCGGAGCTCCTCAGTTAGTCAGCCATCTCTGAGCTCAGTCAGGCCACGCCCCCCCAATAATGTTATTTAATGAACACATGAATAAACAAATATTCGGTAAATATAATAATTGTAAATTCTTCTGTCTATGCTCTAACATTTATTGTTTGTTTTGCGATTAAAGCCAGGTTCAGACTGGAGATCTAGATCTATATCTATCTATATCATCTATATCTATCTATACATAATTTAAAATTAATCACATTAAATTGTCTAATCAAGAGTTGACTTACATATTAACATTTAAAATTAGACAAAATAATGCCTAATATCCAATTTTGTTCAAAGATTCCTAATTATTCAATTGTATGAGGGACATAATTGAATTTAATATTTGATGTCCCTTCTAAAACTAAGATACCTAAATGTCAACTAGGAAATGTATCCCTTTATCTGTATGATTGATCACAATCTGAGTCCTCTCTAGCACAAAGTAGGGGGAATGTATATTAAATAAAAGTCTTAAAAAATAGGACATGGTGAAAATTGTCAGACACATTCAATATATTATGAACTATTTTCACATTATTCCTCCTATGATCCTTAATAGCATGCATTGTGCAAACTAACCTGGATGTATGGTCTTTAAAAGTCGATTCTATTGAAAATATCAGTTTATCTTCATTATATGTCATATTCATCACTTTCCAAATAGAGGATTGTGAAATAACATATAATAGAAAAAAGGGAAACATAAGTATTTCCCATAGGATGTATCCTGCAACCCCAGTCTTGTTCCATAGAATTAACTACACTAACATGTGAACGTGTCTTTGTATGTTTTTCAAAGTCAGCACAGTTGAAAGACAATGCCACAGCCAGGATCACATAGGTATTCTTCACTTTCAGTCTGGTATTCTTCACTTTCAGTCTGTAGATGAAGTCAATCTCCCTAATGGAAAATAAAGTGTAAATCAAATCTCTAATAAAATGGTACATAGTTCTGCATCCCTCCTCTAACACTACCTATTTCCTAAAATGTTCATAGCAATAGCTTACTAAGCATATGTAGCCTCTTGTGTTATGTTATAACAATACATTGTGAAGCTGACTCACATACATTGTCCATACTTAACCTCTGATGTATGAATTTGTCAATTCTAATGTGTTTCAGACTATCCCTTTATCTGCTATCTGTGGCATTTATCCCTTTGAGAATATCTAAAATCTAATATTGTCTAAACTAAATACTAGGAGGGATATCTATCAAGTCGTCAAATGTGTTGCATTCACCAGCAATAATACACTTGCCTAACATCGTGGCCATGTATCTCACTACGCTCTCCTTATTTATAAAAAAAGCCGGCAAAAAAGAAGCACACCAAGTACTGGCCGATGAGCATTAGACTGTTGTTAACTAACAGTCATCGATCTTGCGTCTATTCAGCTTTTTACCATCTTTATTCATACCATGTCACTAAACGCTGCCACTATACTAAAATGTTTAACCCCTATCTCGCTGCTCCCCAACACCGCTGTTAGGTCTAGGGGTCAATAGCTTAATTTAGTTTATTGGTGATGTGGGGGCTGATGGTTTAGGGGTTAATAGGTTTAGTTAGTGGTGGTGATGTGGAAGGCAGAGGTTTAGGGGTTAATATCTTTATTTAATGGTGGCGATGTTGGTAATAGCGGAATAGGGGTTAATAACTTTATTTATGTTGCAGCGGGGTCAGGGAGTGCCGGAATAAGGGTTAATACATTTTATTTAGGTTGCGGCGATGTCGGGGGCGGAAGATTATTAGGGGTGTTTAGACTCAGGGTTTATGTTAGAGTCTTAGGTGTAAACGTCACTTGTTTTCTACCATATAAATCAAAGGGATATCTGGCAGCATTGAACATAATCTTTCGCTGCTTTCAGACTCCCATTGATTTTTATGGCATCCGCACCAGGGTGGCGGATTGAAAACCAGGTACGCTGGGTCGGAATAGCCGCAAGCGTACCTGTTGACTATTTGGTAAATGGGAAAAAGTGTCAAATAGAACCGAATGTGTATTTGGAACATCTGTAATGGCGTAAGCATCGATCTGCGTTGGATTGAGACCGGCGGATCTTATGTTGCATCACAAATTTCAACATTTGCTGGGCTGTAGGCTTTGATAACTAGGTCGGATAAAGCTTGCAACAATTTCGCAAATTTAAGCTATGACCTGCTACATATCTGTTTGGAGCTAAAACTAGACATTTGCTGAAAGAGACAAATAAATGGTTAAAGTGCATCCTATATCTGCACATTTAAGCTATGACCTGCTACATAACTGTTTGGAGCTAAAACTAGACATTTGCAGAAAGAGACAAATAAATGGTTAAAGCGCATCCTATATCTGCACATTTAAGCTATGACCTGCTACATATCTGTTTGGAGCTAAAACTAGACATTTGCGGAAAGAGACAAATAAATGGTTAAAGCACATCCTATAGCTGCACATTTTGCACATTACACAAACACAACTGTTTGCGAACATTACAGTGGCAATTGTCTAACTACTTAACCATGTGCACAAGTATTCACCAACGAGCCACCCATGGGGAAACTCTCTGTCCTCAAACTGCCACCACAGAGATGACTGCCTGAGGATGCGGGCATCATGACTCGCCCCACTGAAATTCGCACACACCTGCATAATCCTCATCCGTGCATCGCAAACAAATGGCACGTCCAGACTATGAAAGTGTTTGCAATTTCGGTAGGGGAGCTCTTCAGCTGGAGCACACAGTCCAATGTGGGTACAATTTATTGCTCCCAAAACATTAGGCATTTGAGCTAATGCATAGAATTCACGCTTGAGTCTCCTCCAATCGTCCTCATGTGGAGGGAATTCTATGTAAAGCTTGCAAACTTGTACCATGGTTTCCAGAAACCTTTCAAAAACCACAGAGAAGGTACCCTGAGACAACCCATGCATGTACCCCTCTGAGGATTGAAAGCTTCCAGAGGCCAGGACATGTATACAGCATAGCATCTTGGTCATGACAGGGATTGCAGTCTGCATACGTTTACGTGGTTACAGATGAGTTTTAAGTACTTCATAAAGGCCCATGAGTTGCTCTCGATTGAACCTATACTTGTCAAAAACCTCAAAGTCGCTCATGTTCTCCGAGGTGGGCCTCACCCTCATCAGACGTTCCCCACGCCTCTCTTGGAGAGGCAGAGTACGCCTGATTCTGTTGTACAAAACTTGTCCAACAGCACCTACACAAGCTAACTGCGGATCATCCATATTTGTCAAGCCAAGCAGCACAAAGCCAAACAGCAGAGAAAACGCACAAGGAGTAACAAGGTATGCAAAAACAAAAAAAAGGAATTTGATACAATATCGATCACCAGGGATGCTTTGGCCATGTTGTTTGGGGGATTTATAGTGCAGAATGTCCAATGGTAGCGTGTTCGTAATGATTGCTGATTGTATCCACTTGATTGTATGTGAGTGGTGCAAATGCTTTCAAAGTGGGCGTTTTTTTGGTGTTTGATGAAATGTTGTTTTCCCTCAATAAATTGTAATGTGAAAGTGTTAAAGTGTAAAATATAACATACACAGTGCATCTTCATAATGTTTGTTCATATGCATAACAAATACTTATTAAACACGATGTTATAATAAAAACCACACGTCCACACTAACTTGATTGAAAGGGCATACTTGTGTATAATGTGTGCATAGACATGGCATAGAATCTGATGCAATATTGTTGCAAAACGACAAAGTAACAGCTGACATCTATAATATTCTATATATAAGTGATTGTAGAGATTTTAATATTTTACGTGCCCCATTGAAATCGCAATAATAATGAAGATCTTCCAACCTCTCATCTACGTATATGTAATATTGTATTATTGAGTGAGAAACTGATGAAAAGGGCGTTACAGTCCTAATGCTGGAATCTGTATGGTTGAAGCTTAGAATAATGTCATCAAATTAGCAACATACCTGTCTAGTTTGCAAATCTTCGTTCGGTTGTTGTAGTTTGCAACATTCTTATTGTGATTAAAAAGATAAATGTGTACTTTGTTGTTGTGTGATGCGTGTTATGTACATACAGGGAGTGCAGAATTATTAGGCAAGTTGTATTTTTGAGGATTAATTTTATTATTGAACAACAACCATGTTCTCAATGAACCCAAAAAACTCATTAATATCAAAGCTGAATAGTTTTGGAAGTAGTTTTTAGTTTGTTTTTAGTTATAGCTAATTTAGGGGGATATCTGTGTGTGCAGGTGACTATTACTGTGCATAATTATTAGGCAACTTAACAAAAAACAAATATATACCCATTTCAATTATTTATTTTTACCAGTGAAACCAATATAACATCTCAACATTCACAAATATACATTTCTGACATTCAAAAACAAAACAAAAACAAATCAGTGACCAATATAGCCACCTTTCTTTGCATGGACACTCAAAAGCCTGCCATCCATGGTTTCTGTCAGTGTTTTGATCTGTTCACCATCAACATTGCGTGCAGCAGCAACCACAGCCTCCCAGACACTGTTCAGAGAGGTGTACTGTTTTCCCTCCTTGTAAATCTCACATTTGATGATGGACCACAGGTTCTCAATGGGGTTCAGATCAGGTGAACAAGGAGGCCATGTCATTAGATTTTCTTCTTTTATACCCTTTCTTGCCAGCCACGCTGTGGAGTACTTGCACGCGTGTGATGGAGCATTGTCCTGCATGAAAATCATGTTTTTCTTGAAGGATGCAGACTTCTTCCTGTACCACTGCTTGAAGAAGGTGTCTTCCAGAAACTGGCAGTAGGACTGGGAGTTGAGCTTGACTCCATCCTCAACCCGAAAAGGCCCCACAAGCTCATCTTTGATGATACCAGCCCAAACCAGTACTCCACCTCCACCTTGCTGGCATCTGAGTCGGACTGGAGCTCTCTGCCCTTTACCAATCCAGCCACGGGCTCATCCATCTGGCCCATCAAGACTCACTCTCATTTCATCAGTCCATAAAACCTTAGAAAAATCAGTCTTGAGATATTTCTTGGCCCAGTCTTGACGTTTCAGCTTGTGTGTCTTGTTCAGTGGTGGTCGTCTTTCAGCCTTTCTTACCTTGGCCATGTCTCTGAGTATTGCACACCTTGTGCTTTTGGGCACTCCAGTGATGTTGCAGCTCTGAAATATGGCCAAACTGGTGGCAAGTGGCATCTTGGCAGCTGCACGCTTGACTTTTCTCAGTTCATGGGAAGTTATTTTGTGCCTTGGTTTTTCCACACGCTTCTTGCGACCCTGTTGACTATTTTGAATGAAACGCATGATTGTTCGATGATCACGCTTCAGAAGCTTTGCAATTTTAAGAGTGCTGCATCCCTCTGCAAGATATCTCACTATTTTTGACTTTTCTGAGCCTGTCAAGTCCTTCTTTTGACCCATTTTGCCAAAGGAAAGGAAGTTGCCTAATAATTATGCACACCTGATATAGGGTGTTGATGTCATTAGACCACACCCCTTCTCATTACAGAGATGCACATCACCTAATATGCTTAATTGGTAGTAGGCTTTTGAGCCTATACAGCTTGGAGTAAGACAACATGCATAAAGAGGATGATGTGGTCAAAATACTCATTTGCCTAATAATTCTGCACTCCCTGTATATGTACTGTATGTATTGTGATTCTCTCCCACATCTGTTCATTTATTGTTGTTCCTTCCAAAAAAGCATCAACTATAATATTTTCTAAGGATATCTTATAATTATATTGAATTCCTAATGTTATATTATGATTAAATCGTGATGTTAAAGGGCCACTAAAGCCATAATTTCTCTTTCCTGATTCAGAGAGAGAATCCAATGTTAACCAAACTTCCAATGTGCTTGTATGATGTAAATGTGTTCATTGTTTCTATATCGTTTGTTGAATAAAGAGCAATGCACATGTGTGAGGCAATGACAAAAGGCATGTATGTGCAGCCATCAACCATCATCTGTTGAGCCTATCTAGATATGCTGGTCATCCAAGCATATGACCTGAATAAATGAAATGCTATAATTGACGTAAATGAGACAAGTGCTTAAAATTGCCTACTGTTTCTGACTAATGAAATCTTAAAAAATATTTTTCTGTCCGTTTAAATATGAGTTAATTCTTGAAACCAATTTCGTATTGGTGATGATAGAATTGATCGTGATTTATAGTTGATGTAATGTAATTTCCTAAAAGATTTTGATGTTATAGTGATGTTCACACAAGTAAAACCCATAACCGCAGTGGCAAATAGTCTATTTCTTGATCTATTTGTCATTACGGGACCAACGCAAGAATGAATGAATTAGCTCCACAATTATAACACTGCCATTACAAGTTTTCAAAGAAAAAAAATCTCTCTTGCGTTACGGAAAGAGGTCGGTCTCGTGCACGAGCACGTATTCCCCATAAAAGTCAATGGAGGCGAGAAATTGCAAGGAAAAATCTTCCAACACTTGTGTTGAGCGTAAAGTGAGTGACGTCACGCCCTTCTGTGAAAAAGTACCTAAATCATGTTAATTTCATTAAGAAAAATGTTTTGTGTACGTAATGTGCTGTATATTGTTTGTATCTAATTCTGTACGTATGTGATGATATTTGTACGTAGATATAACTAGATGAGTGTATGTTCATGTATGTCTATGTAAGTCAATGTAAAATTGTTTTTTGCACATTTTTTTTTCTAACACCCGAGATCTTGTATCTTTTATCCGTTATATATCTTTTTAAAAATACATTATGAAAAAAATAAAAATTGTAGAGTGTTTGTATGAGTGTAAGTGTACTTTGTATAATATTTTTGAAGCGATTTGTGAATGTTTTTGGTAATGATCTATCAATAACTACTGGTCTGGGAGAGCGTTCTGGATTTGAGCGTAGATGGTGATTTTTGTGGCGCTACAGAAACTTGTAATAGCAGCGTTAGGGAAAATGAGGCGTTATGGCTCATAACGATGCTATTTGAGTCATAACGCAAAACTTGTAATCTACCTGATAAAGCATTACATTTTAAACAACTTTCCAATTTATTTTAGTGTCTAACTTGCTTTGTTCTTTTGATTTCCTTTGTTGAAAAGAATACCTAGGTAGGCTCATGAGCAGCAAAGAACTACTGGGAGCTAGCTGCTGATTGGTAGTTGCACATATACACCTCTCATCATTGGCTTCCTGATGTATTCAGTTAGCTTACAGCCTAGTTTCTCAACCAGTGGTACGTGTACCTCCGGGGGTACTTGGGGCATTGGCAAGGGATACTCCAGGGATTGGCCTTCATTATTTTTGTTCTTGATGTAGCTATTGTAAACATGACATATCAAAGAAAGCTGTGTTTTTCATTTCTACCCTCAAGCACGCCTAACAAGGCAGAGTGTGAGTAGTCTCCTGCCTAGTTTAGACCAATGCTAAATCACTGATTCACCTCAAATTGCTAAAAGTTTAGATTCTGGCTCATTAGTGACACATGGAGTTGAGCTTCACTGAAATGATTAGAGAAAGTGTATTACTGTGACCAAGTGTCACAGAGACAAGTGGCAGATAAATGTGCCACTGTAATATAGGTGAAGTGCATCATATTGAAGTGTGGCACAGTAAAACGAGACAGATAATATGTGTATATATGAAATGGTTATAAAAATTGAAAGATGGTACCATAAATATTATTTCCCTTTTAATGCAGAAAAGGGTTTATTTTCCTCTTTTTTAAAAATAAGAAGCCCATTAATTGCATATAATTATTACTATCAATAGACTGTCAACTATCAAGCCGTCAACTTTGGCACCAATGAGCTTGCCTAACATCACCAATACGCTCACCTAACATTGCCTAACATCACGACCGCGGACCTGAATACGCTCTCCATATTTATAAAAAAAGCAGATGGCACCAATACGCTCGCCTAACATCGCGGCTGCGGACCTAAATACGCTCTCCATATTTATAAAAAAAGCTGCACACCAAGTACGGGGTGATGAGCATCGGACTGTTGTTAACTAACAGTCATCGATCTCGCTGCTATTCGGATTTTTTTTAACCAACTTTATTTATACCCTGTCACTTAACGCCGCAACTATATTAAAATGTTTAAACCATATCATGCCGCTCCCGGACCCCTCAGCAACTAAATAAAAGTATTAACCCCTATTCTGCTGCTCCCGGACCCCGCTGCAACGAAATAATAGTATTAACCCCTATTCCACCGCTCCCGGACCCTGCCACAACTAAATAAATGTATTAACCCCTAAACCCCTGGCTCCCACATCACTACCACTAACTAAACCTATTAACCCCTAAACCGCCAGCCCCCCACATCACCATAAACTAAATTAAGCAATTAACCCCTAAACCTAACAACCCGCTAACTTTACATTAAATTACAACATCCCGATCTTATAATAAATTAAAACTTGCCTGTAGAATTAAATTAAAGTATATTAAACTATTAATTAACCTACCCTAACTATTATACTAAAATTACATTAAACTACCAATTAAATTAACTAAATTACATTTTAAAAAACCCTAAACCTACTCAAATTATTTAAATATACTAATAAAAATTACTAAATTACAAAAAAAACACTGTTACAAAAAAACAAACACTAAGGGGCCTATCTATCAAGCTCTGAATAGAGCTTGACGCACCGTGTTTTTTTGTCTAAAGACCGCTGCTCCATAACCCTGTCTGTCTGCTCTGATGAGGCGGACAGGAATCGCAGGAATTCAACCCGATCAAGTACGATTGGGTTGATTGAAACCCCCCCTGCTGGCTGCCCATTGGCCGCGAGTCTGCAGGGGGCGGTGTTGCACCAGCAATTCACAAGAGCTGCTTTTGCAATGCTGAATACGGAGAGCGTATTGCTCTCCGTTTTCAGCGATGTCTGTCGGACCTGATCCGCACTGTCGGATCAGGTCCGACAGACATTTCATAAATACGCCTTATAGTTACAAAAACAAACAAACCACAGTATCAAAAATAAAAAAATGAATTACACCTAATCTAATAGCCCTATCAAAATAAAAAAGCCCCTCCCCAAATATAAAAGCCCCTAGCCTACAATAAACTACCAATGGTCCTTAAAAGGGCCTTTTGCAGGATATTGCCCCAAAGAAATCAGCTCTTTTACCTGTAAAAAAAAATACAAACAGCCCCCAACAGTAAAACCCACTACCCATCCTGATCCATAAATCCATACCATTCACTAAAACGCACGTTCATGTAGATAAGGAAGGTAGGTACATCTGCCTAAAAGGCCTCCTATATGGCAAACCGGTGACTTTGATACATTTATACGCTCCCAACTCACACCAAGATAAGTTTATCACCACAATAGCAGACCTAATTCTTAAGGATGTCAAGGGCTCCCTGATAGTTGCTGGCGATTTAAACCTAGCTTTAGACCCATCAATAGATTGCTCAAATCCAGGCATTAGGGCAAACATCCCAAACATCACTAGAATCTGGCAAAACCTCAGGACACTGGGTCTACACGATACCTGGCGATACTATAACCCTCAAAAATCTGACTTTACTTTCTTTTCGCACCCTAATTGTAGCTATTCCAGACTAGACTACATTTTAGTTGATCACCTAGTCCTCTCCCACACCACAAACTCATACATTAGTCATACATCATGGTCAGACCACTCCCTGGTCGCATGCGTTATAAAATGGCCCTCAGCTCCTTTTAGAGACTTCCATTGGAGATTGGACGACTCCTTACTACTAGACCCAGCCCAAATAGAACTTCTCTCGGAACATATAAAAACATACTTTTCTATCAACAACACCCCAGATGTAAATGTGGCTACCCTGTGGGAAGCCCACAAAAGCACTATAAGGGGCGAGCTCATCAAAGTAGCTGCTCAAATAAAAAAAAGAAATAGAGAAGAATTAGAATGTCTAGCTGGGGAAATTGCTAATCTAGATTTTGAACACAAAGCTAACCCAACAGACAATAGGATTCTAGAACAACTCACACTTAAAAGAAAGAAAATGAACTCACCATTGCATAATAAAATCCAAAGACAGCTTCTACATACCCAACAAACTTTCTATAGAGAAGGAAACAAGTCAGGTAGAATGTTAGCCAAAGCTTTAAAGAGGCAGCAACAGAAAACATACATTCACTCTATCACAGCCTCCAATAACAAACATATAGAAGACACTAAATCGATAGCTAAAGAATTTAAAAAGTTTTACCACAAACTCTATAACCTCTTTCCAAACAGAGATCACCAAAGTCATGCACACCTTTGCAACCAATACTTAGAGAAAATACCAATTCCAAAGCTAACTCCAGATCAGTGCAAACTCCTTGAAGGCCAGATCAAGCCATCTGAAATTCAAGAGGCAATAAAACATCTAAAACTGAATAAAGCTCCGGGGCCTGATGGTTTCTCAGGCCTCTACTATAAAACATTCGCCACACTTTTAATCCCTCACCTCACAACTTTATTTAATTCCATCCCAGATCAACTTGCATTCCCAGACTCTATGTTACAAGCCAATATCACGGTCCTGGCTAAACCTGGAAAGCCTCCAACAACCCCTGCAAACTTCAGGCTGATTTCATTGTTAAATGTAGACCTGAAGATCTACGCAAAAATATTAGCTACACGCCTTAATCAAATCCTCCCCTCTATAATACACCAAGACCAAGCTGGATTCGTTCCCCATAGAGAAGCTAGAGACAATACTGTTAAAATTCTGAATTTACTTGACTATACAGCCCAGACTAAAGTCCCGACTATATTCCTTTCCACTGACGCTGAAAAGGCTTTTGACCGACTTGACTGGACATACCTATCTAAGACACTTCAGCATTTTCACTTCCCCGACTCCTTCATTCAGAAAATCCTCATTCTCTATTCTAACCCCACAGCACAAATAAGAATAAATGGCACTCTCTCAGAACAATTCGAAATCAGAAATGGTTCCCGTCAGGGGTGCCCTCTATCCCCCCTCCTTTTTATTCTTTCCCTGGGAGCCACTAGCTATCAAAATTAGGTTAAATTACCAAATCAAGGGAGTCACCATTGCAAACCAAACATACAAGTTAGCCATATTCGCAGACGACATCCTCCTGACATTGACAGACCCTACCCATTCCCTGCAACAAACTATAATTGAACTGACACCCTTTGGCACCATTTCAAACTTCTCGGTGAACATGTCTAAATCAGAATACATGCCCTTGAACCTTTCAAATAGCTCTCTTGGTTCTCTGGCTTCGCTATGTCCCCTTAAGCAACAAACTAAATATCTAAAATACCTAGGCATCCAATTTACCCCGAACAAATTAGATCTACGTTAATATAATTATGGCACTTTAATTACTGAATTGCAGAATTTAACGTCCTCCTGGCTCCTAAAAAATATTTCCTGGCTATGTAGAATCCAGGCGCAAAGATGACCCTTCTCCCGAAAGTCCTGTATATCCTCCAAACAGTTCCAATTCCAGGTATCCAGAAGGATCTAGCTACAATGCAAAAAATTATAAATGACTACATATGGAGATGTAGACCCCCACGAATCCACAAAAACACACTGTTCAAGCCTCCCTTAGAGGGAGGCTTAGGAGTCCCACACCTTCACTCATATAAATTAGCCATATCCCTACAGAGAATTTCAGAATGGGTTAATAATGACAAGTCCACATACAAAAGCTGGGTACAAATAGAAAAGGAGTTGGCTATATCGCGCCACCTAGATACCATATGTTGGAATCCCACATTTTTTAATAAGCACTCCATCTCATCCTCCTATATCACCAATGAGACTTGGTCAGACTGGAAACTCATCAGTAAAAAAGCAAATAAATTATCCTCTAGATATTCCCCTCTTACCCCCTTATTATATAATAGAGAATTTAGTCCAGGTATATATCGAGAACACAGCACAAACACAGACCATTTACATTCCATACCCATTTATTCAGTACTAGATGACAATAGAAACGTTAAAGCTAAACCTCAAACCGATGTATTGGGTTCTCCTTTTCTCTCCTCCTGGTTCCACATTCATCAAGTGAGACATTACATAACTATGCACAAAAGCAAGAAAGACCTAGTCCGCCCACTCACGACCTTTGAACAGCTCTGCATTTCTACGCAAAAACCAAAGGGAACTATTTCCAAATTATACAAACTTGCCCTATCAAACACATTTCCAAACCCCCCTTTATACACAACAAAGTGGGACACTGAACTCAAAACAAACACATCCACCAAGATGTGGGAAAGCAGATTCATTAACTTATCTCGCTCAGGACACTCAGCTCAGGCAAAGGAAACCAATATTAAAAATATGATGAGGTGGTACTTAACACCAGCTAGGATCAAATTTATCTTCAAGAAAACCTCGGGGTCCTGTTGGAGAGGTTGTCCCCAAGAGGGTCATTTATCTCATATTTGGTGGGAATGTTGACTTATTAAGCCATACTGGACAGACATTTTTCAGAACATTAACAAAATTCTGGGAACACAAATTATACCAAGCCCAGAAATAATCATGTTAAACCATCCCACTAACATTACATGTAAGATAAGGAAGCACCAGTTCCAAATATTGTTGAATGCAGCTAATCAACTTCTCCCCAGGAAATGGAAAACAACAGGAACCCCTAGTGTGTCAGATTGGAAAGACTTTGTTGATCAAAACCTGATTCTAGAAAGATATTACTATTTCAAATTAGGTCAGCTTAATTTTTACCATGATATACTATTCCTATAGGAATCGTTCATCCGCATAGATAAGGTGAAACAAACTGCTAACTCTAGCCAGTGAAACATCCTACCGTACGTAATCCAAAAAGGCTTTATACAAAATGGCTCAAACTTAGGCAACACAAGCTATTAAACACAATACTATGGTCACCCTACCCTCTTCTTTCTCTAGTCTTTAAACCTCTCTGCTACTTTTCTTTCCTTCTAGTGAACTGAGACTATGCTCTCTAATATGCCTATATGTACTAGAAATTTACTAAATGAATTCTGCTTGCTCACATCTTGGACATTCATTTAAAAACAGTGTTGTTATAAACATTAGTTGTTCTCACCCTAAGACCAAACGGGAAGATGAATGTGCCAGCCATGTCTTTTAGAATCTTTAGTCCTCCCAAACCGAAGCTCAAATGTAAAGGAACTTTTAAGCTCGAGACAACTTATGGACACCTCAAAACGTCAGTTTATGTGATTTGTAAATGTGCAAAAGTCAATTTCTCGACCAACAGTTTACTTATCTGTCATTGTTATTGTTACGTTTTCAATATTATAAAAATAAAATAAATTTAAAAAAAAAAAAACACTACCCAACCAACTAACCCCCCCAAATAAAAACCATATCTAAAAAAACTAATCCCCCCATTGCCCTGAAAAGGGCATTTATATGGGCATTGCCCTTAAAAAGGCATTTAGCTCGTTTACATGCCCAGACCCTACTCTAAAAATAAAACCCACCCAAAAAAACCCTTAAATAAACCTAACACTAATGATCCACTTACAGTTTTTGAAGTTCCGCTTGAAAGATCCATCCAGCTGGCAAGAAGTCTTCATTCGGACGGCAAGAAGTCTTCATGCGGGTGGCCTCTTCAATCTTCATCCAGCAGGCGAAGTCATCATTCATGCGGCCTCTTCTATCTTCATCCATCCGGCGCGGAGTGGGTCCATCCTGAAGACATCCGATGCAGAGAGGGTCCATCCTGAAGACATCCTGCGAGGAGCTCCTCTTCAATACGGTCTAAAAGGATTAGAGCTGCTAAAATCCTATTGGCTGTTCCAATCAGCTAAAAGGATTTGAGCAGCTCTCATCCTATTGGCTGTTCCAATCAGTCAATAGGATTGAGCTGTCATTCTATTGGCTGATTGGAACAGTAGGGTGTTAGGTGTAAACGCTACTGGTTTTCTACCATAGAAATCAATGGGATATCTGGCAGCATCGAACATAAGCTTTCACTGCTTTCAGACTCCCATTGATACCTATGGCATTTGCCGCCTCCAGGGTGGCGGATTGAAAACCAGGTAGACTGGGCCGGAATAGCCGCGAGCGTACCGGTTAACTATTTGATAACTTTTAAAAAGTTTCAAATAGTGCCAAATGTGTATTTGGAACATCTGTAATGACGTAAGCATCGATCTGTGTCTGATTGAGACCGGCCGGTCTGTAGGCTTTGATAACTAGGTCGAATCAAGCTCGCCACAATTATGCTGCGGAATTCCAGCGTATTTGCGGTTGACGGCTTGATAGATATCCCCTGTATATCTGTGTGTTATGTGCTTATTATTCTCTGTTACAATATTTTCAAATATTAAATTCTGGAAAACATAAAACAAATATAAGATTCCTATATATATTTACTTCATTAGAAAATCTGATACAAACTTGTGAAATCAAGTGATACATCTGATTTCTATTTTTGCACATGTAAAATATTAATACATTTTGTGCTACAGTTGGGGTACATAGATAACAACTGGATGCCTACAGGGGTACAAAAAGTATGAGAAACACTGGCTTACAGTACTGCATTGTTGCTCCTTCAACAAAGGTTAACAAGAAAATTAAGCAAATGTTATAACAGAAGTACATTTGAAAGTTGTTTAAAATTGTATGCTCTGAATCGTGAAAGAAACATGTTGGATTTCATGTCTCTTTAAAATGTGTGAGATTAACCTATTGCAATTCGATTGCATCGTCTCACCAGCTAGACCATGTGAAATCCATGTGTGTGTACGCCTTATTTGCAAACTGTGTATGGTTGCTCAATCAGCATATAGTCACTTTTAATATATTAAAAGTATTGTTTTGTTGACAATGTTTACAGTAATTAATTTAAAAGCACTGTTTTCTGGTTTGGTGTGATATACAGTGGGGCAAAAAAGTTTTTTTTATGGTGGAAAATAACTATTTGGTCACCTACAAACAAGCAAGATTTCTGGCTCTCACAGACCTGTATCTTCTTCCTTAAGAGGCTCCTCTGTCCTCCACTCATTACCTGTTTTTAATGGCACCTGTTAGAACTTGTTATCAGTATAAAAGACACCTGTCCACAACCTCAAACAGTCACACTCCAAACTCCACTATGGTGAAGACCAAAGAGCTGTCGAAGCACAGCGGAAACAAAATTGTAGACCTGCACCAGGCTGGGAAGACTGAATCTGCAATAGGAAAGCAGCTTGGTGTGAAGAAATCAACTGTGGGAGCAATAATTAGAAAATGGAAGACATACAAGACCACTGATAATAAACAGTGTCGGCTGGCCACTCCAAACTCCTCACCGAACGTCTCCAGGGCTTGCTATAGTGACGTCAGACGCCACGGATGGAGGCTTGAGGGCAATGCAAAAGGGCAAAGGTGCAATGCTCCAAAAAACAGGAACCAACTGCTTGTCAGAATAAAAAAGTGAAAACAAATATACACATGAACACTAATCATTGTAGTATACTGTGCTAATGTGAATTTAACAACACAAATGGACACTCAAAACAAAAGATAAGGCCCCACCTGTATAGGTAAATTACTCAAGATACACAGCTCTGTATATTATATATAATACTAGTATTAGAGATCTTATGATTTACTGTGTGACTTATAACCAATAGTAAAGATATTTAATTTGTTAAACGAAGTAGCTAATATCCCACTCAAGGTTTAAACCCATTAGGATTCTGGATTTAAGTTTATATATCCAGAATAGCTCTTTTCTGTCTAATATCTTATACCTATTACCACCTCGAGTGGGAGTTTTAGCCACATCAATAATTCTCACCGTAAACTCTCCCTTGTTAGTAAAATGAAATAGATTAAAGTGTCTGGCCACCACAGAATCCTTATTATAATTCTTTACATCATTTACATGCTCTCTAATCCTCGTATTGACCTCCCCTTGTCGTTTTTCCAACATATTGGACATTGCAATGTTTGCATTCCAACATGTAAACTGCAAATGTGGTTTTACAATTAGCATAAAACAAGATCTCATATGTCTCATTGTCTACTGAGGATCTAAACATATTTGTGACCTCCATCATGTCACAAATTAGACATGTTCTCATACCACATCTGAAGTTACCTTTCCTGCTTAGCCAATTTGCACCCCTACTTCTCAAAGTGTTGGTTACACAACAGGTGTCTTGGAAACAAACTTGCATCCTTCAATATATTTCTGCAAGATATTATCATTTGCCAAAATAGGTAAATTCTTTTTCAAGATCTTAACTATTTGAGGAAATTGAGCCGTATATTCAGTTGTGAACACTATTTTATCATCAAAGGTATTAACAGGTTTTTTAGTTCCACTGTTAATAAATCTCATTAACCCAACTTCCATCCTAGTATCCTGTAATTTACTCCTATCATAGCCTCTTGCTGACAATCTCTCAATCAATTCATCAGACTGCTGTTGAAATATATCATCATTCCTGGTGTTGCGTCGCAACCTGATAAACTGTCCCCTTGGAATGGCATGGATTAGGTGTGGAGGATGGCAAGAGCTAGCATGCAATATAGTGTTACCAGCAGTTGGTTTTCTGAATGTTCTGAACACTATTTGCCTATTTTCCACATCCCCCTCCAATGTCACATCTAAGAAGTCAGTACTGGTACTGCTATATCCCCCAACAAAGGTTAGACACATATCATTGTTATTCAAAAAGCCAAGGAGATGGTCAAAGGAAGCCTTATTAAGAGGTCCATCAATGATTATAATCAAATCATCGATGAATCTTCTATAGAAGATTATATTATTGGTATCCTCAGTATAATCACTATCACAGGGGGCGAACAGGGCTGTTCCACAACATTGTAAATAATAGTTATCATTGAACATCAGGAAATTATGAGTTAATACAAACTCAAGTATGGAACAAATAAACATTTTAACCTCAGAATTGTATGCTGTGAATTTGTCAAGAAAAAAATCTCATTGCCCTCAGGCCTAAAGTATGAGGTATACATGTATAGAGTGATGCAATGTCTACAACTACCCACGAGTATGTACTTTCCCATTCAACATTTCTCAGGCATTCTAAAAGATGGGCTGAATCTCTCAAATAGCTGTATAAATCCCTTACCAATGGCTGGAGAACTGAGTCCAGCCACTCAGATAGTGGTTCAAGTAAGGACCCAATACCCGAGACAATGGGTCTACCTGGTGGCCGTTCGGGGTTCTTATGGACTTTGGGTAGATAGTGGAACAGTGGTGTAACCGGAAATTCTGGAACTAAATAAGAGATGTCCTCTTCTCTAAAGATACCTAAATGAATACCATCATCCAAAAGCATTAATAACTGTCAACTGGTTGTTGGATTACCACTAAGTAATTTATAAGTTGATGTATCACTTAGTTGGCATAGCGCCTCTCCAAAATAATCTTCTTTATTAAGAATCACAATATTTCCTCCCTTGTCGGAGTTTCTGATTACTATTTCATGGTTACTTTGGAGAGACTCCAATGCCAACCTTTCACACATTTTCAAATTTTGTTTAGCAGATTTCTTGGACACAGCTAATTCAAGTAATTCTTTTTCAACACACTTCTGGAAACTATTTAATGGCACCTGTTTGAACTTGTTATAAGTATTAAAGACACCTGTCCAAAACCTCAAACAGTCACACTCCAAACTCCACTATGGTGAAGACCAAAGAGCTGTCGAAGAACACCAGACACAAAATTGTAGACCTGCACCAGGCTGGGAAGGCTGAATCTGCAATAGGCAAGCAGCTTGGTGTGAAGAAATCAACTGTGGGAGCAATAATTAGAAAATGGAAGACATACAAGACCACTGATAATCTCCCTCGATCTGGGGCTCCACGCAAGATCTCACCCCGTGGGGTCATAATGACCACAAGAACGGTGAGCAAACATCCCAGAACCACATGGGGGGACCTAGTGAATGACCTGCAGAGAGCTGGGACCAACATAACAAAGGCTACCATCAGTAACACACCGCACAGCCAGGGACTCAGATCCTGCAGTGCCAGACGTGTCCCCCTGCTTAAGCCAGTACATGTCTGGGCCCATCTGAAGTATGCTAGAGAGCATTTGGATGATCCAGAAGCGGATTGGGAGAATGTCCTATGGTAAGATGAAACCAAAGAAGAACTGGTTGGTAGAAACACAACTCGTCGTGTTTGGAGGAGAGAGAATGCTCAGTTGCAACCAAAGAACACCATACCTACTGTGAAGCATGGGGGTGGCAACATCATGCTTTGGGGCTGTTTCTCTGCAAAGGGAACAGGACGACTGATCCGTGTACATGAAAGAATGAATGGGGCCATGTATCATGAGATTTTGAGTGCAAACCTCCTTCCATCAGCAAGGGCATTGAAGATGAAACGTGGCTGGGTCTTTCAGCATGACAATGATCCCAAACACACCACCCAGGCAATGAAGGAGTGGCTTCGTAAGAAGCATTTCAAGGTCCTGGAGTGGCCCAGTCAGTCTCCAGATCTCAACCCTATAGAAAACATTTGGAGGGAGTTGAAAGTCTGTGTTGCCCAGCGACAGCCCCAAAACATCACTGCTCTAGAGGAGATCTGCATGCAGGAATGGGCCAACATACCAGCAACAGTGTGTGACAACCTTGTGAAGACTTAAAGAAAACGTTTGACCTCTGTCATTGCCAACAAAGGATATATAACAAAGTATTGAGATGAACTTTTGATATTGACCAAATACTTATTTTCCACCATAATATGCAAATAAATTCTTTCCAAATCAGACAATGTGATTGTCTGGATTTGTTTCCACATTTTGTTTCTCATAGTTGAGGTATACCTATGATGAAAATTACAGGCCTCTCTCATCTTCTTAAGTGGAAAAACTTGCACAATTGGTGGCTGACTAAATACCTTTTTGCCCCACTGTACAGTACATCTGAAATCAAGAAGACTACGGGTTTCAATTTGAAGGACGCAAAGAAGATGTTCAAACAAGATTGCACATTCTTAAAAGTATTTTTAAAAGGAAACGTGCCTAGGTGAACAGACTTTCAAGCAAGATTGTGTCTTCATGAACACAGTGCGCTTATTATAAGTTAAAAGTAAAACTTCAGGACTTCAGATATTTACAAATATATATATATATATATATATATATATATATATATATATATACAGGGAGTGCAGAATTATTAGGCAAGTTGTATTTTTGAGGATTCATTTTATTATTGAACAACAACCATGTTCTCAATGAACCCAAAAAACTTATTAATATCAAAGCTGAATAGTTTTGGAAGTAGTTTTTAGTTTGTTTTTAGTTATAGCTATTTTAGGGGGATATCTGTGTGTGCAGGTGACTATTACTGTGCATAATTATTAGGCAACTTAACAAAAAACAATATATATACCCATTTCAATTATTTATTTTTACCAGTGAAACCAATATAACATCTCAACATTCACAAATATACATTTCTGACATTCAAAAACAAAACAAAAACAAATCAGTGACCAATATAGCCACCATTCTTTGCAAGGACACTCAAAAGCCTGCCATCCATGGATTCTGTCAGTGTTTTGATCTGTTCACCATCAACATTGCGTGCAGCAGCAACCACAGCCTCCCAGACACTGTTCAGAAAGGTGTACTGTTTTCCCTCCTTGTAAATCTCACATTTGATGATGGACCACAGGTTCTCAATGGGGTTCAGATCAGGTGAACAAGGAGGCCATGTCATTAGATTTTCTTCTTTTATATCCTTTCTTGCCAGCCACGCTGTGGAGTACTTGGACGCGTGTGATGGAGCATTGTCCTGCATGAAAATCATGTTTTTCTTGAAGGATGCAGACTTCTTCCTGTACCACTGCTTGAAGAAGGTGTCTTCCAGAAACTGGCAGTAGGACTGGGAGTTGAGCTTGACTCCATCCTCAACCTGAAAAGGCCCCACAAGCTGATCTTTGATGATACCAGCCCAAACCAGTACTTCACCTCCACCTTGCTGGCGTCTGAGTCGGACTGGAGCTCTCTGCCCTTTACCAATCCAGCCACGGGCCCATCCATCTGGCCC
Organism: Bombina bombina; assembly: GCF_027579735.1. Taxonomy (NCBI): domain Eukaryota; kingdom Metazoa; phylum Chordata; class Amphibia; order Anura; family Bombinatoridae; genus Bombina; species Bombina bombina. Next base: position 437,818,129 of record NC_069499.1, read on the forward strand.
ATCAAGACTCACTCTCATTTCATCAGTCCATAAAACCTTAGAAAAATCAGTCTTGAGATATTTCTTGGCCCAGTCTTGACGTTTCAGCTTGTGTGTCTTGTTCAGTGGTGGTCGTCTTTCAGCCTTTCTTACCTTGGCCATGTCTCTGAGTATTGCACACCTTGTGCTTTTGGGCACTCCAGTGATGTTGCAGCTCTGAAATATGGCCAAACTGGTGGCAAGTGGCATCTTGGCAGCTGCACGCTTGACTTTTCTCAGTTCATGGGCAGTTATTTTGCGCCTTGGTTTTTCCACACGCTTCTTGTGACCCTGTTGACTATTTTGAATGAAACGCTTGATTGTTCGATGAGCACGCTTCAGAACCTTTGCAATTTTAAGAGTGCTGCATCCCTCTGCAAGATATCTCACTATTTTTGACTTTTCTGAGCCTGTCAAGTCCTTCTTTTGACCCATTTTGCCAAAGGAAAGGAAGTTGCCTAATAATTATGCACACCTGATATAGGGTGTTGCTGTCATTAGACCACACCCCTTCTCATTACAGAGATGCACATCACCTAATATGCTTAATTGGTAGTAGGCTTTCGAGCCTATACAGCTTGGAGTAAGACAACATGCATAAAGAGGATGATGTGGTCAAAATACTCATTTGACTAATAATTCTGCACTCCCTGTATATATATATACTGTATATATGCATATATATATATATATATATAAGAATTTATTTTATTTTTTAAAATTCTAACGCCTAGATTTAGAGTTCTGCGTTAGCCGTCAAAACCAGCGTTAGGGGGTCCTAACGCTGGTTTTGGCCGCCCGCTGGTATTTAGAGTCAGTCAGGAAAGGGTCTAATGCTCACTTTCCAGCCGCGACTTTTCCATACCGCAGATCCCCCTACGCCAATTGCGTAGCCTATCTTTTCAATGGGATCTTTCTAACGCCGGTATTTAGAGTCTTATTTAGAAATCTTAGAGTCTTATTTAAAAATCTAACGACAAGACTCCAGCCACAGAGAAAAGCCAGGAGTTAAGAGCTTTCTGGGCTAACGCCGGTTCATAGACCTCTTAACTACTGTGCTCTAAAGAAAGAAGATTGAAGATGCCGCTTGATAGAAGACTTCAGCCGGATGATGGACCTCTTCAGCCCCCGCTTGGATGAAGACTTCAGCCGGATGATGGACCTCTTCAGCCCCCGCTTGGATGAAGACTTCAGCCGGATGATGGACCTCTTCAGCCCCTGATTGGATGAAGACATCGCCCGGATAGGAGGAAGACTTCGGACCCTCTTCTGGACGGATCGGTGATACCCGGCATGGTGAAGACAAGGTAGGGAGATCTTCAGGGGATTAGTGTTAGGTTTATTTAAGGGGGGTTTGGGTTAGATTAGGGGTATGTGGGTGGTGGGTTGTAATGTTGGGGGGGTATTGTATGTTTTTTTTTTTACAGGCAAAAGAGCAGAATTCTTTGGGGCATGCCCAGCAAAAAGACCTTTTAAGGGCAGGTAATGTAAAAGAGCTTTTCAATTTTTATTTTAGAATAGGGTAGGGCATTTTTTTATTTTAGGGGGCTTTGTTATTTTATTAGGGGGCTTAGAGTAGGTGTAATTAGCTTAAAATTGTTGTAATATTTTTATAATGTTTGTAAATTATTTTTTTATTTTTTGTAACTTAGTTCTTTTTTATTTTTTGTACTTTAGTTAGTTTATTTAATTGTATTCATTTGTAGGTATTTGTATGTAATTAATTTATTGATAGTGTAGTGTTAGGTTTAATTGTAACTTAGGTTAGGATTTATTTTACAGGTCATTTTGTAATTATTTTAACTAGGTAGCTATTAAATAGTTATTAACTATTTAATAGCTATTGTAAATGGTTAAAATAAATACAAAGTTGCCTGTAAAATAAATATTAATCCTAAAAATAGCTACAATATAATTATTATTTATATTGTAGCTATATTGGGGTTTATTTTACAGGTAAGTATTTAGCTTTAAATAGGAATAATTTATTTAATAAGAGTTAATTTATTTAGTTAGATAAAAATTATATTTAACTTAGGGGGGTGTTAGTGTTAGGGTTAGACTTAGCTTTAGGGGTTAATACATTTATTAGAGTAGCGGCGAGGTCCGGTCGGTAGATTAGAGGTTAATACTTGAAGTTAGGTGTCGGCGATGTTAGGGAGGGCAGATTAGTGGTTAATACTATTTATTATAGGGTTTTTTAGGTGGGAGTGAAGTGGATTAGGGGTTAATAACTTTATTATAGTAGCGGTGAGGTCCGGTCGGCAGATTAGGGGTTAATAAATATAATATAGGGGTCGGTGGTGTTAGGGGCAGCAGATTAGGGGTACATAGGGATAACGTAGGTTGTGGCGGTGTACGGAGCGGCAGATTAGGGGTTAATAATATGCAGGGGTCAGCGATAGCGGGGGTGGCAGATTAGGGGTTAATAAGTGTAAGGTTAAGGGTGTTTAGACTCGGGGTACATGTTAGGGTGTTAGGTGCAGACTTAGGAAGTGTTTCCCCATAGGAAACAATGGGGCTGCGTTAGGAGCTGAACGCTGCTTTTTTGCAGGTGTTAGGTTTTTTTCCAGCTCAAACGGCCCCATTGTTTCCTATGGGGAAATCGTGCACGAGCAAGTTTTTGAAGCTGGCCGCGTCCGTAAGCACTGCTGGTATTGAGAGTTGCAGTGGCGGTAAATTATGCTATACGCTCTCTTTTTGGAGCCTAACGCAGCCCTTCTGTGAACTCTAAATACCAGCGGTATTTAAAAGGTGCGGGGGGGGGGAAACATGCGTAGCTAACGCACCCCTTTGGCCACAGAACTCTAAATCTAGGCATAAGAATGGGGGCTGAGCTGGCTGTCGTGGCCACAATTTAAGTGAGCTCCTGCTGGATGCCCTACAAATCTACAAATTGTGCCTATAAAATGTACGAATCCACTTAATAGAAGAGGCTCAAAGACTCCTCAGAAAGGACTCAACACACTATGTTCTAAACCGGAACCCAGACACCTCTTTTCCTAACTCGAAATCGGCCCAACCGGATTGGGCCATAAATTGGAACATGAACTGGGGAACTTTCCTCACCAAGGAACCTTATGCTGGCTAGACAAGAGTCAAGATAAATATATGTATAACAAAAATCCCATAATTTCAGAAACGTTCAAGATCTGAAAAGAAATAATTAAAAATCATCCAGATATATCCACGATACCTTCTCCTCTTACACCTATTCTACATAATCAAAATTTTCAGCCAGACATCAATGTCACCACCACTGGTCCTAAGGACATACATCTCTTACTACCGATATACACATTAGCAGAGGACAATAGAATATTGTCCAAATATGTCATAGTACACTTAGAAGATGGCTTCTTTACCAAATGGTTTCGATATCATCAACTCAACTACTTCCTAACCTCCACCCCAAAGCCTAACTAGAGCACAAACCCCAATTTAAAAACTATGCAGCTCTTCTTCACCAATGCACCACATAATTTCACTAATTTATAAACTCTTAATCAAACCAAAAGAAGACAATCTGCCATTCCATTTCTGTTATCAGCAAGTGAATGGAATTCAATCTTTGTTAGTATACACAAATCAGCTTACTCATCTAAATTACTAGAAACTAACACTAAATTACTGTCTAGGTTGTACTTAACCCCACAAAGATTGACATACATATTTCTGAACTCCTCCAACCGTTGCTGGAGACTATGCTCACAAGAAGGAACATTATGTTATATATGGTGGTTGTGCCCTAAACTACAACCCTTTTGGAAGGCAATTTTACAAAACTTACAGAAAATTCTAGAAACACCTAATCAAATTGACTTTGAACACCCGTTCTCAGAAAACATGTTAGAAGCCTACATAACAGTCCTACCAAAACCAGAGAAACCAACCAACACACCTACCAACTTCCATCACATCTCTCTACTCAATGTTGACCTAAAACTTTACTCTAAAATGTTAGCTAATAGACTAAACCCTCTCATTCTACACACAATCCACACAGATATTTTATATTTTAATTATGTTTTAAAGTATTTGAGTGGAAAGGGTTCCAATGTGTGTATATATATATATATATATATATATATATATATATATATATATAAATATATATATATATATATGTGTGTATATATATATGTAAATACATATGTATATATATTTGTCATATACTATGTACCTTTTAACCCTTATATACTTTTTTATTGATTTTTATATACATCATTTTTATCAGATAGTGTATATATAAGTGAAAATACTTTATTCTATGCATTTATGCTGTGTTTGTGACTCTTTAGTTATGTCTCCACTCGCGCAAACCCAAGATGCACTTAATTTGCTTGCACTCAAGCGAACGCATTTACTCTCAATTTGTAATATGAGCCCAAGTTAGAGCGGCACAATATTGGTTATCACGACGAATAGCAGGCTACTTTTAATCTAGCCCACAATGGTAGCAATACAGCGGGGTCACGATTTACAGTTTAAATAATGTGAAAATCCAGTAAAAGAAGATATTATAAGTGTTTTGCATAGAAAGTTATAGGTGCCATTTTCACTTCAGTACACAACAAAATGGAAATGGTTCTTTAAAAAAACTAGTTGTAAATAATGTTTAAATAATTCTTGTCTAAGTTGAAAATGGGTTAGCAGTGGTTCTGATTTGCAATAGTTAACAATTGGCTAGATTACAAGCTTTGCGCTATACTGGGTGCGTAAATAGCGCAATAAAATGAGCGGTACCGCACTTTACATAGAGCTGCCATTAGGAGTTACTGAAAAACCTCCTTGTGCTGTGCATTATGGTGCGTTAATAAATAAAGCGATTAACACCTAAACTACATCCCACCCATTGCTAACACCTAAGAAAACCTTTTAGTCCCTAAACCGCCGACCCCCCACATCGCTACTACAATAATCAAACTATTAACCCCTAAACTGCCGCCCCCGACATCACCGACACCTAAATAAAATTATTGACCCCTGATCCGCCACTCCCCGACATCACCATCACATAAACAAAGTTATTAACCCCTAATCCGCTGCTCCCCGACATCGCCAAAACTAAATAAACCTATTAACCCCTAAACCACCGCCCCCATAGCAACTGATAAATAAACCTATTAACCCCTAAACTGCCAGCCCCCCACATTGTAACTAATAAACTAAACCTATTAACCACTAAACCACCGGACATCGCAAAACACTAAATTATACTATTAACCCCTAAATCTAACACCCCCTAACTTTAAATTAAAAGCTACAATATAACTAATTTTAAATAAATAAAAACTTAACTGTGAAATAAAGAAAAACTAACATTAAACTATAGATTAACCTAACTAAAAAGAAAAATCTCTAAGATTACAAAAAATAATAAACAAAATGATCAAAAATAAAAAAATTACACCTAATCTAATAGCCCTATAAAAATAATAAAGCTCCCCCCAAATAAAAACACTCCCTAACCTAACAATAAACTACCAATAGTCCTTAAAAGGGCCTTTTGTAGGGCATTGCCCTAAGTTAAACAGCTCTTTTACATTAAAATATTACAAAGTACTTACGGTGGGCGGAGCTACAGTGTGGCGGTGTCCTGACAGAGCTCTATGAACAACATTGCACAAAATTGAACTCTGAGCTCCACACTGGCTCCCAAACCCTCCCTTGGCTCTCTTTTTGCAGCCCGGAGGCATCGAGTACTGTGGATGCCTTAGTTTGTGAGGCCTTACAGCTTTCACCTCCCCACCGGAACGATCGCAACAAAAGGCCCGGTCGCCATTTTGCCCGCCCTCGTGGTGCCTGCTACCTCTCACATACCACCTCCTGTCCATCCCTATCCTTGCTGGCCTCAGGAAGATCACTTTATAGGGTGAGTGCATTACACACTTCTGCCCTAAACAAAAAACACACAGAGAAGAGCTGCGGTTCCCGGAACATCTGGGTGATACTGGGACATCTCACTGACATAGATGGAACTTTTTTTTTTACTGGCAAGCTACCCACGCCGCTCCTTAAAAGATTCAAGAGCATATACTTTGCTAACCCTTCCAGTGCATTGTTTGCTGTGTACATTCCCATAGGTGAGAAATATGAAAGGATGAGAAAAGCTCTTCAAATATGCAACTCCACTGCAAACAAACATATGCAACAGTCTATTTCGTTGTTCCCGGGACTTACCCCAAATGAGTTCTGCCGCCCCTGTAGTTGCGACTTGGCTGTATGATCTTTACCACAAAGATGCTCTGGATATGCCGGGTGACCTACGTGGTCAGACCGAAACCTTGTCGGTGGGCTAATAGCTCCAAGTAAACGGCACTCACATGAGACTCCAGCAGCGCTTCTGGTTTGCCATACGGACTTTCAGCGTCGATCGTGACGTCACAGGATTCTTCGGTCGGGGGGCGGTGCTTTCTGTCTTCACCCGGGTTTACAACAGGATACAGGTGAACAGGGGCTAAAGCGGATCCCAAGCTGGTGTGGATACGAACAATCACAAAGAAGGCAGGATCCAGCTTTAGTGTATAATAAAATCCAATTTTATTAGGTTTGTTTAAAACGCCAAACAGGCTATAGAAACAGCACAAACAGAGTAGGTGTGTGAGCGTGACACCAGGGCTTACATGTTTCGGCCCGCAGCCGTAATCATAGCCATAGGTGTCATGCAGGTGAGTGCATACTTAAAAAGGTAATAGTAAAATGTGATTGGACAAGAATACAAATTCAAAATACGCCCACACTCCACAGGTAGAAAGGGAATTAACCCTTGTTTCCCTTGATATAGAACAACACGTGTAAATACATTAGCAGATCAATATATGTACAAAATAGTATAATCTCCAAAACAACATTAGTAAATGATATGAATGTTAGAAATGTTAAAAACATTGGCCATATAGACCGCACAGAATACTATGTAAATATAAGAATAGAAGATAAACACATATAATATACTGCACTTAATGTACTATACTTCAGAATACGGTACAAAATGTATAATATGTTTACCTCATAACACTTAACACTTCAAATACACAATCTTGTATAGTTTAACCCCTGCCTACCAGATAAATAATAATAGAATATGTAATATAGTATCAATGCACCTTAATTTTATATATATATAATAGTGCTAGTGGCTAGCTGTGGTACTATATAAACCTTATAAATTGTGTATTAGAGGATAAAATAGGAGGATATGGGGAGAAACATAATATATAGTTCGGTTATGAATGAGAGTCAAAGGATGTGGATTGTAAAATTAAATAAAAATGAAAATGTAAAAAATGAAAGTAAAAAACGCTGGAATGAAGTGTATGTGCTCAGTATGATATATGCCCTAAAAGTACGGTCCTAGATGGCTAATACTAGGAAAATGTAAGAGAAATATATATATATACACAAACATCACAAATATAGCATGGTAATATCCTGATGATGAGCAGTAGTGCTTAAGGATATTTGTATATACATATACACCACTCCATATATAGGGCAACATTGAAGTGAAGGTATATAAACCCATAATTGCAGTAATACCAATAGTTGCACAGGATGGTAATTGGATAGTGCATGAAATGTATAATATGTTATACTATATATTATATAAGGCATAGTGGACATTACAGCAGGGCTAGCTAGTGTGGCTATTCCCAGAAATTAATTAAATCGTATCTGGAGTTTAATCCTAAAGGAAGTCTAGTTTTTAACGTATAAATCCAATATACTTCCCTTTTGGCAAGTATATTCTCTAAGTTGCCACCCCTCTTCGGCACCTTGGCTTGTTCTATTGCCAGCCATTTAAAAGAATTTAAGCTACATCTGTGTTTAGTGGCAAAATGTTGAACCAGAGGTGTACTTGACGTGCCTTTAGTAATTGTGGAAAAGTGTTCTCTAATACGTGAATTGATGTCCCTCGAGGTTAACCCTACATACTGGATATTACATAAGGTGCATATAATAATATATATGACATCCGTACTTTGGCAATTGAGGCAAGTTTTAATGGGATATGTCTGACCAGTTGTTGTAGAGGTAAATTCTTTAGTAACCCAAGCAAAATCACAGGGTTTACACTTTTTATGGCCGCATTTAAACATACCTAAATGTTGTAGCCACGAGCTAGTAGGTTGTAATGTCTGTCTGAGTTCTGTTGGCGACAGCATAGATGCTAGTGTGGGGCTTTTTCTGTATGAACACCTGACCCCTTGTTTCACGGTGTCAATCAGCTTATCATCAGCTGCCAGTAGAGGGAAATGTTTCTTAACTATATTACAAATCTGTGAGTATTGTGTACTGTATGTTGTCACAAAGTGTACACATTGAAAATCACTGTGTGTTTGTTTGGGTTTGTCTTTCAAAAGTTGGTCCCTATCTAGCTTGTCCACAGCTGATCTAGCTTGTTTGATGTGTCTGCGTGTATATTTTCTTTCTTTAAGCCTCTTCTCAAGGCAATCAGCCTCCTGCACATAATCCACGGTGTTGCTACAGTTCCTCTTTAGCCTAGAGAATTGGCCCTTTGCAACAGCATATGATGTATTTTTGGGATGGCAACTGGAAGCGTGCAGGAGGGTGTTGCCAGAGATGGGCTTGCGATATACTTTAGAGGTGATTTGTCCACTACTTTCTCCTGTAAGGCATAGGTCTAAGTAATTAATAGACTTTGTGTCTGTAACGTAAGTGAAACTTAAGTTTAAATCGTTATTATTGATCATTTCCATGAAAGACAATATATCTACAGGAGACCCTGACCAGATAAAAAGAAGGTCATCTATGTAGCGTTTAAAAAAAAAAATATGTGATCTGTATGGGTTACTGTGGTCAAAGATGTTGTCTAGCTCCCATTTGCCAAGAAATAAATTTGCATAGGAGGGGGCGTATTTCGCCCCCATGGCCGTTCCACATCTCTGAACATAGTATTGCCCTTCAAAGGTGAAAAAATTGTGAGTCAAAAGAAATTCTAGGATTCTCAGAACGTAGTCTTGGAAATCAGGTGTGTATTCTGTATGTGTAGTCAAAAAATACCTAACTGCCTCAATACCTTTATTATGTGGAATTCTGGAATATAGAGAGACCACATCCACTGAAAGCCAGTGATAGTTTGTTTGCCAATTTGTGTCAGTTAGCAAATTGAGTACATGCTTTGAATCCCTGGTATATGAGGGTAGTTGGTTAACCAGAGGTTGTAAAATGGCATCAAGCCACTGGGACAATCTTTCAAATAAGGAGTCTATGCCGCTAACTATTGGGCGGCCCTTTACATCAGTTAATGATTTATGGACCTTGGGGAACATATGGAACACTGGGATCCTAGGATATTTGACATAAAGATAGTCTGCTGTATTTTCATCCAAAAAACCATGTTCCACACCATCATCTAGGATACCACATAGGAGTTTCTTATACTCATTTGTTGGATTTCTGGGTAAGAGTGAGTAGTCAGAAGGATTACTTAGCTGTCTGAGAGCTTCTGATACATAATCTTTCCTATCAAGGACTACAATAGTGCTGCCCTTATCTGACGGTCTAATCACAAGATTTGGTTGTTGTTGTAATGACCTGAGTGCTTGGGATTGTCTTTTGGTCAGATTATTTGCTGTACTATCTATAGTCTCCTTCAGTTTCTGTAGGTCTGCCTCTACTCGTGCGTGGAATGTCTCTATTATTGGCCCTCTGTTTTGTATCGGGTAGAAGGTAGATTTATTTTTGAATGAAAAAGCCCTATTCAGTGTTCCAGATGCACTGTTACTCTCTATGGCTAGATTTTGTAGAGATATAAGATCACAGACTTCTGAAAATGTGTTTATACCTGTACATGTTGTAGTGTGGACACTGGTTGATTCAGAGTGAGTGATCTCATATGGAGTGTCTGCAAAATGTTTCTTAAGTGTGATATTCCTTACAAATTTGTTGATATCGATGAGTGTTTGGAAAATGTCAAAGCTTGTAGTAGGTGCAAAACCTAAACCCAGAGACAATACATCTATTTGATCTTTAGTCAGTGTAGTTGAGGATAAGTTTACCACACTATTTATTTGTATTTGGTCTGTGTGCGGTTGCCCCGTACAGGGTATCTCTCTTGGCTGTTGTAAGGTGTCCCCCCTATACCCTGCAAAGGTGGACCTATTGGAAAAACCTGATTTAAAAGTAGCATATCTTGTGCCCCTGTGTTCCCAATGTGTGCACTCATTTGTTCATCTGGTCTGTTAGTAGGAACATATTTGGACACAGTATTTTTATCTTTGGATCTAGCTGCTTGTGGTACCGGGCTAGCAGATGTTGTGTTGGGCATACTGGGAATATTAGAGGCATTAGCAATATTGGAGGAAACAGTGGGAACAGTGGGTACCTTTAGAATGCCCTGTTGAGTGTTAGAAATAGTGTTTGTTTGTGTTACTCTGTCTATCTCATTGTCACCACCTGAGTTATATTCGCCTCCTGAGTTATATTCATCAGACGATCTGTCTGTATCACTATCAGAGAAGCTGACCTGTTTGCGGTGACCTCTACCATGTCTGCGATTGCCTCTACGGTTTTTGTTCTGTGGTAAGCTTCGTCTATAGTTGGAACGTTGTTTTTTGTTCCAAATATACACTGAGTTTTTCTGGTAATCAGTTTTGTCACGTACAAACTTAATATGTTTGTTTTCCATTATGATTTGCTTACCACGGGCCAAAGACTCTTGCAGGATCTTATCGAATTTCGCAAAATCTGGATCAATACTTCTATTGTTAAACTCAATCTGAAGGGTATCTATCTCTAGTTTGATATCACTTAGTTGCTTTGTCCTATATTGTATTAATAGTAACATTAATTGGCATGAACATTCTGATAACACTGCATTCCATTTATCAACAAATTCCACATCTGTGGTATCAACCTCAAAAGTAGGAAATTTAAAAATTCTCAGTCCTCTGGGGATCATTTGGGCTTTAAGATATGATTGGAATGTCCAAATGTCCCACTGTGCCTTAGTTTCTTTAAACAGAAGGGTTTCCATAGTATTGAATAAAGTGCTGAGTGAAAGTGTCCCCTTATCCTCAGAAAATATTTTTTCACATTCTGTGGAAAAGTCACTACGTGTTGTAGCCGGTCTCAGGGAAAAATATTGTTGTTGTGCTGTTTCTTCCATTATAATTCTATAGCAATCGTATTAATTAAATGTTCACTGTTATAGTGGATAGTCAATATGTAGTAGAAAATAGTAAAATAGAGCCCCTGTATTTGTATACTGCAATGAAGAGTTTCTCTGGGTATCACCAGTAATACCCCAAATAAATGAGAAATATGAAAGGATGAGAAAAGCTCTTCAAATATGCAACTCCACTGCAAACAAACATATGCAACAGTCTATTTCGTTGTTCCCGGGACTTACCCCAAATGAGTTCTGCCGCCCCTGTAGTTGCGACTTGGCTGTATGATCTTTACCACAAAGATGCTCTGGATATGCCGGGTGACCTACGTGGTCAGACCGAAACCTTGTCGGTGGGCTAATAGCTCCAAGTAAACGGCACTCACATGAGACTCCAGCAGCGCTTCTGGTTTGCCATACGGACTTTCAGCGTCGATCGTGACGTCACATTCCCATAGGGACAGGAAAGTGACATATAAAGGAAGTAACATAGAGAAAGATAATGAGGTGTAAGTAAATGAAGGAGAAGGCCAAGAGGCTAGCATAAAGTTTTATAAAGAATGTCCATAACTCTGTCAAGAGTAAATAACTAAAGAGGTGTGCACAGGGAACAGATTGTTGGAAATAAGCATTCAGCCTAAGGATAAAATTTGGAGGATTGTACTTTCTTTCTTGCATACACGTATTGAAACTTCACACTGTCAAAGTACTGGGCACATTTATTTGTACATCAATAGATGGGAGTTGGCAGACACCGTTTAACAGCAACTTTCTGTGTGATCAATGCAATTGAACTGACTCTCCTTTGATTGTCTCATTACTCTATATGGACAAATTTCTGACCACTTCAAAAATGTTGAATAGGAACAAATCCCAGCAGGAAAAGAAAAATAGACAACCTCCAGACCTGCCTCTATCTGCCACCCCTACAAAATCCGCATCTACTCAGGAGAGCGATAGATTCCAATCAGGAGAACAGCAACTAAATTCCCTGCTACTGTCTAAACTGGACAATTTACAAAAAGGTATGGATACCTTGATGTCTGAGGTCAAACAATTTAATTCTAGGTTGGCGGGTGCAGAGCAAAGAATATCTGACCTAGAGGATGGCCATCATACTTCCTCCACCCAGCTGAAAGAATTAATTCAACAAAATAAATACCTACACCAAAAAATTGACGACTTGGAAAAACGTTCACGCAGGAACAATATCCGGCTAGTGGGGCTGCCTGAGTCAGTCCGGCCATCAGAACTGTTATATTTTGCTGAACACTCCCTTCCTAACTTATTAGGTATCCCTGCGGAATTTATCCAGTTGAAGGTGGAGAGAGCACACCGAATTGGAGGTGACAGACAAGCGGCAACGGGGAAAGAAGCCCCCCTCGTGGGGTGATGATAAAATATCTCAACTTTCAGTCTAATATTCAACTCCTCAAAGCTTACAGAAAAATCAAGCTCCTGTTATATGATGAAAAAAGAATTTACATTTTCCAAGATTACTCCTCAGAGGTTGCAAAGAAAAGAAAAGATTTTGCTCCGCTATGCAGCTCCCTCCACAAAGAGAAACGTCAGGCTATCCTACTTTTTCCAGCCCGTCTGAAAGTCCGTACTTCACAGGGTTTCAAATTCTTTGATTAACCTAGAGATGCCCAGGATTTCTTGGATCAAGAAAGAGATTCCTCTACCCACTCTTCTCCTAGTCGAAGAGGCTCACCTGGTTGAAGTAATTGGTGAACTTTTCTTCACAAACTTTCAGACCGGGATGTTAATTCCCTGCCTGGGGACTTATTCGATAGAACCAAAAAGATTCTAATATGGCTTGGTATTGTATTGCACTGTTTATGAATGCTATTGCATTGTTTGATGTTTGTATATATGTTATGTTTTGGTTGACTTATTTATTGATGCTATGTGTTTCATGTTCTAACTCTAATACTGGTGAACGACGTTACTGTATATGTTTCTCTCCCTTCTCCTTTGTGGTAGACTTCAGTATAGCACAGTATGGGATAACTTACTGCCCTTGCCACACCCGACTGCGAAGTAACATGCCCTACCTCCAGACTCTCTTTCTCCTGACTCTTAGGTTTAGATCAGAAAAAACAGGCCATAGGCCGTCCAGTGTCTAACCCTTACAACCCTTAAATGACAATAAAAGTAAGCTCCTGGAATGTGGGAGGGATTAACTCTCCCATTAAGAGAAAAACTATGTTAGCATATCTTAAAAAAATGCAGGCTCACATTATGTTTCTACAAGAAATGCACCTAACCGCTTCAGAACACGACAAACTTAAAACCAAATGGGTATCAGAGGTCCTTTGTGCCCCCTATAATAGTTCTAGTAGAGGAGTGGCCATCCTTATACGCCAAGGTCTAGATTACCAGCTAGGAGATATAGTAGTAGTCCCAGAGGGAATGTTTCTTATTGTTAGACTGAAATGGCAAGATGACTGGTACACCGTTTGTAATGTGTATGGCCCCAACCAAAGAGTGCCTGTATTCTGGAGGTCCCTGACTGCCTCTTTAGCTCAGTATCTAGACACTAAACTTATTATTGTTGGGGACTTCAATTTAACACCTAATCCCGCTTTGGAAAGATTTCGGGACCCAACTGGCCCTTCCCTGGCCTACAAAAAAAGAGATCTGACAATCTTTCCATCCAAAGTATTAAACGCCCTATATGACTCTTTAGGGGTACAGGACATATGAAGGAGATGCAACCCCATGGGTAGAGATTATACCTGTGCTTCACGATCACACAACTCACTTTCCCAAATTGACCTTTTTCTTACCTCTAACTCCCTAGAGCTACTAATCACGGACACCAAGATTGCCAACCTTACTATTTCAGACCATAACCCAATTTTTCTGACCTTTTCACAATCTCCCCAACCTACAAACAAGAGAGTGTTTAGGTTTCCAACTCACCTCATAAAATCCCCCAACTTTGCAATGTATTTGACAAGACAGTGGGACGACTTTATAGCCAATAACCATGCATATCTATCTACCCCGACTCTCGTTTGGGAAACGGCCAAAGCAGTCCTTAGAGGCGATATAATTGCTTATCTGACCAAACAAAAGTTTCTTCAAAATGGCAGAGAGGAGCACTACAATACAATTTAATTTTGCGGCAAGGAAAGAGAGAGACACCTTTATGTTGCACAATTCGTAGAGACAACAGGAACCAAGGTTTTTTCCTAAAGGCATGGTAATAGGTCTGGTAGATTTTTAGCCTCATTGGTCAAGATTAAACAGGCAAACAGGGGGGTCCCAGTCATTAAGAGCCAAGGCCACTTAACAAATGATAAATCTGCTATAGTGACCGAATTTACAGATTATTACACCAACCTATATCAATCACAACCACCTCACGAAACTGCACAACAGAAATTTTGGGACAAACTCACTCTCCCCACAATTACGGTGGATCAATTAGATAACTTGAATGCCCTAATATCTCAGGAAGTAGTTGCCCAAACAATTAAATCTCTTGCCCTTGGGAAAACGCCCTGATGGGCTTCCAACGGAATTCTATAGGATGCTATCAGACCAAACTATACCGGTTCTAAATACTCTATTTGATCACTACTTTACAGGTCAAGGTATCCCCATGCTAGCTTTTCTGCAGCAAATATCACAGTCATACATAAAGTAGGTAAAGACCCCACTCTCCCAGCATCATATAGACCTATATCCCTTTTAAACTATTAACTAAACTTCTAGCTAATCGGTTAAAACACCTGCTCCCACATGTTTTACACCCAGACCAGACAGGGTTCACCCCCACCCGCTCTTCGGTCACAAACATCCGAAAAGTTCTCCATGCGATATCACATTACTGGTTGGCTAGACAAGAGGGAACTCTTCCATATCTCTAGGAGGCCTTCCTAACATCCCTGGACGCAGAGAAGGCCTTTGATAGAGTGGAGTGGACACATATTTTTCACTCCATGGAAACATTTGGTATATCAGGCCACTTCACTACCTTTCTTAAAAATATTTACTCTAGCCCTGTGGTGTACCTACTTATTAATAACCTCTACTCTCCTCTGATTCCCCTTCATAGGGGAGCACGCCAAGGCTGCCCTCTTTCCCCAGTCCTTTTCAACTTGGCATTGGAGCCCCTGGCAGTTTGCCTTAGAAACCTCTTTCCGGGTATCCAAATTAATTCCCACAAATTCCAAATAGCACTCTATGCAGATGACATGCTGCTCTTTATTTCAAATCCCCAGTTACATGTCCCAATTATTTTAGAGACTATTGGATTGTTTGGGCAATTCTCTGGATACAAAATAAACATCTCGAAATCCGAAATTCTATGGCTACACCAGTAAGCTGACAATGCTGCAGAGCGTTACCCCTTTCGCCTGGTAAACTCTTACTTAACTTACCTTGGAATCCACATCTCGGCAAACCCGCAACATTGGTATTCTCAAAATTTATCTCCCCTGATTCGACAAATTAAGGTAGACCTGAATGCCTGGCAGAACCTGCCATTATCTTTAATGGGTAGAGTCCACATCATTAAAATGATGGTCCTTCCCAAGATTTTATACCCTCTGCAAATGCTCCCCCTATTTCTCCGAAGGAAAGATGCCATAATCCGAACCTTCCTTTGCTATCATGCCTTCTTGCCACCTGGCATAGGAGACTACCCACTGTATCTTCTGAGAAAATTATACTAGATAGCCTTACTCTCACCTGGTCTGCGACATTAGCAGCCGACCTTAAAGAATCACAGATACGGGTCATTTATCAAGACTACCTCACACCTGGGAGACTGAGTAAGTGGAGAAGAGACTTTGCAAATGTATGTGGTAAATGTTCCTACCCAAATCATGACTTTCTGCACTATGTTTGGTACTGCCCCAAAGTTCGTCGATACTGGAGTCAGGTCTCTTTCTGGCTCTCCAAATTCATGACTGCCTCTATCGCACTTACGCCTATACAAGTGTTATTTTTAGAGCAGATATCAGTCCCGAGACAGGATAGGAAACTTCTAGTTAATATTATACTTCAGGCAAGAAAATGCATTTTCCGTAAATGGCTTCATAGAGAGGCTCCCTCCGTTAGGTTTTTGAAACAAATGCTACTGAAGTCTCTGATATATGAACAGTGTGATACTTTATATGATTCATTGTTAAATGGAGACTCTTTTTAGAATCTTTTGACCTCCCAACCCAAAGACAGATACTTTATCCATTTAAAAATACAGTATATATGCTAGAAGCAACCCTACGGGGTGACTGGAGTATCTGGTCGGAAGGTGTGGAGCATGGGGAGAGAACGAGAACTGTATGATTCACTATTTGCAAGCTTGATGAGTCTTAGTTTCTAGTTCACCATGTATTCTTATGTTAGACATATAAACTAATACTACACATAGCAAAGTTTGTTTTGGTTTTACTGTTTGTAATTGTCCTCTCTTTACAAGGAGAAAAGCGCTCCACCCTGGGACTCCTGTTTAACCTAGGGTGCCTTAATTTTCAAAGGTTTTAAAAATAGTATAAAATGGTTCAACAGGTACTGTGATTTATACCTACCCCTTTTGTGGGTAGTCTTTGCTGGACACTTAACCAACTATTGACTTTGATGGATGTTTTTTTTTCCTTTCTCTCTGTTATCTGTACCTAATCACACGACCACGCAAGTGGATTACTGTGACACTGTATGTTGGAACTTATTTTTGTTTGCCTTTTAACTTCAATAAAAATAAAAGTTTTTAAAAAAATATATATTAAAAAGTCCCCCCTAAAAGTAAAAAAACCCCACCTAAACCAACCCTCCAAAATAAAAATCATAAGTCTAAAAAAATCAAACCCCCCCAAAAAAACCCGCCAAAAACCTACTACTAACCCCAGAATATCTACTCACGGTTCCTGAAGCCTGGACATCCATCTTCATCCAGGTGGCAAAAAGTCTTTATCCAGGTGTCGACATCTTCCTCTATCGCGGGATCATCTTCTATCTTTATCCCGATGGCGCTGAGCTGTGGAGAAGCGGAGCTGTCCAGGACCGGCAATGACATCCAGCGCGGAGCGTCCTCTTCATATGATCACCGCTGTACACTGAAGCTTGAATGCAAGGTACCCATTTAAAAATGGAGTACCTTCTGACTAGAAAGGGGACGATACTGCAATCTCTTCAATCTAAAAAGGCTAGCTTAGCAACGATTCTAAATTCCCAGGCAGCGAGGGCAATACAGAAACTTAAAGCGCATTACTTTATATATGCTAACAAGCCCGATAAATACATGGCTCACAAAATTAGAGAGAGATGTAGAGCCTCGGCTATTCCTCTTTTAGAGTCAGACCAAGGGAAACTAACATCAGATCCGCAAACAATTGTAGACACGTTTGCTTCATTCTATAGCAAATTATATGATGGACAGAAAGTCAAACATAGTGAGGAAATGGTTATCCGCACCACTGAATTCCTTAAAAACTCCCCACTGTGATCAATTACCAAAGATCAAGTAGATAGTCTTAACTCCCCGGTCACTAGTTTAGAGGTTTTGAATGCGGTGAAAGACCTTAAGCCCGGTAAGGCAGCGGGTCCAGATGGATTTCCGGGGGAATACTATAGATTGTTTTGCAGCGCTTTGGTCCCACATTTGACCAAGTTCTGCAATCATATCCTAGAAGGGAACCCTATCCCGAGGGAATTACTATTGGCAAAAATAGTGGTGATTCCTAAACCTGAAAGAGATCATAAAAAGTGTCAGAACTACCGTCCAATATCATTGATAAACCAAGATTTAAAACTTTTCACAAAAATTTTGGCAAATAGGCTAAAGATTATTCTTCCTGACCTGGTACATCCAGATCAGGTGGGGTTTATTAAGGATAGAGAAGCCCCGGACAATATACGGAGAATCACCAATCTCATCCATCACCTAGGGAGACAACGAACGCCTTCTCTGTTGCTATCGCTTGATGCGGAGAAGGCGTTCGATAGAATAGATTGGAACTATATGATGCTGGTCTTGGAGAGGATGGGATTTGACGGCCCTTTCCTGACAGCAATCCGAGCAATTTACTCCTTCCCCCAGGCCCAGGTATCAGCGGGGGGCTACAAGTCAGATATCTTCCCTATCCTTAATGGTACGAGACAGGGGTGTCCCCTGTCCCCCTTATTATTTGCGCTCTGTATTGAACCACTAGCAGCTAATATAAGAATACACCCAGACATAACGGGAGTCAAAATAGCTCAGTCAGAATATAAACTCGCCCTGTTCGCTGACGACATCTTACTAACTATTACAAAGCCCCTCATATCTTTGCCCAACTTATATGCGTTGTTAGACTCTTTCTCAACCATATCGGGTTACAAAATTAATATGGATAAATGTGAAGCTCTTCCCTTGGCTATCCCCCCATACCCAGAAATTACTGGAGACCAACTTTGACTTCAAGTGGGTCAAATATACACTGAAATACCTAGGAATACATATCCCACAACAAGTACAACATCTGTACAAATATAACTACCCGCCGTTATTCCGTAAAATTAGACAAGATATAGCGAAATGGACCAAATATAATTTCTCCTGGTTAGGGAGATTAGCGGCAGTTAAGATGACCATACTGCCTCGACTATTGTATCTATTTCGTGCCTTGCCCATTGCAATTATCAAATCAGACATAGAGAAACTGCAGACAGATCTTTTAACCTTTATCAGGGGGACAAAATCAACTAGAATATCTAGGTCCGTAATATTCCGACATAAAACCTTAGGGGGGGTGGGTGGCCCTAACTTAATGGATTACTATATAGCTGCTAGAGCAACACAAGATGCTTTGCTACTGAGGAGATCCACAGAACCCACTTGGACCACAATAGAGACTGAAATAGATGGGAGGGATGATCGGGACTCCATCATTTGGGATATGCAACAGTCTAAAATGAAAACTCATACCCCAGAAACGTACACGGGTGAGCTAACACTTAACTTATGGAGGAAACTGAGGAAGAGAGTAGACATTTTTACAAACAACTCTCTGCTTATGCCAATTAGATATCTATTACAGGAAGGTACACACAGATGTATACAGAAATGGGAAAACAAGGGGCTTTACAGGGTGGCTGACATTCTAGAGAATGGTACAATGATATCTTTTACCACTTTGCAAGATAGAATCGCGCCCCTTAAGCTGCCCTGGTTCGTTTATTTGCAACTTCAATCCTCTACTCGACACTTCCTGAAATCCATTCCAGGTAAAACACATACGAGGCTAGAGACTTTTTGTAGCTGTCCCCATAGACCCAAACATTCTATATCTAGATTTTATGTGATGATTCAGTCCCCCCCAGCTTTGCCTAAAACTCACGTTATGTTAGCTTGGGAGAAAGAACTAGATATGGTCAAGGATGAGAGGGAATGGGAGGAACTACTTCAGTCAGCTGACAAAGGCCTTTTGAGTGCTGACCTGAAGGAAAATACAATGAAAACTATCTTTCGTTGGTATTTAACTCCAGTTAGGACATCCCGTATGAGCCCGCAGGGGAGCAACTTATGTTACAGAAGTTGTGGGGAGAGAGGTACTTACAGACATATGTGGTGGGACTGTGAGAGAATACAGGAGGTGTGGAGAAGGCTATCTCTATTCATAAGCCAACTGATAGATGAAGATTTCACTCTTACTATACAGCAAGCATTACTTCACGAACCCATAGATGTATTCCATAAATACCTTAACACCTTCATTAGAATCCTATGCACAATCACCAGAACATGTATCGCAAAATATTGGAAGGTGGGTGCTCCATCTTGGACAGAAATATACAATAAAATACAACACACATATACCATGTACGAAGAGACAGCAGGAATCATAAATAACAAAGAGGTTATGCACAAAATATGGTTTTACTGGATTTTGAAAAAGGAGGTTTGCTAAGAACAGGTACTTAGCTTGAGCTGAAATTGAGGTGCGGGGGTGCGCCCTGGAGCAATCATCTATACGCACAAGGTAAAGTGCTTCCAGTGGGAGAGTCACTGTTTTCTTATCATTCCCCACCCTTTTTAACCCCCTTTTTTTTTTTTTTTTTTTTTCCTCTGTCTATTTATACGACGTCAGCGACTATCGAAGTGGGAAATATGTTAATTTGTTATTTATTATTTCTTCCCTTTTTTTTTTTTTTTTTTTTTTTCCTCTCTCTTTTCGTTGTTTTTTGTCTCACTATTATATTTAGTTATATTAATATGACAATGGGAATATTCTGGTGTGGTGATACCTTAGAGCCTGAAAAGGCGATTGTGTCTAGAGACTACCTTTAAAGACTGATGTGTTGTCTTTCTGGAAATACATAGAAAATCGTCAATTGAGAGACTTATGGATCCTGTTAACAAAATTCAAATGTATAATTAACCCACCAACTGATCTGTAACAGAATGTTAAACATATTCCAGACCTATTGTACAGGCAAATGTTAAAATTTTGACAAAATGTTTAATAAAAATATTCAAACATAAAAATGGAGTACCTTGCATTCCTTATGGATAACATTTTCAAATCAGCCAATAGGATGGGAGCTACTGAAATCCTATTGGCTGATTTGAACAGCCACACCCATGGAACGCCCCTGTTCAGCCCAAATGCAGAGACGGGGAAATAATACAATAAGGAAATAAAATAATACGCTTTAAATGTAATATTATAAATACCTATTTCACAGCATTTTTTTGCATGTGCAATGTAGTTATATTAGGATTTCTACTGTGCACCTTAAATTGTGTCTTTCCTGCACAATTTCAATTTTCAATATGAATTTAAATTTTTCCATAAAATACAATTTTTGCAGAACAATTTCATGATTTTGAATGTGATTAAACAAAACAATTTTGACTCCATAATTCTATTTCTAAGTCTTTTATTAATTTTATATAGTTTTTATGAGCCCTAGTGTAATATGTGCATCATTTTCACATACTTAAAAGCAGAGAACAGTCCTTTTGTGAAACACTCTGTCCTCAAGGTAAAAACTGCCTTTATAAAATTAGTATATGGGCTTAACAGTTCTGGAGAGGTTTCTTATAAAATCTCACAAGCCCAGAGAGCTTTACAGTTTCTGGCCCTTAGAATTAAAAATTACAAATAAAAAAATGAAAACACCCCAATTTGTAGATGTTCGGGTCCTGAAGTGACTTTTCCTGCAGATCCACTTGGCTGTACATGATATCAAGTAACAATAAATCCCTATAAGGGAACAAAAAAGAGGCACCACATTGTGTGAACAGCGAACAACCCAAAGATAGAACAGGAGATCTTATACTAAAAAGATTATGAGCATACAAATGTGCTAGCAGACTGAGGCTGGAGCAGTTATCAGTGGTTCAACACGCTGACTCTCTGGTAGATAGCGTCCCAGTCATAGGGGCCTATTTTATCAAAGGTCTTGCAGACCTGATCCGACAGTGCAGATCAGGTCCGCAAGACCTTGCTGAATGTGGAGAGCAATACGCTCTCTGCATTTAACATTGCACCAGCAGCTCACAAGAGCTGCTGGTGCAACGCCCCCCCCTGCAGACTCGCGGCCAATCAGCCGCCAGCAGGGAGGTGTCAATAAACCCGATCGTACTCGATCGGTTTGAATTCCGGCGATTCCTGTCCGCCTCATCAGAGCAGGCGGACAGGGTTATGGAGCAGCGGTCTTTAGACCGCTGCTTTATAACTGCTGTTTCTGGCGAGTCTGAAGACTCGCCAGAAACACTGGCCCTTCAAGCTCCGTTCGGAGCTTGATAAATGGGCCCCATAGGGTCCAATTCCAATTCAGCTGCCAACACGATCCAATGAATGTTAAAAACTTTTATTATAAGCATAAAATCAAGAACACTTTGGGCTAGATGATTGAAAGCTCTCTGGGCTGGCGAGATTATTGAAGAATGCTCGCCAGTCCTTCTGTTTCCCTGGTGGAATGATCTTAAACCACTTTTTACCCTGAAAACGGGGTGTCTCCCTAAGGGGTGTATACTGCATTTTCATATGAAATGTGAACAATAAAATTTGCATTTTAAACATCATACAAAACAAATATTTGAACCATTAACACAAAAATAAGCAGGGGAACATTGTATTGTTAAGGTGCATCAAAAATCGTAACAAAATTCTTCACCAAAAATCATATTTTAACAAAAAAGTAACATTTGCATGTAATTTGCACAGGAATAAATCAAATGAAATATGCACAGCTTAAATTGTAATTGTAGTACACTGGATGTGCAAAAATCACACAGAAATTTGTACTTATAAATACAAAATGCAAAGTATAATTGATGTTTTTTTCGTATAATGGGCTGAACATCCCAGCATAATTCTATCAAGATTTTCACACTGCAGTTCTCACAGTTTTTTGTCGCCAACTAAAAGGTGGCAAGCTTATCTCAAAACAACACAAACACTTATAACCCCAACAAAAAAACAACTGCATACTAAAATATAGGTGAATCTAAGATGCTCTATGAAGAAAGCAGCATAATGTGAGTTATATTGGCTGCAGGATTTTAATTTTAAAGTGCTCCCCCTGCTCCCTGCTAACTTGGCACTAATAGGAGCCATATCGCCACTCGCAGGGACTGCCCCTTTTTTACTATCATTCCACCAGGGCAGCCCTGAGAGAGTCAGCAAGAATAAGTAGGTATAAGCTGGCAAAGTTTATATCATCGAGACCTTTGTCATCTTAATCTTGATGACACGATAGATGGACACAAACAAGTGTTCACAAACAACATGCACTATCTAAGCCCTCCTTATAAAAGAGGATTAAAATAGATAATCATATCAATCAGTACAATGTGATTAAAAACATATACATATACAACATGATGGTATATATGAAGAAGTGAATCTACAAAATATCTTGATATCTTGTATTAAAAGAATATCAGCTACCCTAATTTGTATCACAAAAATCACGGATCCTTACACTTCTATAATCACTATGGCTCCATAGTACAATCCCCCCATGGAGCCGACAAACCAATAAGGACCAAGACAACCCTCACACTTCCATAGAGGTGTGGCATATTGGCCAACGATTAGATATGTAATGACCACCGGCTGATCAGCAACACAGGAAGGGATGTCACTGACCCAACCCAACTAGAAACAATTTTTTTCCACCTCAAGTTACTAAACCCACCTAAGGAAAAATGTGATTTCTGAATCAACCAATGCATGATATAAATAAAAAATCTCCACAATATCAACATGTGTTAAGACTGCGCTTTGTAATGTACAAATAATTAAAAAATGCAAATACAAAATAAAATTAATAGCTGGTATTAAGAAAACCAAACAAGCGCCTATCTGGTGCAATGTTATACTTAAAGGCACAGTCTACTCCAGATTTTTTATTGTTTAAAAAGATAGATAATCCCTTTATTACCTATTCTCCAGTTTTGCATGACGAGCACGGTTATATTAATGTACTTTTTACCTCTGTGATTGCCTTGTATCACTGGGGCCTATTTATTAAAGGTCTTGCGGACCTGATCCGACAGTACGCTCTCCGCATTTAACATTGCACCAGCAGCTCACAAGAGTTGCTGGTGCAACGCCGCCCCCTGCTGGCTCGTGGCCAATGGGCCGCCAGCAGGGAGCTGTCAATCAACCTGATCGTACTCGATCGGGTTGATTTCTGGGGATTCTTGTCCGCCTGCTCAGAGCAGTCGGACAGGGTTATGGAGCAGCGGTCTTTAGACCGCTGCTTCATAACTTGTGTTTCTGGCGAGTCTGAAGATCGGTCCAGTGCAGACTGTGGTGAGTCGTCAATGTAGCAGTGAGGGGAATCCCCAGGAGCACGCAAGAGAGCGGGTAAGGCTCCCCTGCAAAGAGATTGCAGGACCCGCCAGACGTATCACATGGAGAGGGTGAGCGCTATGGTTATTATGTTGATAACATGAATTTCGGATTGACAAAAGTATACTAAGTGCCCTAAGTACTATTCCAATGTACATGTCAGCCATGACTAGCAAAGAGCATGTATAAAGGATAAAGGATCAAAGGATAGAAGAGCCGCACACGGTTTAAATGTCCAACTTCACAAATTTATTGCAGAAGTAAAAGTTACCAACACAAACACAGAAACAAGGTGTCTGACGCATTTCCCACCCTCTAGTGGCGCTTCATCAGACATAATGTACACAATCCATCCTTATATAGAGCAATAATTGCCCCCACATCTGCCCACACATGATCAAATTTAAAGAAACATGCAAAACAGATAAAAACAGAACAAAGTACATCTCATCTGCAGTGCTGTATTTGACTAATATTAAGTATTCTATAAATCAGTTTAACCATTGCAAAAAACTAATTAACTTCTTGATACTATGTTGTTGTTTGCTCGCACTAAGTTAAGATATATTTATAAACTAATGCCTATATCTGTACCTCTATACATCATTATATCGTTATAAGCCATGCGCATGTATGCTTATGTCATGTCAGCAACTAGGGCCATATTGTACATGCCTATTTAGATTTGTCCCTGCATGGATATTTTACATATGGCCTTTACTCGAGCGGATTGTGTATTTGTGTCCTGTACAAAGTAATTCACTATTCAAAGGGTGCTATATTAATACGGAAATATAATACATACACCTAGGGGTACTTAGTTGTATTAAATGTTTGTATGTGTTTTCACACTAACTTATCTTTTTTATTTCTAATGATAACTTGGTGGAGTACCGTAATATATTGCACCACTAATGTCTTTCTGTAGCTAACTAGAATGTTAAGTGTGTTTAATATTGTATAGAGGAACAGTAATATATTGAAATGTGATTTATATTACATTCCACCATTGATTGTTTTCTAAGTATGAAGGTTGGGATGCCTTGCTACTATGTATAACATAAAGCAATTTCAGATATATAGTTATTTCTCCAACATTGGTGTGTCCGGTCCACGGCGTCATCCTTACTTGTGGGATATTCTCTTCCCCAACAGGAAATGGCAAAGAGTCCCAGCAAAGCTGGCCATATAGTCCCTCCTAGGCTCCGCCCACCCCAGTCTTTCTCTTTGCCGTTGCACAGGCAACATCTCCACGGAGATGGTTAAGAGTTTTTTGGTGTTTAAATGTAGTTTTTATTCTTCTATCAAGTGTTTGTTATTTTAAAATAGTGCTGGTATGTACTATTTACTCTGAAACAGAAAAGGATGAAGATTTCTGTTTGTGAGAGGAAGATGATTTTAGCAGACAGTAACTAAAATCGATTGCTGTTTCCACATAGGACTGTTGAGATGAAGTAACTTCAGTTGGGGGAAACAGTTAGCAGACTTTTCTGCTTAAGGTATGACTAGCCATATTTCTAACAAGACCATGTAATGCTGGAAGGCTGTCATTCCCCCTCATGGGGACCGGTAAGCCATTTTCTTAGTCAAACAAACAGAATAAAGGGCTTATTATGGGCTAAAAAACTGGTAGACATTTTAATGGGCTAAATCGATTGCTTTATTTGGGCATATTATTCAGATTTAGGCTGACAATTTGCATTTATAATCTTGGGGAACGTTTATATAACGGCAGGCACTGTGTTAGACACCTTTTCCAGTCAGGGGGCCTTTCTAGTTATAGACTGAGCCTCATTTTCGTGCCATTACTGCGCAGTTGTTTTTTGAGAGCAGGGCATGCAGATGCATGTGTGAGGATCTAAAAATTACTGGAAAAGCTTCTAGAAGGCGTCAATTGGTATCGTATTCCCCTCTGGGCTTGGTTGGGTCTCAGCAAAGACTATAGCTGGGACTGTATAGGGGTTAAATTTAAAAACGGCTCCGGTTACGTTATTTTAAGGGTTAAAGCTCTGAAATTTGGTGTGCAATACTTTTAATGCTTTAAGACACTGTGGTGAAATTTTGGTAATTTTTGAACAATTCCTTCATACTTTTTCACATATTCAGTAATAAAGTGTTTTCTGTTTAAAATTTAAAGAGACAGTAACGGTTTTGTTTTAAAACGTTTTTTTGTGCTT
This sequence comes from Bombina bombina, assembly GCF_027579735.1. Taxonomy (NCBI): domain Eukaryota; kingdom Metazoa; phylum Chordata; class Amphibia; order Anura; family Bombinatoridae; genus Bombina; species Bombina bombina. The sequence goes on from NC_069499.1 coordinate 437,844,261, forward strand.
TGTTGACAAGTTTAAGCCTGTTTAACATGTCTGTACCTTCAGATAAGCTATGTTCTATATGTATGAAAGCCAATGTGTCTCCCCATTTAAATTTATGTGATAATTGTGCCATAGCATCCAAACAAAGTAAGGACAGTACTGCCACAGATAATGAAATTGTCCAAGATGATTCCTCAGATGAGGGGAGTAAACATGATACTACATCATCTCCTACTGTGTCTACACCAGTTTTGCCCACGCAGGAGGCCCCTAGTACATCTAGTGCGCCAATGCTTATTACCATGCAACAATTAACGGCTGTAATGGATAACTCCATAGCAAATATTTTATCCAAAATGCCTACTTATCAGAGAAAGCGCGATTGCTCTGTTTTAAACACTGAAGAGCAAGAGGACGCTGATGATAATTGTTCTGTCATACCCTCACACCAATCTGAAGGGGCCATGAGGGAGGTTTTGTCAGATGGAGAAATCTCAGATTCAGGAAAAATTTCTCATCAAGCTGAACCTGATGTTGTGACATTTAAATTTAAATTAGAACATCTCCGCGCACTGCTTAAGGAGGTGTTATCTACTCTGGATGATTGTGACAACTTGGTCATTCCAGAGAAATTATGCAAGATGGACAAGTTCCTAGAGGTTCCAGTGCACCCCGACGCTTTTCCTATACCCAAGCGGGTGGCGGACATAGTAAATAAGGAGTGGGAAAAGCCCGGCATACCTTTTGTTCCCCCCCCTATATTTAAGAAATTATTTCCTATGGTCGACCCCAGAAAGGACTTATGGCAGACAGTCCCTAAGGTCGAGGGAGCAGTTTCTACTCTAAACAAACGCACTACTATTCCTATCGAAGATAGTTGTGCTTTCAAAGATCCTATGGATAAAAAATTGGAAGGTTTGCTTAAAAAGATTTTTGTACAGCAAGGTTACCTTCTACAACCAATTTCGTGCATTGTTCCTGTCACTACAGCAGCGTGGTTCTGGTTCGAGGAACTAGAAAAGTCGCTCAGTAGAGAGACTCCATATGAGGAGGTTATGGACAGAGTTCACGCACTTAAATTGGCTAACTCTTTTATTTTAGATGCCGCTTTGCAATTAGCTAGATTAGCGGCGAAAAATTCAAGGTTTGCTATCGTGGCGCGCAGAGCGCTTTGGCTAAAGTCTTGGTCAGCGGATGTGTCATCCAAGACAAAATTGCTTAACATCCCTTTCAAAGGTAAAACTTTATTTGGACCAGAATTGAAAGAGATTATTTCAGACATCACTGGGGGAAAGGGCCACGCCCTTCCACAGGATAGGTCTTTTAAGGCTAAAAATAAGTCTAATTTTCGTCCCTATCGCAGGAACGGACCGGCCTCTAATTCTGCATCCTCTAAGCAAGAGGGTAATGCCTCACAACCCAAACCAGCCTGGAAACCGATGCAAGGCTGGAACAAGGGTAAGCAGGCCAAGAAGCCCGCCACTGCTAACAAAACAGCATGAAGGAGTAGCCCCCGATCCGGGACTGGATCTAGTGGGGGGCAGACTCTCTCTCTTTGCTCAGGCTTGGGCAAGAGATGTTCAGGATCCTTGGGTGCTAGAAATAGTTTCTCAAGGTTATCTCCTGGAATTCAAGGAACTACCCCCAAGGGGAAGGTTCCACATGTCTTACTTATCCTCAAACCAAATAAAGAGACAGGCATTCTTACATTGTGTAGAAGACCTGTTAAAGATGGGAGTGATACAACCAGTTCCGATAAAGGAACAAGGAATGGGATTTTATTCCAATCTGTTCGTAGTTCCCAAAAAAGAGGGAACTTTCAGACCAATTTTGGATTTGAAGATCCTAAACAAATTTCTCAGGGTACCATCGTTCAAGATGGAAACCATTCAAACGATTCTACCCACTATCCAGGAAAGTCAATTTATGACTACCGTGGATCTAAAGGATGCGTACCTACATATTCCTATCCACAAAGAACATCATCAGTTCCTAAGGTTCGCTTTTCTGGACAAGCATTACCAGTTTGTGGCCCTCCCATTCGGGTTAGCCACTGCTCCAAGGATTTTCACAAAGGTGCTGGGGTCCCTTCTAGCGGTTCTAAGACCGAGGGGCATTGCAGTAGTACCTTACTTGGACGACATTCTAATACAAGCGTCGTCCCTGTCAAAAGCAAAGGCTCATACGGACATCGTTCTAGCCTTTCTCAGATCTCACGGATGGAAGGTGAACATAGAAAAATTCTCTGTCTCCGTCGACAAGAGTTCCCTTCTTGGGAACAATAATAGATTCCTTAGAAATGAGGATTTTTCTGACAGAGGTCAGAAAATCAAAACTTCTAAGCTCTTTTCAAGTGCTTCATTCTGTTCCTCGTCCTTCCATAGCGCAGTGCATGGAAGTAGTGGGATTGATGGTTGCAACAATGGACATAGTTCCTTTTGCACGAATTCATCTAAGACCATTACAACTGTGCATGCTCAAACAGTGGAATGGGGATTATACAGACTTGTCTCCAATGATTCAAGTAGATCAAAAGACCAGAGATTCACTCCGTTGGTGGCTGACCCTGGACCATCTGTCCCAGGGAATGAGCTTCCGCAGACCAGAGTGGGTCATTGTCGCGACCGACGCCAGTCTAGTGGGCTGGGGCGCGGTCTGGGAATCCCTGAATGCTCAGGGTCTATGGTCTCGGGAAGAGTCTCTTCTCCCGATAAACATTCTGGAACTGAGAGCGATATTCAATGCTCTCAGAGCTTGGCCTCAACTAGCAAAGGCCAAATTCATAAGGTTCCAATCAGACAACATGACGACCGTTGCATATATCAATCATCAGGGGGGAACGAGGAGTTCCCTGGCGATGAAAGAAGTGACCAAAATAATTCAATGGGCGAAGGATCACTCCTGCCACTTGTCTGCGATCCACATCCCAGGAGTGGAAAACTGGGAGGCAGATTTTCTGAGTCGTCAGACATTCCATCCGGGGGAGTGGGAACTCCTTCCGGAGATCTTTGCCCAAATAACTCAATTATGGGGCATTCGAGACATGGATCTGATGGCGTCTCGTCAGAACTTCAAGGTTCCTTGCTACGGGTCCAGATCCAGGGATCCCAAGGCGACTCTAGTAGATGCACTAGTAGCACCTTGGACCTTCAACCTAGCTTATGTATTTCCACCGTTTCCTCTCATTCCCAGGCTGGTAGCCAGGATCAATCAGGAGAGGGCCTCAGTGATCTTGATAGCTCCTGCGTGGCCACGCAGGACTTGGTATGCAGACCTGGTGAATATGTCATCGGCTCCACCATGGAAGCTACCTTTGAGACAGGACCTTCTTGTTCAGGGTCCATTCGAACATCCAAATCTGGTCTCCCTCCAGCTGACGGCTTGGAGATTGAACGCTTGATTCTATCGAAGCGTAGGTTTTCAGATTCTGTAATAGATACTCTGGTTCAGGCCAGAAAACCTGTAACTAGAAAAATTTACCATAAAATATGGAAAACATATATCTGTTGGTGTAAATCCAAAGGATCCCCATGGAATAAGATAAAAATTCCTAAGATTCTCTCCTTTCTACAAGAAGGTTTGGAGAAAGGATTATCTGCAAGTTCTCTAAAGGGACAGATCTCTGCTTTATCTGTCTTACTACACAAAAGACTGGCAGCTGTGCCAGATGTTCAAGCATTTGTTCAGGCTCTGGTTAGGATCAAGCCTGTTTACAGACCTTTGACTCCTCCCTGGAGTCTAAATCTAGTTCTTTCAGTTCTTCAAGGGGTTCCGTTTGAACCTTTACATTCCATAGATATTAAGTTACTATCTTGGAAAGTTTTGTTTTTGGTTGCAATTTCTTCTGCTAGAAGAGTTTCAGAGTTATCTGCTCTGCAGTGTTCTCCGCCCTATCTGGTGTTCCATGCAGATAAGGTGGTTTTGCGTTCTAAGCCTGGTTTTCTTCCTAAAGTTGTTTCTAACAAAAATATTAACCAGGAGATAGTTGTACCTTCTTTGTGTCCGAATCCAGTTTCAAAGAAGGAACGTTTGTTACACAATTTGGACGTAGTCCGTGCTCTAAAATTCTATTTAGAGGCTACTAAAGATTTCAGACAAACATCTTCCTTGTTTGTTGTTTATTCTGGTAAAAGGAGAGGTCAAAAAGCGACTTCTACCTCTCTTTCCTTTTGGCTTAAAAGCATCATCCGATTGGCTTATGAGACTGCCGGACGGCAGCCTCCTGAAAGAATCACAGCTCACTCCACTAGGGCTGTGGCTTCCACATGGGCCTTCAAGAACGAGGCTTCTGTTGACCAGATATGTAAGGCAGCGACTTGGTCTTCACTGCACACTTTTGCCAAATTTTACAAATTTGATACTTTTGCTTCTTCGGAGGCTATTTTTGGGAGAAAAGTTTTGCAAGCTGTGGTGCCTTCCGTTTAGGTAACCTGATTTGCTCCCTCCCTTCATCCGTGTCCTAAAGCTTTGGTATTGGTTCCCACAAGTAAGGATGATGCTGTGGACCGGACACACCAATGTTGGAGAAAACAGAATTTATGCTTACCTGATAAATTACTTTCTCCAACGGTGTGTCCGGTCCACGGCCCGCCCTGGTTTTTTAATCAGGTCTGATGAATTATTTTCTCTAACTACAGTCACCACGGTACCATATGGTTTCTCCTATATATATTTCCTCCTGTCCGTCGGTCGAATGACTGGGGTGGGCGGAGCCTAGGAGGGACTATATGGCCAGCTTTGCTGGGACTCTTTGCCATTTCCTGTTGGGGAAGAGAATATCCCACAAGTAAGGATGACGCCGTGGACCGGACACACCGTTGGAGAAAGTAATTTATCAGGTAATCATAAATTCTGTTTTTGTATTGACTGATTGGTTACTATCATGGGGCTTAGGATGATGTTGTGTGCATGCACATATGATCAATGATCCATAGTTTGCTTATATAGATTGAGAGAGTGGATTTTCCCTTTTCTCTTTAACACTAATACGTGTTATAGTGCAAGCAAACAACAACATAGTATCAAGAAGTTAATTAGTTTTTTGCAATAATTAAATTGATTTATAGAATACATAATATTAGTCAAATACAGCACTGCAGATGAGATGTACTTTGTTCTGTTTTTATCTGTTTTGCATGTTTCTTTAAATTTGTTCATGTGTGGGCAGATGTGAGGGCAATTATTGCTCTATATAAGGATGGATTGTGTACATTGTCATTATGTCTCTGATGAAGCGCCACTAGAGGGCGGGAAACACGTCAGACACCTTGTTTCTGTGTTTGTGTTGGTAACTTTTACTTCTCCAATAAATTTGTGAAGTTGGACATTTAAACCGTGTGCGGCTCTTCTATCCTTTGGTACTACTTTGGGCGGATGGTTCCCACACCCCAGAGCTCTGCACCTTGCCAGGATTGAGGGTCTATCTGCTGGAGGATCACGCTGCTGCTGAGGCGGATGACGTCACTTGCCCAGGACGGATCTGTGTTGTGTGCTCCGTGAGCTGTCGCAGCTGCAAACTCACTTTGTAAAGGATAAAGGATCCCTGCTTGACTGCTTTTCTCTACAGTATACAAACTAAGATATGCCAACTAAAATGCCAAGAAGTCCCGATTTTCATTGAGATCAGAGGGAAACAATGTACCCAAACAACAAATCCAATATGTTTCCCTCTGTGTTAGTCTAGTCCATCTATTGACCAAATCAAAATCAACTACAGGTTCCAATGGAGTAATGGTTAAAGAATGACTAGAATATGAGCTAGTACACAGTGTCGAGAAACGCTATGTTTTAAGGACCCTTTTTCTAATGTTCCCCCAATGCACGCTCCACCTTTTTCTCAAAGGGCGACTCGTACGTCCTACATATTTACACCCACGTTTGCAACTTCATACATACATAACAAATGTAAACTGTTAAGTGAGATATTGTTTGTTTTTTTGGTTTTTTTTAGCCATCTTTAATAAGAGATGTATTTTTTGCATGATATGAAGTAGTTAACACATACACATATGCATATGCACCTATGTATATGTGCCCTGTCTACTGGATATAGTCTCTCCAAAAGGTATGAATGGAACTTTAATGAATAAATACCATGAATATTAATACAACTCTAGAATGTTTCCAGAGTGTTGACTATATGTGCAAGATAATAGACTGTTTGCAAATAGCTGTGAAATTGTTGTAATGATGCCCAAAATGCCCTTTCAAGGACTTATCAAGTGCCTAGAAGTATCAAATTTGCAATGCCAAAAAGTGACTTGAAAATGTATTGTGAACAATGAGAAGTTTTTGTGGGATATTTATCAAGCCGTCAACCGCAAATATGCTGGAATTCTGCAGCATAATTGTGGCGAGCTTGATTCGACCTAGTTATCAAAGCCAACAAACCGGCAAAAGTTGAAATCTGTGATGTAACATACGATCCGCCGGACTCAATCTGACACAGATTGATGCTTACGTCATTACAGATGTTCCGAATACACATTCGGCACTATTTGACACTTTTTCAAAGTTATCAAATAGTTAACCGGTAAGCTTGCGGCTATTCCAGCCCAATGTACCTGGTTTTCAATCCGCCACCCTGGAGGCCACAGATGCCATAGGAATCAATGGGAGTCTGAAAGCAGCGAAAGCTCATGTTCGATGCTGCCAGATATCCCATTGATTTCTATGGTTGAAAACCAGTAAAGTTTACACCTAAAACCCTAACATAAGCCCCGAGTGTAAACACCCCTAATCTTCTGCCTCTGACATTGCCGCCACCTACATAATGTTATTAACCCCTATTCTGCCGCTCCCGGACCCCACCGCAACTAAATAAATGTATTAACCCCTATACCCCTGGCCTCCCACATCACTACCACTAACTATACCTATTAACCCCTAAACTGCCAGCCCCCACATCGCCATAAACTAAATTAAGCTATTAACCCCTAAACCTAACAACCCGCTAACTTTACATTAAAATTACAACATCCCTATCTTATAATAAATTAAAACTTACCTGTATAATTAAAAGAAACTATATTAAACCATTAATTAACCTTCCCTAACTATTATCCTACAATTAAATTAAACTATATTAAACTATTAATTAACCTACCCTAACTATTATACTGAAATTACATTAAACTACCAATTAAATTAACTATATAACATATTAAAAAACCCTAACCCTACTCAAATTATTTAAATCTACAATTAAAAATGACTAAGTTACAACAACAAAAACAACTAGATTACGAGTTTTGTGGTATGAGTGAAAAAGCAGCGTTAAGGCTCTTTTTCACTACCGCTGGTATTACGAGCCTTGCAGGTTTAGCTGCACCGCACACTATTTGGCCATAACGCAACGTAATTACCGCAGCTTTCAAAAAGTCCTTTTTCAATGGGACTTCCATAGTGCCGGTATTACGAGTCTGCCTGGGAGGCCAAAAAGTGAGCGGTACACCCTATACCGCCAAGATCCATACCGTAAACTGAAAGTCAGTAGTTATGAGTTTTACGCTACAAAGCTGTAACATAAAATTAATAACTAAAGTGCTAAAAAGTACACTAACACCCATAAACTACCTATTAACCCCTAAACCGATGCCCCCCCCCGCATCGCAAATACTAAAATAAAAATATTAACCCTTAATCTGCCGCTCCGGACATCGCCGCAACTATAATAAACATATTAACCCCTAAACTGCCGCACTCCCACATCACAAACACTAGTTAAATATTATTAACCCCTAATCTGCCACCCCTAACATCGCCGCCACCTACCTACATTTATTAACCTCTAATCTGCCGCCCCCAACGTCGCTGCTACTATACTAAATTTATTAAACCCTAAATCTAAATCTAACCATAACACCCCCTACCTTAAATATAATTAAAATAAATCTAAATAAAACCTACTATCATTACCTAAATAATTCCTATTTAAAACTAAATACTTACCTGTAAAATAAACCCTAAGCTAGCTACAATATAACTAATAGTTACATAGGGGCATATGTATCAAGCTCCGAATTGAGCTTGATGCCCCGTGTTTCTGGCGAGCCTGCAGGCTCGCCAGAAACAGCAGTTATAAAGCAGCGGTCAAAAAGACCACTGCTCCATAACCTGTCCGCCTGCTCTGAGCAGGCGGACACAGATCGCCGGAAATCAACCCGATCGAGTACGATTGGGTTGATTGACACCCCCCTGCTGGCGGCCTATTGGGCACGAGTCTGCAGGGGGCGGCGTTTCTGGTGCAATGCTGAATACAGCGAGCGTATTGCTCGCCGTATCCAGCGAGGTCTGGCGGACCTGATCCGCAGTGTCGGATCAGGTCCACCAGAACTTAATAACTAGAGGCCATTCTATCTATCTTAGGTTTTATTTCACAGGCAAGTTTGTATTTATTTTAACTAGGTAGAATAGTTAGTAAATAGTTATTAACTATTTACTAGCTACCTAGCTAAAATAAACAAATTTATCTGTAAAATAAAACCTAACCTGAGTTACACTAACACCTAACCTTACACTACAATTAAGTATATTACATTTATTAAATACAATTACCTAAATTACAAAAAAACCCACTAAATTACACAAAATAAAAAAAGAAATTATCAGATATTTAAACTAATTACACCTAATCTAATAGCCCTATCAAAATAAAAAAGCCCCCCAAAATAAAAAAAAACCCTAGCCTAAACTAAACTACCAATAGCCCTTAAAAGGGCCTTTTGCGGGGCATTGCCCCAAAGAAATAACCTCTTTTACCTGTAAAAAAAAAATACAAGCAACCCCCCAACAGTAAAACCCACCACCCACATAACCAACCCCCCAAATTGAATCCTATCTAAAAAAAACCTAAGCTCCCCATTGCCCTGAAAAGGGCATTTGGATGGGTATTGCCCTTAAAAGGGCATTTAGCTCTTTTTCAAGTGCCCAAACTCTAATCTAAAAATAAAACCCACCCAATAAACCCTTAAAAAAACCTAAGACTTACCCCGAAGATCCACTTACAGTTTTGAAGACCAGACATTCATCCTCAATGAAGCCAGGAGAAGTCTTCATCCAAGCCGGCAGAAGTGGTCCTCCAGACGGGCAAAAGTCTTCATCCAGACGGCATCTTCTATCTTCATCCATCCGGCGCAGAGCGAGTCCATCTTCAAGACATCCGGCGTGGAGCATCCTCTTCTTACGACGACTCTTCTGGAATGAAGGTTCCTTTAAGTGACATCATCCAAGATGGCGTCCCTTGAATTTCCGATTGGCTGATAGAATTCTATCAGCCAATCGGAATTAAAGGTGAAAAAATCCTATTGGCTGATTCAATCAGCCAATACGATTGAGCTTCAATCCTATTGGCTGATCCAATCAGCCAATAGGATTGAGGTCGCATTCTATTGGCTGTTCCAATCAGCTCTCATCCTATTGGCTGTTCCAATCAGCCAATAGGATTGAGAGCTCATCCTATTGGCTGATTGAAACAGCCAATAGGATGAGAGCTGCTCAAATCCTATTGGCGGATTGAAACAGCCAATAGGATTTTAGCGGCTCTAATCCTATTGGCTGATTGGAACCTTTCAGCCAATAGGAATGCAATGGATGCCATCTTGGATGACGTCACTTGCATTTAAGATCCAGTTTATGGCGGAGACCATATTGAAGAGGAACTCCTCGTCGGATGTCTTCAGGATGGACCTGCTCCACGCCGGATGTCTTCAGGATGGACCCGCTCTGCGCCGGATGGATGAAGATAGAAGAGGCCGCATGGATGAAGACTTCGCCGGCTGGATGAAGATAGAAGAGGCCACCCGGATGAAGACTTCTTGTCAGCTGGATAGATCTTTCAAGCGGAACTTCAAGAACTGTAAGTGGATCGTCGGGGGTTAGTGTTAGGTTTATTTAAGGTTTTTTTGGGTGGGTTTTATTTTTAGAGTAGGGTCTGGGCAGTAAAAGAGCTAGATGCACTTTCCCTTTTAAGGGCAATGCCCATACAAATGCCCTTTTCAGGGCAATGGGGAGCTTAGTTTTTTAGATAGGGTTTTTATTTGGGGGGGTTGGTTGTGTGGGTGGTGGGTTTTACTGTTGGGGGGTGTTTGTATTTTTCTTTACTGGTAAAAGAGCTGATTTCTTTGGAGCAATGCCCCGCAAAAGGCCCTTTTAAGGGCCATTGGTAGTTAGTTGTAGGCTATTTTTTTTTTATTTTGGGGGGTGCTTTATTATTTTAATAGGGCTATTAGATTAGGTGTAATTTGTTTTTATTTTTGATACTGTGGTTTGTTTGTTTTTTGTAACTTAGTTTTTTTTTGTAACTTAGTAATTTTTAATTGTAGATTTAAATAATTTGAGTAGGGTTAGTTTTTTTTAAATATGTAATCTAGTTAATTTAATTGATAGTTTAATGTAATTTTAGTATAATAGTTAGGGTAGGTTAATTAATGGTTTAATATAGTTTCTTTTAATTCTACAGGTACGTTTTAATTTATTATAAGATAGGGATGTTATAATTTTTATGTAAAGTTAGCAGGTTTACGGATTAATAGCTTAATCTAGTTTAAGGAGATGTTGGGGGCTGGCGGTTTAGGGGTTAATAGGTTTAGTTAGTGGTAGTGATGTGGGAGGCCAGGGGTTTAGGGGTTAATACATTTATTTAGTTGTGGTGGGGTCTGGGAGCTGCGAGATAGGGGTTAATACTTTTATTTTGTTGTGGTGGGGTCCGGGAGAGGCGGGATAGGGGTTAATACATTTATTTAGTTGCGGTGGGGTCTGGGAGCGGTGGGATAGAGGTTAATACATGTATTTAGTTGCGGTGGGGTCTGGGAGCGGTGGGATAGGGGTTAATACATTTATTTAGTTGCGGTGGGGTCCGGGAGCAGCGGGATAGGGGTTAATACATTTATTTAGTTGCGGTGGGGTCCGGGAGCGGCGGGATAGGGGTTAATACATTTATTTAGTTGCGGTGGTGTCCGGGAGCGGCGGGATAGGGGTTAATACATTTATCTAGTTATGGTGGGGTCCGGGATTGGCGGGATAGGGGTTAATACATTCATTTTGTTGCGGTGGGGTCCAGGAGCAGCGGGATAGGGTTAATACATTTATTTAGTTGCGGTGGCATCGGGGAGCGGCGGAATAGGGATTAAACATTTTATTATAGTGGCGGTGTTTAGTGACAGGGTATAAATAAAGTTAGTAAAAAGCCGAATAGCAGCGAGATCGATGACTGTTAGTTAACAACAGTCCGCTGCTCATCGCCCGGTACTTGGTGCGCAGCGTTTTGACGGATTTTTTTATAAATATGGATATTATATTCAGGTCCACGGCCGCGATGTTAGGCAAGTGTATTGTTGCCGGCGAATGAAACAAAGTTAACGGCTTGATAGATAGGCCCCTTTGACTCAATAGGAAAAATAAGGCTTGATCATCTAAAAACCCATTGGCGGGTGTGAGAATCAGCCAAAAGCACGCTATTGTGATAGAGACAACTGTTCTCAAGGTAAAAACTTCCTTTGTAGAATTAGGACAGAGGCTTCATAGATTTCTTATAGAAAATCACAAGCCCAGATAGCTTTACAGAATCTGGCCTAAGGTGTAATGTATCTGAATGCCATAGATAAGAAATATATCAAAAGTTATATTCATTGTTTTCACATGGAAAATACTAATGGACTGGATTGTTGGACCTGTTTTCTAGAATAATTTTCTTGGCTCTTAAACGGATACTAAACCCAAGTTTTTTTCTTTTGAGATTCGGATAGACCATGCAATTTTAAGCACCTTTCTAATTTACTCCAATTATCAATTTTTCTTTGTTTGCTATCTTTATTTGAAAAGGTAGGAATCTAAGCTACTGAGCCGGCTCATTTTTGGTTCATCACCCTGGATAGAGCTTGCTGATTGGTGGCTATATTTAGCCACCAATCAGCAAGCACAACCCAGGTGCTGAACCAAAAATGGGTTGGCTCCTAAGTTTACATTCTTGCTTTTCAAATAAAAATAGCAAGAGAAATAATAACATTTGATAATAGGAGTAAATGAGAAAGTTGGTTAAAATTCCATGCTCTGAATCGTGAGGGAAAGAGTTTGGGTTTAGTATCTCTTTAAAGGGATTAGAAAATCAAACTCATAGGGACATCAAACCCTTACATACAGTTTTAACAAGCTTTTCAATTTACTTCTATTATGAAAATTTCTTCATTCTTTTGCTATGCTTTGTTGAAGGAGCACCAATGCACTACTGGACGCTAGCTGAACACATCAGGGGACCCTTTGAAAAGAGAGATATTTGTGTAGCCACCAATCAGCAAATAGCTCCCAATAGTGCAATGTTGCTCTTACGCCTACCTAGGTATGCTTGTCAACAAATGATACCAAAAGAACAAAGCAAATTAGATAAGTACATTGGAAAGTTGTTTAAAATGACATGCTCCATCTGAAAAATAAAAGTTAAACTTTCATGATTCAGATAAAGCATACAATTTTAACACACTTTTCAATTTACTTATGTGATTATATTTACTTTGTTTTTTTATCATTTGTTGAAAAGAATACATTGTAAGCTCAGGAGCAACAGTACACTACTAGAAGCTAGCTGGTTACTGGAGGCTGGACACATATGCCTCTTGTGATTGGCTTAACAGATGTGTTCAGCTAGGTCCCAGTGGTGCACTGCTGATCTGGTGCTCACTTTAACTATGTGTTTAACTATATTGGAGGGGTTAAACACATCTTGAACAAACTATGTTCTACTTTTTGGATGGCCTGTAAATTAATGAAAAAGTATTTTCCGTTTACCATTTAAAGTAAATTCCGCCAGACCTACTTTTTTTCACTTTGAGCTCAATTTTATATTGTTTCAGTAGAAATGTTATAAAACACAGCCACTTAGTCTTTTTTTTTGTATGCTCTTACAAATTTGTATCTTATGTTTATAGCTTCACAATCATCCTTTGAAAGAAGGTTTTGCAAACTTCCACCAATAATAGGCCAGATTACAATTGGAGCGTTATTTACCCCGATCCCATATTCTCATGTGTTCAGACATAAAAATATGAATAACATTGGAATGTAAAATATTTCCAGTAAATATATAGTTTAAACCTTTATTAAATACGAATATTGTATAAATATGTTTTTTCATGTTTTCATCTGCTTAAAGGGATATTAAACCCACAATTTTTCTTTCCTTTAAACAACTTTCCAATTTACTTATATTATTCAATGTGCTTTATTCTTCAGATATCCTTTGTTGAAGAAATAGCAATGCACAAGGTTGAGCCAATCACACGAGGCATCTATGTGCAGCCACCAATCAGCAGCTACTCAGCCTATTTGGATATGCTTTTCAACAAAGGATATCAAGAGAATGAAGCAAATTAGATAATAGAAGTACATTGGAAAGTTGTTTAAAATTGTATGCTCTTTGTAAATCATGAAGAAAAAAAAATGGTTTCATGTCCCTTTAACAGGAAAGGGCTCCAATCCACTTATATATATATATGTCTATATATGCGTACATATGTGTTTATATTTGTATATATGTCTGTAAATACATACAGTATATAGACATATAAATACATAAAGACATATATACTGTATATAAATATCTTTAGACATGTATATGTATGTATCTCTATGTTAAAGCTCTTTGCTGGCTTTTTTTTCTTACACCTGAGACCTCATAACTTTGAGCCCGTATAACTTTTTTGAATAATTTTATTAGATGGTGTTATTATGAGTGTAACTGTACTTTGTAATGCATTCTTGATGTGTGTTGCAACACTTTTTTGTTTCACAAAAGTTAACCAGAGCTCTGAGGACGCACTAACCCGACGAGCATTAACTTGAATTGCGTGATCGCGTTTACTTTCAACTTGGAATACGAGAGAAAAACCTGACACGTGCAAACACCAGTGATAAACCCCTTATCGCTCGCACTCCTCTTGTAATCTGGACATATGATTAGATGCTTGTCATATATGTGTTACTATGAGGGTCTTTGAGAAGAAGAGAGATTTCTGCTTGCCAATAAGTAATTTCCCCTCACTCTTAGTAGTGGTACATGAAGGCCTTTTTGCTGTTGTTGCTTTCTTCCTAGTTGACAGAAATAAAATGCACTTTATTCATTTCCAAATAGGTTCTATCTTTGCTATATAGGAACTGACATTGGTAGGAACAGAAGATGTTTATATAGGAAGAGGAGGTTCCTTAAGTGAAAATGATACCCATGCTATGAAGGCAAGTGGCAGTATACCCGCTAGTAGAGCGCTAAATTATCGCACATCTCGCGATAATTAATCGGCCATTACAAGTGGCTGGTTATTGTTTTATTACAAGTGTCTTTTATTGCTTTATTACAAATGACTGGTCAGACCTCTGGTTAATTTTATAAATATGCCACAAATTTCCACAAGTCTTGTGTATTTTATTAAAAAAATAAATATAGCAGTATCTTTATTTTGTAATAAAATTACTGTATTAGGCAGTATTCTGTGGTTAAAGTTGTCTTTAACTTTTTTTTCATATTGCTAAAAACTTGTAATACCAGCATACATTAATGTGCGCTAGTATTACACAATGGAGTGCAAATATCCCTTTCATGAAAGCGATATTTAGCGCTCCACATGTAAGTTGGCCCTAGATCTGAATAGGGCACCTCTATGAGTGTTAAACATTGATTTAACAAGGATAAATATACAAATGTAATTTTACATAAAATTACATTTTCTTTCCAGAAATGCATATCTGCACAGTTATAATTTCCAATGTATCCTACTATATCTTAATTTAGAAATGTACATTTGTTGTTGGTGTCAACATTAAAAATATATTTTCATTGCTATTCATGATATTAATTCTTCTAAAAGCTTAAGAACAGAATAAAAATATTTATAGAAGCACTATAAATTATGGAAGCTTTTGGAACATTTCCATTGCAATATAAATGATCATGATGTAAAACTACAGTTAATATTACACTGTTTAAAACATCTTGCTATATTGTTAGCTCACCTGCAAAGATCATCAATTATTTTAAGATGCAAAAGCTTATTAAAAGGAAACCTATTATATGACATAATAAAGTTTACATGCTGGCAGCTGACACCATTTTATTCCATTGTCAACATATATCACACTTTCAGAGATTACCTTAAGATGCTCCATTTATCTTTCATATACCCTTAACCTTCAACTGTCACTTGACAGCAAACCGTTACATCAACCTTGCCATTATGGCTACCTGAAATAAATACACTGACATCAGAGTTTGGCTAAATATGGAAAGGTCACATTTATTAATTTAATTAAATTTCTTATTGGGTAATAACATACCCCAAATCAAAATCAACGACACAAAAATGCACCAGCATTTGAACATGAACTTGGACCCACGTGTCAGGGGGAAAGGGGACCACAACCCCCCCCATGGCAGAGCAAGAGGGGGAGGAGAGAACCTGCAGCATAGGCCAACCATTAGCTAGACCACCGAATCACAACTTAGGGTGGGTATGCTACAGGATCCCCTCCACCCCTCGTATGCCCCCGCCTAAGTGCCAGATCCCAATTTCACCGCCAACAAAGAATGCTCTTTCTGCCAACAACCACATAGCCTTTCCCATGACCTTTCCTTACCTTTATCATATCCTACAGTATCCGCCTGGTACTGGTCATTACCAGCCTCGTTTAGGTGAACTCCGTCTTGCCTGAATATCTCCTCCATTTTTTCTGCTATTAACGGATGTTCCAGCACTAGGCCTACTATGTCCCTCACTGCCTTGGCCGCTACCAGATTAATCTTTCTTCTGGATCTATAACCCGCCCTTTGCGTGTCTGTATTCCTCCAAAACAATCTTGAGATCATGTTTGACCATACTATTCTTACGCCCTGCCATGCTATCGCAAACCAACTCATTACTCCCTTTATCTTCTCCTCCAATTCTCTTAGTGGGTATGATCCAATATCTTTATCACCCAAATGTATAATCAACACATCTGGCTGCCCCTATCTCTGCCTTGCCTGCTGTATGGTGCCTACCAAATCTTCTCACTTCTTTCCCCGCTTGCCTATCCATCTAATACTGGCCTCAATGTGTTTAAAACCTAAATGCACCCCTTTGGCCAATGTTGCAGCCCTAAAGTGTGCCCAGTATACATATGTGTCCTACCACCCATATCCTCAAAGCTCCTCCTGCAATAATATGGAGAAAAACATTGTCATTTAGGTTGGTTCATTATTACAAGAGAATAGCATTCTTCTAGACGCTATTACAGCCCCCATTCAACCGGATGTAGGACTTGTATGCCACAGATTTCCATCTCCCCATCTTTGTAATCTGCTCAACTGAGCACCCGCTGCTTGCCATGCTAGTAGCTGTCCCGATTCCAAATGAATGCCGTAGTACAAGTTTGTCCAACCTAGCTTCTTTACTACCTGCTCTAGCACTATCCGAAATTGAAAAATTGTAACGCTAGTCCTGTCCTTATGCCTAACAAAATGCAGGCCTACTGCCCTTTCTGCTAACATATATTCCTTTATGGCCGCTACTGGTTAAGAGACACCCTCTACTGCTTGCATTGACACCCATACCCCTTTACCAGCTAAATCCGTCTTTAATTTCCTGATCAAAACCAATGCTGCCCTCTCACCCCATCTCACATCCATTTGCCTTAGACCTCTGTCTGTGTCTTTTCTATTCTTAGCCAACAATTCCCCTATTCTCAATGCTCCGTGAAAAGCCAGTGAAAATGCCACTCTGAATACCAGCGCCTCGTCCTTATCAAAACATACTTCTTTAAGTACCGCTATCATCTCAAAAAGTCTATCCTCCGTTATAGATTCCATTTTGTCTCTTCCTTTCTTTTCTCCTGCGTCCCAACCCCTTACTACTTTCTTCACCACAAATCTCCTTATTAAATCCTTTCTCCCGTGTAGCTGCGCAAAATATGACACTCCTGTCATTACTGTACCTAGCTGTCTTTTCTTCATACCTCCCTGCTTATATAACCATAGCCATTCTAAAACACTGGTTTCTTCATTCTGTCCTACAGTCCTACTAAATTCGCACCACTGTTCCCAATACTTCTTGTATACTGCCCACGTTTTTGGCGCCACAAACTTCTCAACCGTTTCCCTGATTCCGTCTGTTTGCTGCCAATCTGCCAAAGAAAAACAGGGCAGGAATCACCTTCCTTTCTTGCTTCAGGAGCAACCTTGCTAAATACATCCCATTTAAAACGTGACAGTGCATCAGCCACAACATTTCTATACCCTGGTATATGCTGAGCTTTGAAACAGATATGCTTAAGACACTTCAAAACTAAATATCTCAAATATTGAATTACCGGGCCAGATGATGATGACAAATTATAATCATTACGTCAACTACCACTTTATTATCATACCAGCATATTATTCTTTTGTTTTCCAATATATGGCCCCATAGTTCTATTTCCACTATAATGGGAAATAATTCTAGCCGAGTCAAGTTCTTTACCCATCCCTTCTCCTTCCAATCACTGGGCCATTCGCCCACACTCCATCTACCTTGAAAATATGCCCTGAAACCGATACTGCCTGCTGCATCCATAAAAAAATCCAATCCCTCTATAAATAACCTACCCACTGGTATCACTCTGCACGCAAAATTTAAGACCCCCAGCAGTCTCTGCATCTCCCTGAGTGTCACTTTATTTCTCTTCAACATCCTTTTAATCATTTGTCTTGCCTTATCAAGCTTATCGGCCGGAGGCTCGCTCGCTGAATCTATCATAATTCTTAGAAAAAAAAGCCTTGTTTCTGGCCCTTCCGACTTTTCTTCCGCAACTGGCACCCACAAAATTTAAGACCCCCAGCAGTCTCTGCATCTCCCTGAGTGTCACTTTATTTCTCTTCAACATCCTTTTAATCATTTGTCTTGCCTTATCAAGCTTATCGGCCGGAGGCTCGCTCGCTGAATCTATCATAATTCTTAGAAAAAAAAGCCTTGTTTCTGGCCCTTCCGACTTTTCTTCCGCAACTGGCACCCACAATTCTTTTAACATGACTTCCAACTCCTCTTTCCAGTTTCTACATTCCACAGTTTTGGCCCTACCAACTACCAGAAAATCATCTAAGTAGTGAGCCATATTCTCACATCCTGTCCTTTTCATAAACAACCAATGCAAAAAGGAACTAAACTTTTCAAAAATTGAACAAGAAACCGAACACCCCATAGGCAAACATTTATCTATATAATAACAACCATCAAACTTACAACCCATCAAATTAAAGCTACCCGCCTCGTCATTATCAAAACATACTTCTTTAAGTACCGCTATCATCTCCACAAGTCTATCCTCCGTTATAGGTTCCCTTTTGTCTCTTCCTTTCTTTTCTCCTGCATCCCAACCCCTTACTACTTTCTTCACCACAAATCTCCTTGTTAAATCCTTTCTCCCGTGTAGCTGCACAAAATACGACACTCCTGTCATTACTGTACCTAGCTGTCCTTTCTTCATACCTCCCTGCTTTAATAACCATAGCCATTCTAAAAAACTGGTTTCTTCATTCTGTCCTACAGTCCTACTTAATACGCACCACTGTTCCCAATACTTCTTGTATACTGCCCACGTTTTTGGCGCCAAAGACTTCTCAACCATTTTCCTGATTCCTTCTATTCGTTGCCAATCTGCCAAATAAAAACAGGGAAGGAATCACCTTCCTTTCTTGCTCCAGGAGCAACCTTCCTAAATACATCCCATTTAAATTTGACAGTGAATCAGCCTCAACGTTTCTATACCCTGGTATATGCTGAGTCTTGAAACAGATATTATGCTTAAGACACTTCAAAACTAAATATCTCAAATATTTAATTACCGGGCCAGATGATGATGACAAATTATTCATTATGTCAACTACCGCTTTATTCTTTTGTTCTCCAATATATGGCCCAATAGTTCTATTTCCACTATAATGGGAAATAATTCTAGCAGAATGTCAGGGTTTTTTCCCTGTTTTGTTTGCCATGTGCTGCTGGCAGCCATTTTACTCACCTCTCTTCCTGACTATGGTGCATTGTGGGGGATGCTGCTCATTTCCTGCACTTCCTTTTATGGCCAGACTAGGGTGCATCATCCGTGTGAGACAGGATGCAGTCTCAGAATTGTGATGTCATCACTTATTATTTAAAGGGCCACTGTTCAGTATGCTTTGCCTTTGCGTTGTCTCAGACCTGTTTGTGAGAGTTCCTGTGTATTACCTGGCTGCCTGACGTCCATCCTGGTTCCTGATCCCTGGCTTGTTCCTGACTCTGCTGTTTTCCTTGTTCCTGATTCCGGCTCATCTGACTATTTGTTTTGGCTCCTGACTCGGCTCGTCTGACTACCAGCTCTGGTTTTGACTCCTGGCTTGTTATTTGACTTGTGGACTTTTTATTATTTTTTGCTATTAATAAAGGTGTGATTATTTTTGCACTTCTCGTCTCAGTCTGATTCCTGGCACCCTGACAAAAAGTCAGGTTCCTTACCCATCCCTTCTCCTTCCAATCACTGGGCCATTTGCCCACACTCCATCTACCTTGAAAATATGCCCTGAAACCGATACTGCCTGCTGCATCCGTAAACAAATCAAATTCCTCTACTGACTTCACCTCCTTCCATTTCCTGACTCCATTAAATTAATCTAAAAAGGAATCCCATACCCTGAGAACCTCCTTCATTTCTCTATTTACACGGACCATATGCTCGGGCTGCTTAGCCCCTTTTGTTCCTATCTCCAATCTCCTTTTGAATAACCTACTCACTGGTATCACTCTGCACACAAAATTTAAGACCCCCAGCAGTCTCTGCATCTCCCTGAGTGTCACTTTATTTCTCTTCAACATCCTTTTAAATCATTTGTCTTGCCTTATCAATCTTATCGGCTGGAAGCTTGCACTGCCCTCTCGCTGAATCCATTATAATTCCCAGAAAAACAAGCCTTGTTCCTGACCCTTCTGACTTTTCTTCCGCAACTGACACCCCCAATTCTTTTAACATGACTTCCAACTCCTCTTTCAAGATTCTACATTCCACAGTTTTGGCCCTACCAACTACCAGAAAATCATCTAAGTAGTGAGCCATATTCTTACATCCTGTTCTTTTCGTAAACAACCAATGCAAAAAGGAACTAAACTTTTCAAAATTTGAACAAGAAACCGAACACCCCATAGGCAAACATTTATCTATATAATAACAACCATCAAACTTACAAC
The DNA here is from genome assembly GCF_027579735.1 of Bombina bombina. Taxonomy (NCBI): domain Eukaryota; kingdom Metazoa; phylum Chordata; class Amphibia; order Anura; family Bombinatoridae; genus Bombina; species Bombina bombina. Next base: position 437,864,456 of record NC_069499.1, read on the forward strand.
CCATCAAATTAAAGCTACCCGCCTCGTCATTATCAAAACATACTTCTTTAAGTACCGCTATCATCTCCACAAGTCTATCCTCCGTTATAGGTTCCCTTTTGTCTCTTCCTTTCTTTTCTCCTGCATCCCAACCCCTTACTACTTTCTTCACCACAAATCTCCTTGTTAAATCCTTTCTCCCGTGTAGCTGCACAAAATACGACACTCCTGTCATTACTGTACCTAGCTGTCCTTTCTTCATACCTCCCTGCTTTAATAACCATAGCCATTCTAAAAAACTGGTTTCTTCATTCTGTCCTACAGTCCTACTTAATACGCACCACTGTTCCCAATACTTCTTGTATACTGACCACGTTTTTGGCGCCAAAGACTTCTCAACCATTTTCCTGATTCCGTCTATTCGTTGCCAATCTGCCAAATAAAAACAGGGAAGGAATCACCTTCCTTTCTTGCTCCAGGAGCAACCTTCCTAAATACATCCCATTTAAATTTGACAGTGAATCAGCCTCAACGTTTCTATACCCTGGTATATGCTGAGTCTTGAAACAGATATTATGCTTAAGACACTTCAAAACTAAATATCTCAAATATTTAATTACCGGGCCAGATGATGATGACAAATTATTCATTATGTCAACTACCGCTTTATTCTTTTGTTCTCCAATATATGGCCCAATAGTTCTATTTCCACTATAATGGGAAATAATTCTAGCAGAATGTCAGGGTTTTTTCCCTGTTTTGTTTGCCATGTGCTGCTGGCAGCCATTTTACTCACCTCTCTTCCTGACTATGGTGCATTGTGGGGGATGCTGCTCATTTCCTGCACTTCCTTTTATGGCCAGACTAGGGTGCATCATCCGTGTGAGACAGGATGCAGTCTCAGAATTGTGATGTCATCACTTATTATTTAAAGGGCCACTGTTCAGTATGCTTTGCCTTTGCGTTGTCTCAGACCTGTTTGTGAGAGTTCCTGTGTATTACCTGGCTGCCTGACGTCCATCCTGGTTCCTGATCCCTGGCTTGTTCCTGACTCTGCTGTTTTCCTTGTTCCTGATTCCGGCTCATCTGACTATTTGTTTTGGCTCCTGACTCGGCTCGTCTGACTACCAGCTCTGGTTTTGACTCCTGGCTTGTTATTTGACTTGTGGACTTTTTATTATTTTTTGCTATTAATAAAGGTGTGATTATTTTTGCACTTCTCGTCTCAGTCTGATTCCTGGCACCCTGACAAAAAGTCAGGTTCCTTACCCATCCCTTCTCCTTCCAATCACTGGGCCATTTGCCCACACTCCATCTACCTTGAAAATATGCCCTGAAACCGATACTGCCTGCTGCATCCGTAAACAAATCAAATTCCTCTACTGACTTCACCTCCTTCCATTTCCTGACTCCATTAAATTAATCTAAAAAGGAATCCCATACCCTGAGAACCTCCTTCATTTCTCTATTTACACGGACCATATGCTCGGGCTGCTTAGCCCCTTTTGTTCCTATCTCCAATCTCCTTTTGAATAACCTACTCACTGGTATCACTCTGCACACAAAATTTAAGACCCCCAGCAGTCTCTGCATCTCCCTGAGTGTCACTTTATTTCTCTTCAACATCCTTTTAAATCATTTGTCTTGCCTTATCAATCTTATCGGCTGGAAGCTTGCACTGCCCTCTCGCTGAATCCATTATAATTCCCAGAAAAACAAGCCTTGTTCCTGACCCTTCTGACTTTTCTTCCGCAACTGACACCCCCAATTCTTTTAACATGACTTCCAACTCCTCTTTCAAGATTCTACATTCCACAGTTTTGGCCCTACCAACTACCAGAAAATCATCTAAGTAGTGAGCCATATTCTTACATCCTGTTCTTTTCGTAAACAACCAATGCAAAAAGGAACTAAACTTTTCAAAATTTGAACAAGAAACCGAACACCCCATGGGCAAACACTTATCTATATAATAACAACCATCAAACTTACAACCCATCAAATTAAAGCTACCCGGATTCAAAGGTAATAATCTAAAGGCAGACTCCACATCAATCTTTGCCATCAAGGCTCCTTTCCCTAGCTGTTTTACTATATTAAAAAGATTGATATCAAAAGATTGTTATTGCACTGAGGAATCCAACTTATCAATTGCGTCATTGACTGAATATCCCCTGAGGAAGGACAGGTGCTGTATCATCCTGTATTTTCCTTTTTCTTTTTTAGGTACCACCCCGTGGGGAGACACAAACAAATTCTCACAAGGCTTCTCCTTAAATGGCCCCACCATTCTACCCAGTTTAACCTCCTTCTCCAACTTCTCTGCCAACACCCCGGGAAATTCTGCTGCAGATTTCAGGTTTCTAGCCTGCATTGCCCCTTTAACCTCCATTTTAACTGGAACAATAAAACCTTTGCACAAACCATTTGTCAATACATTTCTTTTATCTCTCAGTGGATATGCCCCTAATTCCTTAATAATTCTATTGATTCTCAGTGGTGTTTTGGCCATTTCCTGCCACTCCTACCCCATTACTGTTGTTCCTGTGCCCTCGAAAGTAAAATTTATTGCTACCCCTTCTACAATCAATGTCTGGGTGAGCGCCCCGGCAGTATCTACATGTATACTTGTATTTACATGTGTTCCCCCTATCACATCTTTTGTCAATGAATGCCCAACTGTCCCTTACCTCTGTCCTAACTGATTTCGCCTGCCCCATTGGTTTACCACTTTGTGCATCTTATATCTTCATTAACCTTGTCCACATATCCAGTATTTTTACTCCAAAATCCTTTCTTCCCTTCCCTCCTAATTGTAAATCTCCCTTCCTGAATTCCCTATCATAATCCTTCCAGGCGAAACCGCGGTATGTTGTATAGCACTCGGCTATTAAGTGGATGTACCACCGTACCCCCTTTGCTTTATCAGGGTTAGCCATTATAAAGCATTCCGCATAGATTACTATTCCCTTCCCCCATTCTGGAAATGTTTGCCTTGCCTTCCTCCCCTTACCTTCATCCCCCCTGGACTTGAATGCCAGTGCATCCCTAGTCATCTCGAAAACGTCCACATACCTGCCCCTCTGCACTTTCCTGATCTCTCTCGCTTTCAAATGCATGGGAAGGGGTAAAAGTTTGGTCCCTGCTACTTCATCATCTAAATTTACTTCATTATCACTGCTATTTCGTTCCTTTGATACCTTCTTCACCACCCTTCTTTTTCCTTGTTTTGCGTATATCCTTCCAACAATTTTCAATATTTTTCTATGACCATTTCTATTGCGCTTCTCATCCTCAGAATCAAATTCAGTAGAACTCTCAGATGAGTCTGATTCACTACTTCCACTATAATACATTTTCTTACCTTATTTCTGCTGCTGCTTGGGAAACTCCTTCTGTCCTTCCTTGCCTGCTGCTGCCATTTCCTGTGATGCTGTGCTGTCTCCATCTCCCTCTTTGTCCTCTGTCCCCCCTCTGTAAATATCCACATTTGCATTAGCATCATCCCTCCCTTATGGCTGTTATACCACCCAGGCTGCTGGCTTGCCCTTGTGTTGCTGTGTACATTCTTATTCATACTCTTAACATCCCTTCCCCCCTCCCCTGTATCAATCATCATGTAGGTATTGCCCTCAACATCCCTGATTACCCTGGGGCGCTCTGACCTATCCCCCTCCTGCCTCACTTGTTTTCTGGGCCTTTCAGCATCTGATTCCCTGTCATAAACCTCTAAATACCCTGTGGGCCTCTTATACTCGTCCCCCCTCTCCTTTGTTGTCTCCCTCCCTGTTCCTATCCAGGAAAAATGGTTTGGACCGCCGGGTCCACAACCAAAACCTTCCTCCCGGTACCGTGTCTCGTCTGCTTGTAGCCTTTCCCCCATTTTTACCGCTAATGCCCCCTGCAGTATTGCACCTCTCCGCCAGCTCCCACTGTGGCCAGCAATCTTGTAGGCCTCATTGCCCCTGACGCCTACGCCCTTTTTTGCGGGGGGTGTCATCCGCACGCCAACGCCCTTTCCGGCATGGACATGCACAATGGGGATCTGAGGGCCGGGGAAGGAGGAGGGGTAATCCTGAGGCAGATATGCGTCTCTTGATTCAGCCCGGGCTTGCCTCCTGCCGCCCTCCCGGCCCCTGCCCCATGGACTATGACTAGCGGCCTGATTGCCCACCCTCCCTACTTGGGATTTAGCCCCTTGTGGCGTGGCCTGCCCCATACTCCCAGGGAGTGCCCCCTACTGCCCTCCATATGGCCGTACCTGTCCCCTTGACCCAGGGGGATTTCAGGGCTAGAAGAGCGATCTGTGTCGATGAAGAGTAAAAGCTCCCCCATACTCACGCACGATGCATCAGACAGGGCCCCATCAACTTCCCCAGGCACCCTATTCATACTCACAGCTCCATCTGTCAAATTCACTCTCCCAGGGGGTATTACCGCATCCACACGAACCAGAATCTTTTCTTGCTGCTTCTGACTCTCCTTCTGCTTTTTCTCCAACAGCTTCAGCCTCTTCTGCGCCCGCATCGATCTCGTCCTCCAGAGGGTCTCATCGTTGGTGAGGAAACACTTAGGAATCTTCCTGCTTCTATTCGACATCTTCAATCAACTTTTTCTGCAACACAGCTACAAGCAGCACCTGGAAACAAAAAATGTTAGTAATGATGCACTTCCTGTTTTCCTGTCCCTATATAACTCTTCCCCACCCCCAAACTGTTATCTCTGCCAGTCCCTCCTCTATCCCTTATGTATCTCTCTCCCTATTCTTCCTCTAACTTCCTACCCCCTTCTCCCCCAGCTATTCCAGCTAGGAGCCCATCCCTTATGCCGCTCCTGTCATAGTCACTCCATATGCTTATTTTAAGTTTCTTTACTCTGTTCTCAGAAGCGTGATATTGAATGCATTTGTTAATTAAAACCTGCAGCAATAATACATATGTGAAGCCCACTATACTGTTAATAAAAACACATTTTAGTATACAAATGATCTGTTGGTGTGAGTACATTTGTGCAAAGTGGAATTCCTCCATGATTTACCTATATGGTTTCCCTCTGAAATCAGCGGTGCAGGTAAGAGTATATTATGCCCTGTTTATTTCTTTATTTCTAATTGTTTTTGTTATTTAAAGATTATTATATGCTTCTATTATTCTATAAGGTTAACACTGGATATTTAATAATCATAACATAAATTAATCATGAAAAAGATATTTACTTTAATATCTTACGTAGAGGTGGGGACAGACAAAAATTATTATTTAGGAAAGAAGCTCAGTGGATTAGGAAACTTGACACAATGACACCAAAAGGCCTCAATAGAGATATATCCTGGGGGAATTTCATCTGATATACCCCACTCATGGAGTCACTTTAGGGAAAAGTTTCTAATCAGATTTCAGATGCTAACATTAGGTCAGTGTAATGCATTAGAGAGAGATGCCCCTGGTGGGCAGTTACTTGGGCATTTTTTCCACATACAAAAAAATAATTTTTGTTTGATCCCTTTTAGACTTCAATGATATTTGAGATCACAGCACCTGTGTGTTGCATTGTGTTAAAATCTTTCAATAATTTTTTCTTTAAAAATTTTTCTTTATAGACTCTAGAATTACTAAATATGAAGTTATCAGAATGTTGCAAATGTACAAATGCATATCATGGCATTATTGAATTTTAAAAAAATGCGGTCCTGTTCATATCCGGGTAACCCTGTGTATGTATAAGCACCATTAGTTGAGTATAGCATATATTAAATATAGAATTTTTCCTAAATCTTTCTCTTGTAGATTTCAGTTACATTGCCTTGAACAGTGTGGGGCTGTGTGTGCCTTTTGCATTCTAATTTTTGGTGACTCCTGATCAGTTTACCCTGGGTAGAGATCGATATATTTCTTCCATGCTATTTAATTTCCAAAGTGCATAGTTTCTTTCATGATTGAGGAGTACACCTTACGATTGAAGTGTTAGCTCTGTTTGCTTGTTTGCTTTTTTGTATACAGAACATTAAAATGCGCTATTTGCTGAGGCTTCCACATATCTGTAATTTCATTCAGCTTTGAAGAAAAATGACGTGCATAGGTGTGCTTGCAATGTGGATGAGATGTGTATGCGTAGTCCAATGAGATTAGAGCTTTACCGGTTTAAATGATACCTTCCACCTAGCACCTGCACATTTCCTTGACAAAGGGGCGGAGTCCCCGAAACGCGCGTCGGATTCAGCGTGGATGCTGACACCTGTTCCTACCTGTGCTGTTTGAGCAACCCTACATGCTGACAGTTTACGGCTTCCCGGACGGAGAAAGCGAGAGAGGAACACTCTATACATTCGGCTTGCCATCCATTGCCACACTGAAGATTTTGACTAAGTCTCACGGTAATACGGACTGACTCAGGTAGACGGCGAGGAACTTCGCCAGCTACAAACAAGGTACCACAATTGAACCCCATGGCTTGGGTCATTTATTAAGTATCTGGATGTATAAACTATATCAGCTGACTGATTATCAGCGGAGTGACTGTTTGTAGTGAACCCACTGGTTTGGGTTGTATACGAAGTACCTGGGCTTTAAGTTATTGGAGGGTATTTTCCGTGAGTGAAGATTCACTACACAAGCGTGTGAGGTTGGATGAGCAGCCGAGGATTACCTCGCTTAGCAACAGCCGTTTGCATATCAGAAGTGGGGAAGTGGAAGTTGAGGATTTCTCTGTGATTATATAACACGGACTTTTGGCACTACCAGTATCCAGTTATATATCGAGTTTTGTATAGGATATTGCATGCTACAATTATCTGGACTGCACTTTAAATATTATATATCCGGATGCAAGTTTAAATGACTTTGTGCACTATCTTTTAAATTATATTTAAATTATATTGGATACAAAGTATCACAATTTTTTTTATATTTTTTACGTCTTTTTGAAGTGATACCATTATACCAAAATCTCTCTCACAGGTTATGTGACAGGTGCTGCTGTTCTTCACTCCCTGGGGACGCCCTGGGGGTGCATTTACATTGTTATTGTTTGGTTTATTTGTATTTTCTTTGTGTATGAATGTTGCTTGCAGATGTGTGGATTGGTGGATGGGGTTTTGTGTGGATCTGTGTGAGTGCATCTTTGATCTTCTCCCATTTTCTGTTATGCATTATCAGATAGTGTCTGTATTTATGTGTAACCATTAAATATTTTGTTATATTCACTACTAAGACTCATTGGCTGGGATTACTTAATTTTATGGTATAATATGATGTTCCATCTTTGGAATATTCTTCTTTATTTACATAGCAGGAGACTTTATATTATCAACCCTATTAAAGAATGTGAGTTATATTTCACTGTTTCCTTATACCCTGCCTCAAAAATTAAACTGAACTCCCCCCCCCAAAAAAAACAATTGTAATGCTATAAAATTTACAGTACATAGGTTGTTTGTTATACTTATTGTCAATAACAACAGCTTGCCTATTTGTCTGCCTCTCTCCCCTCTAATATCCTTCTTACTCTCTTCATAAACTGCTGCAAAGCAAAACACAATAAACTTTTTAACTATATTGTTCACCTGTATAAAGCTGGCAAGATAAATCAGTGAGACCTACTGGTGTAAAATTATTAAAGCAGATCATAAGAATTGTGACAGTGATTCAGATATACCCTGGAGACTCTGCTGTTCAACTCTCCTGTCCCTTTAATTTTCTCAAACTGTCAGTTTTATTTTATATACAACAAATGCAAAGCGCAAAGATACCTAGAAATATTCAAAGCATGATCGTAATCTGTTAAAGTAACACAACAATATTTAAAGCATAACCAGAATCTGTAAAATCCCTGCTGTATTCAGAATCTAAATCCATTCACATACAAAATAAAAAGTGCAAAGCTTAAATGTAATAAAACTCAAAAGAGACAATCTGAAGTGTAAAGTAATATAAAAGTACAAAGCACAAAATGTAAGTGTAACAAAACTTTCATGTCATGGAGTGCTATATTGAAATGGGCTAGACTATCCATTACATACATAAATGCAGGCAATTAACCTTTAGAGAAATATAGCAAAAGTTGCCTTTCTAGAATCTTGCGAGAAATCTCGCATTGCTGGAAGTATAATTTTAATCATCTCATCTGAGCAGTGATCTTTGTGGGAATAATCTCTCTGGGACTTCAAGGTTCCGCTATTTTTCTTAGAGAATTCAGACAGTTCAGCCCCTGTGAAGTCTGCGCTATAATTTCTCTCCAAGCTGGAGAATCATTTATCATAAAACCACTTTGCATCTGGGGAAGTGTAACATATGTTATTTCTACCATTCTGTGATAGTGAAAGATATTGATTTAAATGTTAGCATAACAATGAAGATAGTAAAACAATAGTATTAAAGTAATAAAAGTATTAATAGAAAAACATTTCCACCACTTCTACCAAGTTGAGACATTTCCTATAACACATGTAGGACTAATGCACTCACAAGTCTAATTAGGAGACATATCTCTTTAGATAATTAACCTGTTTAAATAGTCAAAGCCAGAGGGCCAGTATTATTGCCAACTGTGTTTAATGACACCCACAACATGAATAAAAAGTGATGTCTCTGGCATTACTTAAACTTCAGCAGCAATTGGAGAAGGATTTGTTTTTGCACACCTTACCACACAAAAGTTGCAGATTTGGGCATTTAACAAACATTTTGTAGCCATTTTGCAAGCTTTGTTAAACTAAGAAGGTGTTCATATGGTGTATCATGTCAGAAAGGATACAGGTTACACAAAAAATCAATATGTATCCTATGACATTGGACCCATCTATGGTTTACAGAGAAAAAATAATTTATTTAGGGCTAGATTACAAGTGAGGCGTAAACGCTTTTGCGCTAGTGCAATCGCAATTTCCCCGCACATCACAAAGTACCTAAAAAAAACTGTTAACCCCTAAACCGCCATCCCCACACATAGCAAAATACCTAAATAACCTATAAATCCCTAAAACACCATCCGCCCCACAAACTATCATCTAAACCACCTAACCTAACACCTCACCCAAATTAAAATACCCATAAATTAACTAAAAAAAATCCTAACTACCTTAAAATAAAATAAAAACTTAACTGTATTTAAATTAAAACCTCTTACCTAAAACAAAAATCCTACCATTTACAAAAAAAACAAAGACTACTATTTACAAAAAAATTAAAAAAATAGCTAGTGATCCACACTGAAGTTGCTATAAACTGCTGTTTATCCTTTCTGAGATCTACAGACCCTATCCCTTTTGTGTGATTTGTGGTTATTACACCTTAAGGAACTGCTCTACACAACTTCTTCAGAATAACAAGAGCGAGCAGACCTGATTAGGGAAGGTACGCAGCAGAGGCCTTGGAGCGGCCTATACCTTTCCCTACCCCCCACTTTACACTGGCTTTTAACACCTTACTGTCTAGTGTGATATAGGACTTGAATTACGGGCCCTCATTAAATTGCCCATATCTGGCATACTTTGATAACTGAAAGTGGTGTGGGGGTTCACCTTGCCTGGCTCAGAACTGTGCTCTCAAAGTCCCTAAAGTTACAGGTGATCAACAGCACCACTACATACTACCATATCATCCCTGACTCCTTCTGCGAACTATAATCTCTGCACCTTCCAGCTGCACAGAGGAGGGTAGTGCAACTGTGTCTCTCCCCCTCCTTTCCTGCTCCACCCTAGAGCAGGTCATACCCCAGCTCCCTTTCCCGGCTGCGCCCAGTGGTGGCACTTTTCCTGGGGAGAGACACCTCTAACATTGGATTATCGCTCAAGGAGCTATTCATCACCCTCACCCCAACTGGACTGACTTATAATCATATTTGTTAAGAATAGATTTAGTAAGAGTGTATCCCAGCGCCCACCTATACCTTATATGCCTGTGGCGGTGATACCTAGCTATCACCTAGTGTAGAAACTGAATTGAGGGGTGTGCCCAGGCGCCAACAATATGAGGCTAAGGTAAAATGTAGTTGGAGATGTGAATTGTGGTTAAAAGTAATTTATTACAAAATAAAATCAATATAAAATTACAATTGCAAATGCATGGATCCACGCTAGATTAACATGAAAGCATAATAATAACAGCAATAATGACAATAGGTAAAATGACAATAAAATGACAATAAAATAAATGACAATAGAGTAAAATGACAATACAGTGAATGTCTGGCGGCGTTTACTAATATAATAGGTATGCAATAGTAGTGTATGAAGAGACTGGTGAATCAGTGGTCCCAAGGAGATTTAGTCCAATGGGACGTCCCAGATAGGGAGGGGTCACTCGTGGTTAGAAAGTGTCCTTTAAAAATGTATAAAAATGTGTAAAAAATATGTAAAAAATAGAAATAGAAAAAATAAGTAAGTGCAAAATATATATATCAATGAATCCGTGTTAAGGAAAACAGGGTGTGGAAAATTGTGTGTAAAAAGTTAAAAATGAGAAATCCAACACACAAGTTAAAATTAAAAATAAAATAAAAAATGAAAAACTAAAAACTTGTAACACTTGTGAAAGATCTTGTGAAAAATCCGATGCCAAAGAATGTCCAATCCAGGTTAAAAGGATACAATGTTTAGTATAATTGTCTCAAGTCTAAAATTACTGGATAAAGCTGCAACTGTGTGTCAGACTGCAGTCATCCCAAAGAAAAAAGGAAAACGAATGTTAATCCTGTGAAGAAATTTGATGTGCAAATGTTATCCAAAATTAGATTGGTTGTCTCTTGATTCCCAAATGCCCCTTAAGGCTTTAGAAAAAATTAATTGGTGCCAAAAAATGTGAAAAAGGAAAACAAACAAACAGACTTGCTATGAAAAAACGAACTCGCTGCAAGAAAGAACCTGTGGTTTATAATCATATTTGCAACTGCCAGTCACTTCAAACTTTTTTTTTTTGTTTGTCTAGCATGCTCAGCCTGGCAATGAGGTGCTAGATCCTGCGGCACCCCTCCCCACCGGTGCGAAATAGCTGTGCCTATTGGGCCTCCCCAGTTGAGATCCTGCTCCTGCTTTTATTCTCTAAGAGGTCCCTGTTACCCAGTACATTTACAGTCAAAGACCCTGTTATACAATGTCGCAACAATCCAAAAGAAAGTCTAAGGGTCCTCATACCTCAAAGCACACGGTTCGTGACCATTTCCAGCCCATCAGAGACCCCATTCCGGATATCTCAGATGACGACAGATCAATCTCTCCTCCTTTATCTGAAGGGGGGGCTAGAGTGAGGAGCTCACCACCCTCTCGCACGCAGTCTGGAACAGTCACCATTGACTCTATAAAACTGCTACTAGATCAACAAACCCAATCTTTTGCAAAAAGATTCGACAAACTTGAGAGGTCTTTAGATGATCTAAGGAAAGACATTGTTACAGTCAACGAGAGAACAGATATAATTGAGCGCAAGCAAGAGGATCTGCTAGTAGACCACACAAACTGGGTTAGCTATACCCAAAATCTGGCAGATCAGGTATCTTCCTTAGAGGCGAAACTGGCAGACCTGGAGGACCGTTCCAGACAGAACAATATTAGAATACGTGGAATTCCTGAGTCTGTGGGCCCGCAGGAGTTAGAAAAATATGCCCAGGCACTCTTCAGAGCTATCTTAGGCCCTACAGGAGAGCATGATGTGAGAATTGATAGAAATCATAGAGCGGCCAGACCACAGAATCTCCCTATGGATAAACCTCGAGACACCATAGCCAGACTTCATTACTACTCCTCCAAAGATAGACTTATGAAAGTGACCCTTAGACAACCTCAACTACCCGACCAATTTCAGGATATTGCACTATATCCTGATCTATCCTCCTTTACCCTGCAACAAAGAAGAAGCTTTAACGAATCCACCAGAACCCTACGTCTGCATCAAATCCGGTACAGGTGGGGGTATCCCACAAAATTGATCATTACCAAAGATGGAGCTCAACACACAGCCCTAACTCCGCGACAAGCTCAAGATCTGCTCAGGGTTTTGAACTTACCCTCCGGAAATGTGGAGGCAGACCCTCCCTGCCCACATGGAGTGGGTCCTCTGCTGAGACCAGGGGCTCAGGCTTGGAATCCAGAAAGGCAGGAACTAGCTCGACAAAATCTGGTCCGATGATTCAGTCTTCTCTCCCATGAGTAATGGACTATCCCTGATCTGAGGCAGGGGCCCTGCTGGACATGCCCCAGGCTAATCCTGGTTGACCAGTTTTCTCTGAAAACTGAGACTGTTTCCAATTCCTTAGCATTGCCAGAGGACTGGTAATGTATCAATGTTGGAGCTCCTTGTTAATTGTTAATTGTTAATTGTTTATTGTTTATTGTGCTTACAGATGCCATATATAGTACAGGTATTTAATCAAGGATTCTACATTATTCTCTTGTTGAATGTTACCAATGTTGGCCAAACTTTAATCTGGCCACTTGTTTTCTTTTCTCTCTTTCTCCTCTCATCTTCTCCCTTCCTGCTGGTTTTACCCTTCCCCTCTCCTTCTGCCCTTCCTTCTCTCCTCCGCCCATTTATCTGTTGCTCTTCTGATAAACCCAACACCCTTGTCATGCGCAGTGGTATATCTCCCCCACTTCTTAACTATTCATTATGTGATGTTTATTGCTCTTAAGAGGGTTATGCATAAAGCAAATGTTTAATCCAAGGTACTACCCCAATCCCTCAGTAATCTGTGTTACTATAACTAAAATCTCTCCCCTAGCTATGTGCTCTCTTTTCCCCACCTTCTTTTCCCCTCCCATTCCGCCCTGCCTGTAGGTTTCCTCTCCCTATCATCCTGCCTGTCTCCTTGCCCTTACCCTTACTGCTTCCCTTTCTCCCTCAACCCCTTTCCCCGTACCCAGGGCCTCCCCCTGTCTTTTCCCATCGCCCACTAGAACTATTTTCCTGCTCTCTCCTTCCTGTTACACCCCAACTCCTTTTCTCCCCATCTCAGTCCTGCTTTCTACCTCATCCCCTAGGTCCTGATTTCTGGATCTGTCAGGCTATTCTGACCTGTCAGTTTACCCAGCCATTTGTGCTGAACAAAGAACATTCCATTTTCTTTTCCTACTAGGAATTTATTGCATATAACTATACAAAGTTTGGGGGCTACAGCTATCTCCACGCAGCTCTAAAAGATGGCTTTAAGCTGTGAAGAGGAACTGTCCCGGATCCTGGATGACTATATTCACAGCATGAAAAATTTGCTCATGTCGGCTTGTCAGGACTTATTTTGTTATCAGTCCAGGTCTGTTGTGCCTCCGGAGGTGACACTGAGCGATTTTGTGACACACCGCAGTGGAGGTGACTTAGTGGCGGTGTCGGGCTCAATCGGGAGCTCACAATGACAGAGAGATCCTGGGTTGGCTGATGTGGAGGACCGTTGAGTGGTCCCGGTACCGCAAATTACTATACAAGAATCGCAATCATCTATAGTTGCTGAAGTTGTTGAGCAGACGTAGGAGGATCTTACCATTTGTACAGTGAGCAAAACAACCTCATATACCCCGCAGCTGTGGACATCAGTGTATCATGCAGAGCTTTGTCACACAGTTCCTGCTCTACAAATTGACCAGAGCGTGGGGCAAAAATGTTTACATCTTCCTTTAAACTTCCATTCTGTTTGGCCGAAATATGAGGCTGTTCTGTTCCCCCTTATTACTGCCCCTTCTCCTATAGAGGTGACAGGCGTGGGCTAAAGTGTGAATCGAAGGGACAATTATTGGTTCTATCTGACATTGACTTTAATCCTCTGATGGGACCCAAACCAGGACAATTATATTGAAGTTACTAAAATATCTCGTTTTCATTTAGTTTATGTTAATTTTTTTTTATTGTTTATACAGCTTACTACTATGTTGTTTTTTTTTATTATGACTACTGAATTTCATATCTCGAGGTTTGTGTGTTAATGGGATGTATTACGTGATTAAGGAAGGGAACATTGCAAGGACATTTAGTGTTAGAGCACGCTAATCTTTTAGTGAATTGTTGCCCGCAGCCGAGGCAGTGAGACAGGTTGATTCTAGAATTAATGCTAGTAACGTAAGAATACATGTACCACTTTATAAAAGCCTCCACAGTGCATCCTCATGCTATTACTGCTGCACACATATTATGTTACCCTTTCCAACCCAAGATATCCTATTGATTATGTTAAAGTATAAGATTCAGTAGTTTAAAATTACATCAGGTACTGAAACCTTATTTTACTACTAGTCGTAGTTTTGGTTTATTAGCTTTAGCTGTCACACTTCTCTGACACCTTCTCCCATATATCCCTTCAGATTAGGTCCAGATGTATCTAGGTACAGGATATGTTCTTGTTTGTATGTTTTTACAAGGTATAATAGTCAGCTATAAGTCTATTATGTTACACCACCCCTGTCTCACTAATATTTTAGAATTATGCCTAATCTGTTGCTCTGTTAAAAAAAGCAATTTTGACATCATAATATTGCTAGCTCCTTCCCTCCCCCCTCACAGTTTACTGGTTGAATTGCGGAAATAATTCCTAATTTCTTACATATGGGTTGTATTATATTAGTTACTGATATCCCCCCCCCATCTTTAAGTGAAAATTAGGTTTTCTACTTATTATTCCATGTGTGCAGGTACCTATAGCCCATAGGTATAGTGTATCTAAACAAAATTTGCTTAATATACAGTAAAATCTGTTTGTGTATAAGTTTCGTAATGCCAGTGTACTCCTTGGTTTTTAGCTGTAATTGAACGCAATTTTATTTCATAGAACTGGAGGAGGCTTTTGGTTTGCTATCATATATATGGATATTATTGTTTGTATAATCTATATGAGTATGACAATGCTGGCTTTGGATACTGTATGTTATTATTTTCTCTATATTAACCTCAATAAAAATATTAAAACAAACAAAAAAAAAAAAAAAACACCATTACAAAAAATATAAAAACCTACCATTACAAAAAATAACAAATTAAATTACGAAAAATAACCCCCAAAATAAAAAATACACTATTCTAAAAATAAACTACCAATAGCCCTTAAAAGGGCATTTTGTAGGGCATTGCCCTAAAGCGATCAGCTCTTTTGTTTAAAAAAAACACGAATCCTTTAACATTACAGTTTAGGGGTTAATACTTTTAATTAGTGTTTGCTATTTCGGAGGATGGTGGATTAGGGGTTAATAATTTAAATTAGTGTTGACTATGTGGGGGGATGGTGGTTTAGGGGTTAATAGTTTTAATTAGTGTTTGAGAAGTGGGGGGATGCAGATTAGGGGTTATAAGACTAGGGGTTTATGGTAGGGTGTTAGTTTTTTTCACATTTTATGTTGTTTTCGCGAGTGGGGTTTTTTTTCTCAACTTTTTTTCTCTATTGATTTCTATGGGGGCACACATGCACATGCACACAAAAACTCAGCTAGCGATTTTTGTACTTTTCGGGCTACTGTTAGCACAAAATACTGCATTTCTTAACTTGTAATATGGGCGGATCCCGAGAAGTACAAAAAGCATTTTGCTAGCAATGTTTTCGCTAGCGAAAAATTTAGATTTACCACAGCACTTGTAATCTAACCCTTAATGTGAGATGTTTCCCCTTACAATAACTCCTCATTCCACACCTCAGAGGAGGTAAAATGGAGTTAAAATTACATTTTAGTTTCAAGTTTAAATAAATTAAGCATAAGAGGTGTTTTGCATTATGCATTTAATTTAGCTTGTTTCAACTTATTCCCCAATATAATGTTAAAATATGCATAGTAAAAACTCTTTGGGCTCTAGTTATCCTTATCAAGCTGCAGACAAAGTGTGGGAGCACTGCAACCTTATGTTAAGAAGCAGCGTTCATTAGACAATAAATGTGTCAGCAATGCCTTAAAAATCGAAAAATATTTAGAGGCTTATTACTATTGTTACTGTCAAGATATATTTAATCTTGTCTTCTTATTTTTGTATATTGCCTGTAAGCATGTATTTTGTTTTTCATTTCTGACTTTAAAATAAAAGATTTAAAAACAAAAAAACAAAAAAAAGACAATAAAATAAGCCTATGTGTATAGCCAACAATTACCAGCTAGCTCCCAGTACTGCACGGATGTTACTGAGCCTACTCATGTATGCTTTTTTAACAATATGATAGCAACAGAACAAAGTAGATATGATAAAAGAGGCAAATAGAAAGCAATCTTAAAATATGCATTAACTATATTAATCATAAAAATTACATTTTGACTTTCACGTCACTTCAAAACATTCCTTCATCAAATGATGTTTGACTATTTCTGCTCTTGAGTAATTGGTTGGGAAAAAAAACAGGGGGGCCACCTTGTCCATCTGCATGTTCATAAATGGGGGCCTTTGCCTGCTTTTCCTGTAAATCTCAGGTAAGACTGGCACTTAAACTGAAGGTAAACTTTCATGAATCAGTGCCTTGTTTTTAAAAAATACTATGAAAAACAAGGGCAATTTCATTCATGAAAGTTTACATTGCACCATATTTTGAAAAATACTTACCTTTATCTTCTGCAAAGCCCGGATCGGCGATCCCCCGCCCGCAGGTCCTCTGTACATACATCACAAATTATTAATCCGGCTTCCTCCAATCATATCTCCCCCCACCCCCCAGAGCAAACCTGTGGCCACGCCATGATTGGAGGAAGCCAGTTTCGTCATTGCTGTGTAAGTACAGCAGGAAAAAGCGTGCGGGGGATCGCTGAGGCAGCTTTGAAGAAGATAAAGGTATTTTTCAAAATATGGTGCAATGTAAATTTTCATGAATGAAAGTGCACTGATTCATTGCATTTGAAATCCCTTCAAATTTTGCTACTAAAACTATTTAAATTATTTTTAAAAAATTATTTGGTATGCTGATTTTTTTTAATGGGATGATTAATTTCTGCTGCATATATACAACAATTATTTTGTCCCTTTAAATTTTCAAAATAATTGTTTTATCTTTTGCTAAGAATTTTTGTAGATACAATAGATACGTTACAGTGTATTTCATTTGTCTCATCTCTTTCTCTATCTTGCAGTGCTAAAATGCTCTTTATGACACCTAATAAAGTGAGAGATTTTGGCAAGATGCACTTAAAGTACATTAAACACAGTTGGTCAAATGAAAGTAATTCTCATTTTCCAAGATTTTACGATCCATCTACAGATATACTCAGCAAAATGAAATGATTCATGATCTGCATTTTAATTAAAATGTATAGGTATCTAAATACAACACATAAAGTGGTATATCCAGCACTCACTCTGTAATGTATAGGTAAATTCTGGATTTAAAAAAATACCCATACAAATCATTTATTTTAAAAAATACTGTCAAGACTGAAATGTTTGTTTGAAAATACTTAAACGCACGTGTTTTGTTGTTTTTTTTTTAATTGCAGTGATAGGGAATAATGTATTGTTTTAAATACACAATAAAAAAGATGATGCAATAGCACTTATTTTGCTGTACCATGTGACATATGTCAGCCAATCATAACATGCCTATATGTATATACTGTGCACTTTTGCACATACTCAATAGGGTCTATTCAAATCAGTTAGAATTTTTGTATACAGGGGAAGTACATAGCTTTTTAATTTTGTAATCACTTTGTAAAACTCTTCAGCTAAATTATCACTTTGGCAGCTTGGTGCTGCCTTTTGCACTGTTGGAAAAAATAATTACTGATGTTGTAGTTAAATTTCATAAGTAGGTTAGAGGGACAATGTACGTTAATATTTTTAATCCTTAATATGTTCCCAGATAGTTGTTTTACCAGATGTGGAGTATTACATGTATTGGAATTTGCCCCTTTAGGTTAAGTTTTGAACCTGAAATAGCCGATTTTGCTCATTACAACCACAAATCATAGAAATGGAGTGAGTCTGCAAAAGACCCCACTTTCTCTCTCTTTCTCTCTCTCTCTCTTTCTCTCTCTCTCTCAATCTCTCTCTTTCTATACACACAAAGCAATACTTATGTATTCAACTATTAATTGTATGTGTGGTTTCAATGGACAAAACTGGCTATTTAAATTGCAAAAATAAACCTAAAGGAGCCATTTATACTAAAACTACTACTCTGGTTTTATAGCTGATGTAACAAGTAATTAAGAACAGACTAAGTGGAAAAAATACAGTATACTAATACTAATTTTATTAAAGGATTAGACTATTTTTATGTGTGGTTTCAATGGACAAAACTGGCTATTTAAATTGCAAAAATAAACCTAAAGGAGCAATTTATACTAAAACTGCTACTCTGGTTTTATAGCTGATGTAACAAGTAATTAAGAACAGACTAAGTGGAAAAAATACAGTATACTAATACTAATTTTATTAAAGGATTAGACTATTTTTAAGGAGATGTATATTAATGCTAAAATTTAACTTGCTAGCAAAGAATATTTATACTACATATATTACACTTTAATATGTTATATTATATAACATTGTATATCATTAAACTCTGTGGGTGAGAGATTTTAAGTAGGTATTGACTAGGTGTGTGTGCATGGTGGGAGGCCTGATGGGTGAGTTCACATTTGGCAGACTATTGCCACTAACTAGATACCCGGGTTTCGGGTGTGAACTCACTCAGACAGGGTTCGTACGTGTTTTGCATCTAGGCTAGAATAAAGCATGTTTATTTAAAAAAAAAAATGACTTGGTTGCATTTTGCATCTTGTGTGAATGTGGGAGGAGATAACAATTTATATCCACACAACAACACATAAGGAGTTTTGTGTGGTGATGTCTCAGCATTTTCCAGGCACCAGACAAAAATGAGCCAAACCCATAAACTTGTCTGCCTTGCCGAGGGGCAAGAGATTGACTAAACAGCAGCAGCATTAGTTTAACCTCTTAAGGACATATGACAGAATTTTTCTGTCATAAAGCAATTGAGCAAACTGAAAGCTGTGTCCTTAAATGGTTAAGGTGAATGATTTTGTCACCCAATAAAACATCAACAGAAGAGGAGGAACAGCATCAGCAGCATGGGTTGTGTTGTTGAGAGTGATGACAAAACTCAACCAGATACAATAAAAGTGTTGATATATCATAAAACAGTGTTGAAACACGCAAAATAAAAATAAAACATATAGTTAAAAATGTGAAACAATATAACACCGTACACATTAAATAAAAATGATATATTCCTTATTTCTTTGTTTTTCTCCACTTGGAAATGAGGTATCAACATGTAATTTTGTTAATTTGTCAGGGAGATATGTTATTTTAACCTTACTCATGTAGCTCTGAGCTATTACTGAGCTCCCAGGGTGTAAGCGTGTTGAGTCAATCCCTTCCTTCCAAGGAGGTAGCCAGGCAGAGAATGAATGGACTATAAAATATCGAAATTTATTAAAACATATAAAAGCACAAAATGAGTCAAAACTCAAGGGTGGTTAAGGACCACTTAACTGTTATGCCAGATCTACGGTTCAAAAAACGCTAGCTCTCACCCAGCAATATTAACCTTCAACGTATTTCAGAATATAATGTTGTCCATAAGGTATTCAAGCACCCTCATTGGTGGAGTCTTTTAACTCTTTCATAATCCATTCATATGAAGATCTTATTCACAGATAATGATTAAAAACGTATGTACAATTAACCCACATTATTCTTTATTAACATACAAAAATATACAAAAAATAATATTAAAATTAATGCTATTGTTTATATGTGCAAACAAATTAAATGTGTTATTAGATTACAAGAGCATACAAAATCAACAGACTGTCTGGTGGTTATCTGAATATTGTCATTTAAAATGTATTAATCCTCAAAATGATGAGTCAAGCACAAATACAATATTCTTATAATATCCATCTATCCATCCAGTCCCACACAGTGCTCAAGGTAATTAGCGAACAGTGGATACAATCCAAAACATTACCCTATCTATACTATAATCTCGTTTGTAACATATCCGTCAGTGTCCCCAGTTGCACACGCATTCCTGCATCCCGGTCGATTCCGAAAATGGCAGGGCGGATTCTGAAAATGTCCACCTTTCACTACCTTTCACTATCTTTCACTACCCTGACATTTTCGGATACCGCCTGGATACAGTGTTGGCAAACCCGAAGCCTTAAAAAAAAAAAAAAAAAATGCAACGGCCTGCACGAAATATCGAAAAAACACATAACCGCCCGCAAGAAATAAATAAAAAACATGTAACCGCCAATGTAAAAAAAACATGTAACCGCCCTCACAAAGTATAACAAAAAAAACAAACCTCCCGCACTAGGGGGGTTGTTATCAACGTGTCAACTTTCCTGCCTTTCGCCTGCCCAATACGCCCGCCTAAGCTCGCCTCACATCGCCGCCACGGACCTGAAAAAATTTGCCTAAGTTATCAAATAAAGCTGTCAAAAAGCCGCGGGCGATGAGCAGCGGACAGTGAGAGTTATCACTCATCCGATCTCGCTGCTCTTCGGCTTTTTCCCAGCTTTATTGTTAGCCTGTCACTAAGCACTCACACTAAACTGCACTGTTCTACTCCCTATACCGGCGCCCCCCGCAACTAAATAAAGTTACTAACCCCTAAACCGCCGCTCCTAGACCCTGCCGCAACTCTGATAAATGTATTAACCCCTAAACCGCCGCTCCTAGACCCTGCCGCAACTCTGATAAATGTATTAACCCCTAAACCGCCGCTCCTAGACCCTGCCGCAACTCTGATAAATGTATTAACCCCTAAACCGCCGCTCCCGGACACCGCTGCCACCTACATTATACCTATTAACCCCTATCCTGCCCCCCTACACCGTCGCCACCTATAATAAATTTATTAACCCCTATCCTGCCCCCCTACACCGTCGCCACCTATAATAAATTTATTAACCCCTATCCTGCCCCCCCTACACCGCTGCCACTGTAATAAATTTATTAACCCGTAAACCTAAGTCTAACACTAACCCTAACACCCCCCCTAACTTAAATATTAATTAAATAAATCTAAATAATATTTCCATTATGAACTAAATTAATCCTATTTAAAGCTAAATACTTACATTTAAAATAAATCCTAATATAGCTACAATATAAATAATAATTATATTGTAGCTATCTTAGGATTTATTTTTATTTTACAGGTACCTTTCAATTTATTTTAACTAGGTACAATAGTTATTAACTATTTAATAGCTTACCTAGCTAAAATAAAGAGAAATGTACCTGTAAAATAAAAACTAACCTAATTTACAATTACACCTAACACTACACTATACTTTAATAAATTATTCCTATTTAAAACTAAATACTTACCTGTAAAATAAACCCTAAGATACCTACAATGTAATTAATAATTACATTATAGCTATTTTAGGATTTATATTTATTTTACAGGTAACTTTGTATTTATTTTAGCTAGTTAGAATAGTTATTAAATAGTTATTAACTATTTAATATCTACCTAGCTAAAAGAAATACAAAATTACCTGTAAAATAAATCCTAACCTAAGTTAACCTAACACTACACTATCATTAAATTAATGAAATAAATTACCTACAAATAACTACAATTAAATACAATTACATAAACTAACTAAAGTACAAAAAATAAAAAAGCTAAGTTACAAAAAAATAAAAAAAATAGGTTACAAACATTTTAAAAATATTACAACAATTTTAAGCTACTTACACCTAATCTAAGCCCCTTAATAAAATAACAAACCCCCCCAAAATAAAAAAGGCCCTACCCTATTCTAAATTAAAAAAGTTCAAAGCTCTTTTACCTTACCAGCCCTTAAAAGGGCCTTTTGTGGGGGCATGCCCCAAAGAGTTCAGCTCTTTTGCCTGTAAAAGAAAATTACAACCCCCCCAATATTAAAACCCACCACCCACATACCCCTAATCTAACCCAAACCCCCCTTAAAAAAACCTAACACTAATCCCCTGAAGATCATCCTACCTTTAGTCGTCTTCACTCAGCCGAGCCACCGATGGAACTGAAGAGGAGACCCGGACTGGCAGAAGTGATCCTCCAAGCGGCGCTGAAGAAATCTTCCATCCGGGCGAGGTCATCTTCCAAGAGGCGCTGAAGAAGTCTTCTATCCGGGCGAGGTCATCTTCCAAGAGGCGCTGAAGAAGTCTTCTATCCGGGGGATGTCATCTTCCAAGCCGGGTCTTGAATCTTCATCCCGCCGACGCGGAACATCCTTTTTTACCGACGGACTACCGACGAATGAAGGCTCCTTTAAGGGACATCATCCAAAATGGCGTCCCTTCAATTCCGATTGGCTGATAGGATTCTATCAGCCAATCGGAATTAAGGTAGGAAAAATCTGATTGGCTGATTGAATCAGACAATCAGATTCAAGTTCAATCCAATTGGCTGATCCAATCAGCCAATCAGATTGAGTTTGCATTCTATTGGCTGATCGAAACAGCCAATAGAATGCGAGCTCAATCTGATTGGCTGATTGACCACAGATTAGTGGTGTTTAAACTCGGGGTACATGTTAGGGTGTTAGGTGCAGACATCTCCCATAGAAATCAATGGGATGTCTATCAGCAGCGAACTTGTACTTTCGCTATGGTCAGACTCCCATTGATTCCTATGGGATCCGCCGCTTCCAGGGTGGCGGTTTGAAAACCAGGTACGCTGGGCCGGAAAAGTGCCGAGTGTACCTGCTAGTTTTTTGATAACTAGCAAAAGTAGTCAGATTGTGCCGCACTTGTGTGCGGAACATCTGGAGTGACGTAAGAATCAATCTGTGTCGGACTGAGTCCGGCAGATCAAAGCTTACGTCACAAAATTCTACTTTTGCCGGTATCTAGCCTTTGATAACTAAGGCGAATCAGCCTCGCCACAAATACGCTGCGGAATTCCAGCGTATTTGAGGTTGACGGCTTGATAACTACCCCCCTAAGTATTAACAAACATCTAAACAGCAAACCCCCACATCGCAAAATAATAAAGTAATTAACCCCTAATCCGCAAATAACATAATTAAAATATTAACCCCTTAACTGCCAACCCCTCATATCAAAATGAACCTATTAACCCCTAAACTGATAAACCCCAACATCGCCATAAACCTAAGCAACTCATTAACCCCTAAACCGGCAACATCGCAATAAATATAATTAACCGATTAACCCCTAAACCGCAAACCCACACATTGGAATTAACCTATTAACTCCTAAACAGCCAACCCCCCACAACGCTAATAACTAATTTAATTACTAAGCCCCCTAACCTAATACCCCCTAAATTAACCACAATACTAAGTTACACTTAAATAAAACCTAACATAAAATTACAAAAAATATCTAAAATTGCAAAAAATAAAAAAGTCTAATATTACAATATTTTTTTTTTATACCTAATACCTATTAAAATGAAAAAGCCCCCAATCTAAACTACAAATAGCCCTTAAAAGGGCCATATTTATTGGGTACCTTGCATTCCTATTGGCTTAAAATATGAAATCAGCCAATAGGATGAGCGCTACTGAAATATTAGTGGCTGATTTGAACAGCCAATAGGATATCAGTAGCTCTAATCCTATTGGCTGATTTCAAAATTTTAGCCAATAGGAATGCAAGGTACTCCAAATTGATTGTGGTACCTTGCATTCAATCTTCAGTCTATGACGGACATTGGATGAAGAGGAGCCTCCGTGCCGCTGGGCAATGACACCACCGCCAAGGACTGCCGCCGCTGAGGACCGCCGCTGAGGATCCAGGCATCAGGATCACATTTCCGCACCTCTGCTCCGTGCTGCTTTGACTAGTGTTAGTATTTTTTATTTTGGGGGGTTTGGTGGGTGGGGAGTTTTTACTGTTAGGGGGCTTAGTATTTTTTAGTGGTAAAAGAGCTGTTTAACTTTAGGGCAATGACCTACAAAAGGCACTTTTAAGGGCTATTGGTAGTTTAGTATTAGATTAGGGGTGTTTTTATTTGGGGGGGATTTGATATCATATATTTGATAGAATATAAAATAGAAGCTGAAAGCATTTTTCACAAAAAAATAAATGCCAAAACAAGGGGTCACAATCTAAAGTTAGAGGGTAGCAGATTCAGGAGAAATTTGAGGAAGCATTTTTTTACAGAAAGGGTGGTGGATTTATGGAATAAACGTCCATTTGAGGTGGTAAACTCAAAGACTGTAAAGGAATTAAAAAATTCCTGAGACATGCATAAGGCTATCCTAACATGTAATATGGGTAGACTTGATGGGCCTTTTTGGTTCTTATCTATTGTCAAATTCTATGTTTCTATGTTTTTATTTTATAGGGGTATTAGTTTAGGTTTATTTTTTTATTTTGGATAGCTTTGTTTATTTTTTTCTGTATTTTTACTTTTTTATTTTTTGTAACTTTAGCATGGGGGTTTGTATTTTTTAACATAGACTGCCCTCTGGGCAGGCATATCTTCTAGTCTTTATAATAACACCATTTATAAAAAAAATGGTGTAATTGAAAATCGTTATTCAATCCCTTTGGGATGAGGGTATTTAGAGAATATATCCACTTCATCTCCATTTGGCCTAATTTGTTATTCATATTTCCTTCTCGCCAATCTGTTTTTTTTTTTTTTTTTTTTAATAATACCCATATATTTATTATATCATTTGGATTTCCTTGAAATGGGTTGAAATCATATGTTCACTGAATCATTTTTTAATATTGTTTACATGTTCCTGTAACCTAACAGGTAACACTCATGCAGTATGTCCTATGTACTACAGATGGCAGGAGCACTCTAGCAAGTATACCACACTTTTAGATTGGCATGTAATCAGGTATTCTATCTTATGCTTCCTATTTATATCTAATGACATTGAATAGAATTATTCTATCTTTCTCTCCTGTCTTTTAAAACTCTTACAGCCAATACATAAACCCCATCTGTAAAAACCTGCAACATCTCATCACCATCATCATGTAACCCCGTTGGTTCCAATTCCTCCTTCAGATAACTTTTAGTTAATTTGGTTTTTAAATTTGGTGCCTTCCTAAAAACAATTTTCGGTAGAATATCATATAAAGAATTATCTTTTTTTAGGACATTCCAGTCTTTATTTAAGATGTTAACAATTTCTCAATTTTGTTCTCTGCAATTCATTATTATTGGCCCAACTTCTGTACCATTAATATATATATATATATATATATATATATATATATATATATATATATATATATATATATATATACATACATATATACCATCCTTTTATATCAATAGATCCCTTCTGTCACTAATAGTAACCTTTTCGATAACCCCATCAATATGTTCCTCTTTGTAGTTTTTTTTCTATGAATCTATCTTTGAGTACTTTAGATTGTTCAATAAAAGCCTCTTTTTCATTGCAGTTTCTTCTCAATCTCTGTATTTGTCCTTTAGGAATATTTTTTAGCCATCTATCTACATGACAGCTGTTTGTGGAGATATAATTATTTACATCTACAGGTTTAATTTTTTTTTGTTTTGATACATTTATCTTCAATATATATCTTAAGGTCTAAAAGTGTGATTGATTGCTGACTGAACTCAAAATTTAATTGGATTTTCCAGTCATTTGTACTTAGGTACTTCATAAAACCATCTAATTATTCCATGGAACCAGGCCATAGATATAAACAGGTCATCTAAAAATCTGCTGCATGACAGATTTGCACCCCATGGGAGTAATAGATATATTCCCCCTATAAATTTACCGTTCACTGGGTGAAAATCTGGTGCCCATTGTAATGCCATTGTAATGCAAACCAGAAAAAAAATTGTGTCTGAAATCAATTCTATCCATTTAAGTACAACATCTAATTGAAATGTATCAAAATCTGGATTATTCCCTAAAATGAAACTTACTGCTTCAATTCCTCTTTCTTTCTTTCTTTCTTTCATTCTTTCTTTCTTTCATTCTTTCTTTCTTTCTTTCTATTAGTATATAAGGATGTTACATCAGCTACAACTAACAAATTTTCTTTTTTCCAATTATTTTTTTCCAGTTTTTGGAGAATATGCATAGTATCCTTTAAATATGCTTTTGTATTTGTTACATAGGGTTGTCTAATTTTATCAATATAAAAAGATAAATTGCTTTTTAATTAATTCACCCTTAACACTATAAGCCTGCCTGGGGAATTGTTTTATCCTTGTGAATCTTTGGTAATATATAGAAAGTAGGGATTTTAGGAAACTTACATAAATTCAAATTTTTTTTATTTAAAATTCTTTTTTCTACTTCCATATTTAAATATTCAATAAACTGTTTTTTAAAAACAAATTTAAATGTTTTTTTTTGTGTGTAAAATTGTATGTTTTATTATTATTTAATTTGTTTTATATATTCTTCATTATATTTTTCTCTAGCTGATATTACTGTGCTTTTATCGGTTTATCGGTGTGTCACCTTGTAATTGTTTTAAAGCTAGTCTTTCTTTTACATTTAAATTAAGTTTAAGGCATTTTTTTATATTCCTTTTTCATTCTGTGTTAATTCTACAAAGGTTTTCATGGTGTTAGATTTAAAATTGATTGGATTGCATTTTGATTTTGAACATTCTTTTTTCTACATGTTTAACTAAGCTTTTTGCTTCATTATTTTTAACAATATGATTATTTAAAAAAAAAATTTGTAAGTTAAATTCCTAATTAATTTATTGGCGCAAATATATTCAACTGATTTGTAGGAGTAAATTAAGACCTATATTTAAAACTTTAATTTGTTCATTAGATAATTATTTTTGAATATTATTTTTTATAAATCCCCTTAGTAATACTTCTTCCTTTTGTTTTCTGTTTTGACTTTTCCTCCAATTCGTTTTCTTTTCTTGTGGAGACTCTTTTTAACATTTTCTTTTGTATCATACCTTGTTTCTCTAATTCCTGTATCTACCATTTTCTCTATTACTAAATGTATTTTTTCTTGTTGAAATGTCTCCCTTTTGTTATTTTTTCTTTATAGACTTCTCTTTATCAAAAAAAGTTATGTTCATTATAATCATTATAGTCCCTGATATATTTTTTCCTTTTAACTTGTTTCACTTCCAGCTTTAACCAATAAGAAAATCCAGCATTAATTTAACCATTATCCTGCTTTTAAGTCAAAAATGTATTACTTGAGGAACACCTTCTCCTCAGGTTAAAAATAGACATCTTATACTAATGCAATAAGTGAAATAACATAAATATAAATACAGTATACAATAAAAGTGTTGATATATCATTAAACAGTGTTAAATGCACAAAATAAAAATAAAACATATAATCAAAAATGTAAAAAAATATAACACTGTGTACTTTAAATAAAAAACATATAGTTGTTATTTCATTTGCATTTACCTCAGGAAAAAAAGATTTACAGAGAATGGATATACTGTAAAATTTACAAATTTGTTAACAGATATAAAATCACAACATGAGTCAAAACTCAACCAGATCACTTTACTGACTGAACACTTATTGCTTGGTCTAGTTAACCTTCATGTAGTTATTAGGAAAATCATTGTTATTTGTGAATTTAGCTGGTGGGAAGAGAGTTTAAATAAGCAAAACAATGAACTTCCTACCCCTCCCTACAAGGCCTAAACCCTAAAGTCCCCCATAGAAGGACAGGTAATAAAGTTAATTAAAAAAAAATATTACTGTGAGCCTATCCTATGATGGCATAAGGGTGGTCTCAGATCAGACTCCTGTAACAAGAGGAGAAGGGCAGTACAAGTGTGTGAACTTGTAAGAAAAAATCAAATAAATATGTTATATAAATAAATTAATATGATTTATTATTAAACAATGAATGAATGATGAATGATTCCCCAGGTTCAGACACACATAAATCAAGGAGACAGAGACAGTTCTTTTTTTATTTAAAGGAATTGCAGCCACAGCCAGGTTAGTTGTTGTGTAATGGTGTCATGTAACAACAACTTTTAAGAAAACAAAAAAATTCTTTCTCCTCATAGTATATCTCACAGATGTTTTTAAATGTAAGCATAACATCAATTAAAAAAAAAATAATTAAATTTACATTCATCTTTTCAGCTTGCTGTCTTCTCATTGTGTCCCATATACTTTAATGAAAGGAGACAAACATATGAAAAGTAACGATGGGGCCAAGCCTAATGATGGTGGAGGGCCCAATCACAGCCTCAGACTAGACAATAGGCGCACATCAATTTCATTTTTAACAAAAAGTGTAGAATTATTTAATTTGACACAATTGGATGATTGGTTGCAGCTATGCACATTGCTCAATCACATTAATCAAGAGACAGTTTCTTTCTTTAAGGAATTGCAGCAGGCCATAGTCCTTTGGTACCAGGTGAGTTTTCAGAAAAGTAAAATAAATAGAACTATCTCTTTCAAAAGTGCCTCAAAAGATTCATAAAATGTTTATTTGTTGTATTTTTTGTTACATGTTCAGCTTGCATCAAATTACTACTTTTTGAAGTCTTTTTCTTTTTTTTTCTCTTTATTTATAAATCAACAGCATAACAATGTTATCAGGACAAAAACAAAGCAGGTTGATAGAGCGATAATAAATTACATTAATTTCACATTTTCTGTTCCGCTAAAATACGGCTAGATTTAGAGTTTTGTCGGTAAGGACCCGCGTAGCTAACGCTGGCTTTTTTCTGGCCGCACCATAAAAATAACTCTGGTATTGAGAGTCCACATAAAGGCTGCGTTAGGCTCCAAAAAAGGAGCGTAGAGCATATTTAACGCAGCTTCAACTCTCGATACCAGAGTTGCTTACGGACGCGGCCAGCCTCAAAAATGTGCTCGTGCACGATTCCCCCATAGGAAACAATGGGGCTGTTTGAGCTGAAAAAAAACCTAACACCTGCAAAAAAGCCGCGTTAAGCTCCTAACGCAGCCCCATTGTTTGCTATGGGGAAACACTTCCTACGTCTGCACCTAACACCCTAACATGTACCCCAAGTCTAAACACCCCTAGCCTTACACTTATTAACCCCTAATCTGCCGCCCCCGCTATCGCTGACCCCTGCATATTATTTTTAACCCCTAATCTGCCGCTCCGTAAACCGCCGCTACTTACATTATCCTTATGTACCCTTAATCTGCTGCCCCTAACACCGCCGACCCCTATATTATATTTATTAACCCCTAATCTGCCCCCCACAACGTCGCCTCCACCTGCCTACACTTATTAACCCCTAATCTGCTGAGCGTACCGCACCGCTATCATAATAAAGTTATTAACCCCTAATCCGCCTCACTAACCCTATAATAAATAGTATTAACCCCTAATCTGCCCTCCCTAACATCGCCGACACCTAACTTCAATTATTAACCCCTAATCTGCCGACCGGAGCTCACCGCTATTCTAATAAATGTATTAACCCCTAAAGCTAAGTCTAACCCTAACACTAACACCCCCTAACTTAAATATAATTTAAATCTAACGAAATTAATTAACTCTTATTAAATAAATTATTCCTATTTAAAGCTAAATACTTACCTGTAAAATAAATCCTAATATAGCTACAATATAAATTATAATTATATTATAGCTATTTTAGGATTAATATTTATTTTACAGGTAACTTTGTATTTATTTTAACCAGGTACAATAGCTATTAAATAGTTAAGAACTATTTAATAGCTAAAATAGTTAAAATAATTACAAAATTACCTGTAAAATAAATCCTAACCTAAGTTACAATTAAACCTAACACTATACTATCATTAAATTAATTAAATAAAATACCTACAATTACCTACAATTAAACCTAACACTACACTATCAATACATTAATTAAATACAATACCTACAAATAACTACAATGAAATAAACTAACTAAAGTACAAAAAATAAAAAAGAACTAAGTTACAAAAAATAAAAAAATATTTACAAACTTAAGAAAAATATTACAACAATTTTAAACTAATTACACCTACTCTAAGCCCCCTAATAAAATAACAAAGACCCCCAAAATAAAAAATGCTCTACCCTATTCTAAATTACTAAAATTCAAAGCTCTTTTACCTTACCAGCCCTGAACAGGGCCCTTTGCGGGGCATGCCCCAAGAAGTTCAGCTCTTTTGCCTGTAAAAAAAAACACATACAATACCCCCCCCAACATTACAACCCACCACCCACATACCCCTAATCTAACCCAAACCCCCCTTAAATAAACCTAACACTAAGCCCCTGAAGATCATCCTACCTTGTCTTCACCTCACCGGGTATCACTGATCGGTCCTGGCTCCAAAATCTTCATCCAACCCAAGCAGGGGCTGGCGATCCATCATCCGGTGGCTGAAGAGGTCCAGAAGAGGCTCCAAAGTCTTCATCCTATCCGGGAAGAAGAGTAGATCCGGACCGGCAACCATCATCTTCCAAGCGGCATCTTCTATCTTCATCCGATTAGGACCGGCTCCATCCTGAAGACCTCCACCGCGGACCCATCTTCATCCGGCGACGTCCAACTGAAGAATGACGGTTCCTTTAAGGGACGTCATCCAAGATGGCGTCCCTCGAATTCTGATTGGCTGATAGGATTCTATCAGCCAATCGGAATTAAGGTAGGAATATTCTGATTGGCTGATGGAATCAGGGGTACATAAGGATAACGTAGGTGGCGGTCGGCAGATTTGGGGTTAAAAAAATGTAATCGAGTGGCGGCGATGTGGGGGGGGCCTCGGTTTAGGGGTACATAGGTAGTTTATGGGTGTTAGTGTACTTTAGAGTACAGTAGTTAAGAGCTTTATGAACCGGCGTTAGCCCAGAAAGCTCTTAACTACTGACTTTTTTCTGCGGCTGGAGTTTTGTCGTTAGAATTCTAACGCTCACTTCAGACACGACTTTAAATACCGGAGTTAGAAAAATCCCATTGAAAAG
Organism: Bombina bombina; assembly: GCF_027579735.1. Taxonomy (NCBI): domain Eukaryota; kingdom Metazoa; phylum Chordata; class Amphibia; order Anura; family Bombinatoridae; genus Bombina; species Bombina bombina. The sequence goes on from NC_069499.1 coordinate 437,895,237, forward strand.
ATAGGATACGCAATTGACGTAAGGGGATCTGCGGTATGGAAAAGTCGCGGCTGAAAAGTGAGCGTTAGACCCTTTTTTGAGTGACTCCAAATACCGGAGGTAGCCTAAAACCAGCGTTAGGAGGCTCTAACGCTGGTTTTCACGGCTACCGCCAAACTCTAAATCTAAGCCATAGTGAATTTGTGTGTAATAAATAATACATTCCTTTTTCATCTTGACAAAATTTCCACAAAAATAGACACATAGAGGAAAAAGAAAAGAAGAAATTGAGAGAGACCTGAATTTAAAATATCCTCTTAATCACTAAACTTGAAACTTATCAAAAACCATACGCTCTCCACTTAATGTAATCTTATGCTGTTGGCTGTTTTATTAAATTTTCCTAAAACCAGACAAACAAACACAACCACAAAGACAAAAACAAGACAAAACAAAACAAGACAAGACAAAACAAAACAAAAAAAAAAAGGAAAAGGCCCCCTGCCTCCTCAACTTCTTGTCTTGTTGCCTCTTTATCTAGGAAATTCATTGTTTGCAATTGCTGTTTCAAGGTAAATAGTCCCCCTAAATGGCGCAATTAGCTGTGTCTGACTTTCTTCTGTGAAATCTAAAATTATATTTTTCCATTTTTAAAAAAACCTAGTTATAAGGGTTTCAGAGCTAATAGAAATATCCAACTGTTCTAGTATAATTTGATTTTGTATTTTTTGTTTAACCCCTTAATGACCACAGCACTTTTCCATTTACTGTCCGTTTGGGACCAAGGCTATTTTTACATTTTTGCTGTGTTTGTGTTTAGCTGTAATTTCCCTCTTACTCATTTACTGAACCCACACATATTATATACCATTTTTCTCGCCATTAAATTAACTTTCTAAAAATACCATTATTTTCATCATATCTTATAATTTACTATAAAATATTTTATAAAATATGAGGAAAAAATGGAAAAAAAACACACTTTTTTAACTTTGACCCCCAAAATCTGTTACACATCTACAACCACCAAAAAAAAACCATGCTAAATAGTTTCTAAATTTTGTCCTGAGTTTAGAAATACCTAATATTTACATGTTCTTTGCTTTTTTTGAAAGCTATAGGGCCATAAATACAAGTAGCATTTTGCTATTTCCAAACTACTTTTTTTCAAAATTAGCGCTAGTTACATTGGAACACTAATATCTTTCAGGAATCCCTGAATATCAATTGACATGTATATATTTTTTTTTAGAAGACATCCCAAAGTATTGATATAGGCCAATTTTGGTATATTTCATGCCACCATTTCACCGCCAAATGCGATCAAATACAAAAAATCGTTCACTTTTTCACAAATTTTTTCACAAACTTTCGGTTTCTCACTGAAATTATTTACAAACAGCTTGTGCAATTATGGCACAAATGGTTGTAAATGCTTCTCTGGGATCCCCTTTGTTCAGAAATAGCAGACATATATGGCTTTGGCATTGCTTTTTGGTAATTAGAAGGCCGCTAAATGCGCACCACACGTGTATTATGCCCAGCAGTGCAGGGGTTAATTAGGGAGCTTGTAGGGAGCTTGTATGGTTAATTTTAGCTTTAGTGTAGTGTAGTAGACAACCCAAAGTATTGATCTAGGCCCATTTTGGTATATTTCATGCCACCATTTCACCGCCAAATGCGATCAAATTAAAAAAAAACGTTACATTTTTCACAATTTTAGGTTTCTCACTGAAATTATTTACAAACAGCTTGTGCAATTATGGCACAAATGGTTGTAAATGCTTTTCTGGGATCCCCTTTGTTCAGAAATAGCAGATATATATGACTTTGGCGTTGCTTTCTGGTAATTAGAAGGCCGCAAAATGCTGCTGTGCATCACACGTGTATTATGGCTAGCAGTGAAGGGGTTAATTAGGAAGTTTGTAGGGAGCTTGCAGGGTTAATTTTAGCTTTAGTGTAGAGATCAGCCTCCCACCTGACACATCAGACCCCCTGATCCCTCCCAAACAGCTCCCTTCCCTCCCCCACCCCACAATTGTCCCCGCCATCTTAAGTACTGGCAGAAAGTCTGCCAGTACTAAAATAAAAGCTTTTTGGGGGGTTTAGGTTTTTAAAAAAAAAATAAAAAAAATTATTCTGCTGTGTAGGACCCCCCTTAGCCTCCAACCTCCCTGATCCCCCCCAAAACAGCTCTGTAACCTTCCCCATCTGCCTTATTGGGGGCCATCTTGGGTACTGGCAGCTGTCTGCCAGTACCCAGCTTGCACAAAAAAGGGCTGTTTTTTCTTTTTTTTTTTCTGTAGTGTAGCTTCCCCAAACCCCCCCCCCACCACCACCACCACAAACCCCCACCACCTCATTGATCGTTTTTTATTTTTTACTTTTGTTAACTGATTTAATTTAAACCTTGTTCTGTAGTATAGCGGTTCCCACCCGCTCCCTCCCCGTGCACGCGCCCGCCCCCGCCCTCCCGGGCATCCCCGCCCACGATCCCGCCCCCCTCCACATCTCCAGGGCCATCGATGGCCGCCACCCGCCTCCCGGTACTGCTCCCACCCACCAACGAAGGAAGCCACCGATCTCCGGTACAGAGAGGGCCACAGAGTGGCTCTCTCTGCATCGGATGGCTTCAAAAGGTTATTGCAGGATGCCTCCATATCGAGGCATCACTGCAATAACGGAAAGCAGCTGGAAGCAAACAGGATCGCTTCCAGCTGCTTTCCACACCGAGGACGTGCAGGGTACGTCCTCAGGCGTTAACTGCCTTTTTTTTGAGGACGTACCCTGCACGTCCTCGGTCGTTAAGGGGTTAAGTTCTCTCACACTAGGGGCTTTATTGGACTTCCAATATTTTAGGATCAACAGTCTGCTTGTTATAATTACACTATTTAACTGACGTACGTTCTTAAAAGGGTATCCTTTCTTAACAAAGAAGAAAATAAGTTCATCCGATAGTTGTATATTAGTTAAATTAATTCTATTAATCCAAACATTAACCTTATGCCAAAATCTTTTAATTTTAGTACAGTCCCAGAAATAATGATGCAACTCTGCTCTTAACCTCTTACATTTAGGGCAGTGTATTCCCATTGTTGACCATCTAGCCTTCACAGTCAGAGTTATATAAGTTTTATTAATAAGTTTTGTATGGGTTTCTCTCCAGGAAGTAGATATTGTTGCTTGATCTATTGCCTTGAAACTTTCCTGAATTCTTTCCGGAGAAATTTGCCAATTATTAGCTAAAATGTGTAAGTTTCTTACACCCATCGAAGATATAACTATCTTATAAAATAAGAAATTGCATATTTCCCTGTATTAAATATTTTTTTTTTTTTTTTTTTTTAAAAAGGCAAATCTTAATTTAAGTTCAAACAAACATATAGAGATCACAAACAGCAGTGAAAAATGTGTACTGTAGGGTTTTGACCGGTCAGGCTTAATACGACCGTAGATACATGTGGTTAAACATCTGTCCAAAGTCTCTCATTGTTGGATGGTGGCAAGTCTAAAGAACCAACTTCTGCCTTTGTCGTTTCTGTAGGTGGATTTTGCCTTTCTTTTTCTTTTGCTTCTTTGCTTCTTTTTTTTATTTTTATTGCCCAGGGAGGCAAATGTGTTGTTGAGGGTTTGTTTGTGGTGTAGTGTCATGTGCATGTGCGAGTGTGTGTTTATGGTGTTTATAGTGACATCCCCTGAACTGTTGCAGAGTATGTGAAAACTTCTGGAGTGTTAGGATGGCATGAGACAGGTATCAATAACCCAACTCCCATTCTTGTCTTAAATAGAGTCAGATCAGCCTATCTACAAGTGATATGTTTGGTAGAGCTGATTATCGGTATCTCATGAGATCGTGTAGTGCGAATGTCACTAGGTATAGGTTGCTCTCGTGATATGTTATTGTGTGTCGTTGTGATAAGTCCCCCCACTTTTTTTTTTTTTTTTTTTTACTCTGAGGGGTACCTTTCAGCTATAACAGTTATAGTCTAATAACAATTGAACAATAAATGAACAAACAGTACATAACAGGTAAACATTCTGCATCTTAAGTTACCCTTCTGGAGTGGAGGCAGGTCATGCACATAAAAAGTCTGTAACACAACTTGGAGAGGATTTCAGCTCCAGTTAAGGAGCGGGGTCTTGTTCTAAGCAGTTTTGTGTTGGGAGAGGACTCATGGTGGGCCTTCCCCTGCAGCTGTAGGTTCTGTAGAGACATTCTCTTGTAGGTGTGCAATTGATGGGGGGAGTTGAATGTTCAGGACGAGATTATCGTTGAATGTAGCCAGATTCGGCATAGTACGAAAGATGGAGGTATTATTGTCTTTAGTGGCGATGATACAGGTGGGGAACCCTGCCCCCCAGCTGTATGGGATTTCATTCTCTCTGAGGACTGATGTGATGAACTTTAGGTCCCTGCATTTTTTGCAGGGTAGTAAGGCAGAGATCCAAATAAATATGTATGTCTGTGCCAGCATGAGTGAGCGGAGCGTTGGCCCTTGATCCTCTCATATTTTCCTCTTTGTCCCTGAACAAGAGTAACTTTACAATCACGTCTCTTGGGGGGGCTTTATTGGGAGGTCTAGGGCGAAGTGCTCAATGGGCCCTTTCGATTGGTATTTCAGGAGCTGATGGGGTTTTTTTTATGGTGCGAAAGAGACTCTGTAGCTATCCCATGATGGCAGTTGGGAATACTGATTCAGGGATCCCGCGGATCCTGACGTTATTACGCCGGCTCCTATTTTCTAGGTCTTCCATGAGGCTCTGTATCATGTCCGCATGTAACTGAGTGTTTTCCCCTTGGAGTTGGATTTCTGTATTGTGCTTTTGACTGGTTTCTTCCAGTTTCTGCACTCTGTGTTCCACCCCTTTAATGTCTTGCTTAAGTTCTACAAATAAATCTTTTACTTCTTGCATAGAAGTCTTTATGTCGTCTTTTGAAGATAAGTGTTTAAGATCTTCTTTTGTAACATAATTAGACAGTTCTATATTTGTGGGTAGATTCTGTGTTTCTGTGGTTTGTTGATCTTTTACATGAATGTCTCTGGGGAGGGAGTAGGGGGGTCAGCTGGTTTCAGGTAGTTGTTCATGGTTGATAGTTTACAATCTTTAGTGAGTTTGGGGGGTTTCTTATTTGGCATCACAAGTTTTATTAGTTTACAGCACTGATAGGCAGTCCGGTGCTAGCTCTTAGCCTGTATTGCACTAGTGAAAGTTCTGAGGATTCTCAGCAATATATTCTCAGGTCTCTGCAGTTTTGTTCCAGCACTATGACCGGGTTATGTGATTAGAGTAGTGCAGCTTATCTATGTCTCCACGCTGGGTATTAGATTTATTAGATTATTATTAGATTAGATTCCAATAAAGGTTTGTTTTCCCCTTATCTAAGGCCAATGTAAATGTTCCTTACTGTAGGTTTTTTATGACTAGGGCTCTCAGGCCATGTGGGCGCCGGGTAGGTATCTCCCATGATGGCGATAACTGTATTTGTGTGGTGGGTGAAGTTTCCACTTCAAGAGTATCTCCCTGTATGATTGCCCTTGCACCACCGGAGTGGTTGCGGTAAGCGTGTGGGGACTTGTGTGCCCCGAGTCTGTCTTCCTCTGTGTTGCGTGTGAGGTAGGTGGGGTGTGCTGTTACTTACAGGGATTTATCTGCGGATGCTGGTCCGATCAGCTTGAGACCGGTTCAAAGCTGGTGTTGGTTGTTGCCATATGTGCCGCAAGTTCCTGTTGTCTGTTCTGTGGCTTGGAGGCTACGGTGACTGCGCAGGTTGCCAGTGTGCGGTCGATGGTTAGGTAGGCCCCGGGATCCTCAGTGGGGAAGAGTGTTAGGTGTTAGCGAGATCGCCTCCCTGGGTATTAGTTTTTCTAACTTAGCTTGTGCAGGGTTGTTCTTCTAGCTACATGAAAACAAGAAAGTTCCAGCTGGTGCAAATCCAAAAACCTTTTATTTTGCAATGTGGGATACAAACAAAAGCAACGTTTCAGGCCAACAATCAGCCCTTTTTCAAGCTTGACCATAAGTGAATATACACACATTTAAATAGCCCCAATGGCGCCAAATAATTGTGATCCAAACAGTGACAATGCTGCCACCTAGTATATAATATCGAAATAGCATATATTACAAACATATGTTAAAATCCATCCGTTATAAATGATCAAATAAATATAATAATGAATATAATAAATATATCATCACCTAGTGTACAATACATAAACCAATAAATAAATATATATGAACAAAATCATTAAGAGAATAATATAAAAAGGGACTACCAATAAATCTTAAACATTTCATATTAATATCATTATACAAATAGATAAGTACCTTATTTAATAAAATTAAATACTCTATTGCTCATACATCAGAATCATATTATGATTCTCATATGACAACCACAATTAATTTTAAATTCATTTTTAAATTAAAAACATGTGTCAAATGTGTGAACCTAAAAACTCAAGGTGTAAGATAATTTACCTCAATAGGCCACTACATATGAATATAGGTCAAGATTAGATATTCAACCCACATGTACACATGCTTGCAAACACAGAAAGTTATGTGTATGCATCCATGCGTACACGTGAATGCACAATAACAAATAACGATGGGTCATTCTAGAGGAAAAAAATTTAAAATTTTTTTTTATATAATTTGTGTAATAAATACACCTATGCTATAATAAGGAGAATTTACAGTTATAGGAATCAATTTACAAAAAAGCTGTAAATTGATTCCTATAATTGTAAATTCTCCTTATTATTGCATAGGTGTATTTATTACACAAATTATATAAAAAAAAAAAAAATTTCCTCTAGAATGACCCATCGTTATTTGTTATTGTGCATTCACGTGTACGCATGGATGCATACACATAACTTTCTGTGTTTGCAAGCATGTGTACATGTGGGTTGAATATCTAATCTTGACCTATATTCATATGTAGTGGCCTATTGAGGTAAATTATGTTACACCTTGAGTTTTTAGGTTTACACATTTGACACATGTTTTTAATTTAAAAATTAATTTAAAATTAATTGTGGTTGTCATATGAGAATCATAATATGATTCTGATGCATGAGCAATAGAGTATTTAATTTTATTAAATAAGGTACTTATCTATTTGTATAATGATATTAATATGAAATGTTTAAGATTTATTGGTAGTCACTTTTTATATTTTTCTCTTAATGATTTTGTTCATATATATTTATTTATTGGTTTATGTATTGTACACTAGGTGATGATATATTTATTATATTCATTGTTATATTTATTTGATCATTTATAACGGATGGATTTTAACATATGTTTGTAATATATGCTATTTCGATATTATACACTAGGTGGCAGCATTGTCACTGTTTGGATCACAATTATTTGGCGCCATTAGGGCTATTTAAATGTTTGTATATTCACTTATGGTCAAGCTTGAAAAAGGGCTGATTGTTGGCCTGAAACGTTGCTTTTGTTTGTATCCCACATTGCAAAATAAAAGGTTTTTGGATTTGCACCAGCTGGAACGTTCTTGTTTTCATGTATCTATATTGGGCTTGGTAAACCTGCTCCATGCTGTGCTAAGAGGAAAGTGAGTGCTGTGTTCATGATACATTGTTTCAAGAATTGTTCTTCTAGCTGCCATCGGTTGTTAGGTGTTAGAATTGGCCAGTTGATAGCACATTATGAGCGTTTTTTAGACTTAGGGCTTCAGAGCTCTACACTTAAGCAGTCATATTCCAGTGCGGCCAGGCTCCGCCCCCCTGTATTAAATATTTTTAAGGCCGGTTCTAAAATATCCCATGTTCCTTCTATCCGATTATTATCTAATAGTTGTTGCAAATAATGGCGCACTTGTAAATATGCATAGAATTGACTATTTATTAGTCCAAATATCTGTTTTAATGTGTTGAAAGTTTTACAACTTCTCGTGTCTTTATCCATCAATTGGTGTACATTTTTAAGCCCTTTTAGTGACCAATTATTAAAAATGTTAGAATTTAATGCTGGTGTGAAGCAGGGGTTGCCTACCAAAGGTAAATATTGCGAATATGTGGAATCAGAGACCAAAACTTTAGCCAGTTTATTCCATGCTACTATTACGTTGTGTATTATTTTTAGTTGTTTTATTTTTATAGGAGATTTATCAGCAGGAAGATGAAGTAAAGCTATAGGAGAATAAGGGTAGCAAATAGTTTCCTCTGATTCTATTGTGGTATAATAATTTGCTCTTACTATCCAATCCAGTGCAATTTACAGACACAAATTAGATTATATATCTCAATGTCTGGCATTGCAAGTCTACCATTTGTTCTATCAAAACACAATTTTTTGAAGGAGATAGCTCTTCTTTTTCCTCCCCATAAGAATTTGGTCACCATTTGTTTATATGCCATTAGGTCTTTTTTCTTAACAAAAATTTGCATGAGATATAGAAGTTTTGGAAATAGTAACATTTTTATTAAGTTAACTTTGTCCGTTAGGGATAGTTTAAATTTCGCCCATTTTTCTAAATCATGCTTAATTTTTAAGAAGACAGGTGGATAATTAAAATCGTACTATTCTTCCATATTTTTAGAAAATTTAATTCCAAGATAGGTAAATGTATCTTTTGTCTCTTTAAATGGAATAATCTGTAAAGAGTCTTTATTTTTATCTAACCCGAAAATTTCAGTTTTCTGCGTATTTGTCTTATAACCTGTAAAGCTACCAAAGTCTTGTAAGATCTGTGATAATAGAGGAATATTTTTTTTTTTAAGTCTTAACAGCAGTGCAAAGAAAATAGAGATGGAATTTGTGTCATGTGATGTTCCTGCATTTTCCTCTTTGGTAACAGGATACCTCAGCATCAGGTGCGAGATACTACTAACAAACACAGACCACACCTCTATCTATCTCCTATGCTGACACAAGAGAGGATTAAGAATAGTGGATTCGACACAAGCAGTATAAAGCCTTAGTGGCATTTGTATTATAATGTTATATTGCTACTACCGATGCCAGTTCTGAATTCAATTTGCTTGGAAATATGATGTAGGGTATTCCAGCTTGGGAAGATTGAATTTCAAGAAGGTCATCTGCTGGACAAGAATTGGAGTGAGTTGTGACTGCTGAAGATTGAGGATGTTGCCAGTGATAGAGAAAATGCTCTCACTTTGGGCCTGATATTCAAAACCTTGCTGGAATGGAGAGAAATCACACAAAATCTTTGGGATTTTTTTAGACCTAAAGAATACTACAGAGGAACATAAACAATTCTCAAGATACAATTTGTGTTTCTAAGTTTTTTTAAGGGCCTCACTGTAGTGACGAGACTTCTTAGAATATCTTGCCTTTCAAGGATAGAAAAGTGTGCTGTGTGCTCAGTGCATTTCATAAATCCGAAGTGAAGTACACACTCTGCACAGCAGCCTTTGACAGATCTTCTTTTAGCAGTGTCCCATAGGAACAGTAAAGTCCTGCTAACGGTGCTTCAAGATAGCAGGTTGTATTGTGGGGCTAGGGCCTCTATTAGCTGCTTGAAGGGCTCTCCTTCAATCATAAAAAAGGAAGCACCATCTATAGCTATAAGCTGTCCAATAAGCTGTGTCACTGCTCTTGGGAGGCCAGAAGGCGTTGAAGATTTTCCTGGCTGGTACTGTTATCACTATAGGTTGATGCCAGTATTGTGCGGCTTTCTGTGGCAGTGGGGATGTAGTTGTGTTGGTTCATCCCTTAACTTTTAAGATGCCCAAACATTTTAACACAGCTAACTTCTTTGCTGCACAGTTTGCATCTAGCAAATCTCCTATCTCCCACATTGTCAAAGTGCTCCCAAACACTTTCCAATGGCACTCTAAACCAGCTGCTGTACAACGTGAGGTAGAGGGGGGCTTTTGCTGTGACCCTGCCTTACAGTGCCTACACAGTGGTTGCTGCTGCTAGTAGTAGCAGTGGTGGAGGCACTAGTAGTGGTGGTAGCAGGAACCCTAGGCCTAGCACTTGCAGGGGAAGGAACACTTTCTGGACTCCCAACATGATGTTCTGGACTTGGAGTAGCTCCAGAGGGACTAACAGGAGGAGAAGGAGATAGAGATGATGGATAAGGAAAGGCAGTGTTTCTAGATTTGTCTGCATCCTCCTATAACTTTACCTCTGGCTCATAATCTAGTTCCTCCTTCTGTAAGGCAAAAAAAAGGTTGGTGTGCAGAGGTGGGAAGTAAGACTGGCATATACCACTAGCTTAGAAATTGGTGTCAAGGTAAGGCTAGCCTCCTCTTCCTCAAGCATACTGCTGCTGTTGCTAGTCGCCATTTTGGCCTCAAAGCACAACAACCCCTGCTGGTCCTAGCCTGTGTACCAACACTCCCCTTGTTAGCATTAGCAACCGCAGAGGGTTTGCTCCATTATTGGGGCTGTGACTGTAGTGAGGGCTGCAACAGATATTGTTGTGGCTGCGGCTGTTGTGGTACCTGTGGAATAAGCACGTCTGCGCTTTGAGGGGGCAGGCCCCTTGTTGGCAGTCTTCTTCCTACGCATTTTTAGTTTTATGGAAAACAAAAATAAATGGTTGCTGTGAGATATATTTGTCACAGTATGAAGTGAAGTGAACTGCTTGTTGTTTCACTTTTTGAACTTTATTGAGAATTTTTTTTAATAAAGTATATTTTTAATAAGATTTAGGGGGTATGAAAGGGTTAAGGATAAGCAAGGATAGGGGATGATGGGACAAACACACATAAACACAAAGGTACAAGCCCCATCTACTCTACACCAATTAAGTTTTCTTACTCTATTAGATTTCTCTCACTTATTACAATACTAGTACTTTATATTAATTTAAATGTTATCTTCTTTTGAAATTCAGATTTTGAGTGTGGAAAGTGTTACTTCCAGTCACAGAGAGTAAAAAAAGACTAAGGGGCTGCTTTAACAAAGTCCAGACTGTTTGTGCAATGCTGCATCCTATTCACGTTGGCCCAATGATGCATGAGTAGCGTCATAAAGGTTCAAAAGCAGCGGTCTGATGATGGTTGATTCTTAACTTTTGGTGGCAGGCCCACTCATAAATAAAGCCCTTAGAATTATTCTCTCTAGTCTACACTAAGCTTTATTTATTTATTAATATACACCTAGATTACAAGTTTTGCGTTTGTGTTTTAACACTGAAAAAAATGGCAATTTCAGCGTTAAAACAGCAGCCATTACGAGTCTTGTCGGTATAACTGTACTGCAAGCCTTTTAGCTTGTAACTCAACGTCAAGCCTTTTAGCTTGTAACGCAATGTCAGACCCGAACTCGAAAATTACATTTTTGCATGGGATTTCCACAGCGCTGCCATTACAAGTTATGCGGTGATGCTAAAAAGCTTGCGTTACACCCTATACCGACACGATCCGTAACACAATCTGAGACCAGTAGTTATGAGTTTTACGCCACAAAACTGTTACAAAAAATGTGTAACTAAAGTGTTACAAAGTGCAAAAAACACCCATAAACTACCTATTAACCCCTAATCTGCCGCTCCAAAAATCGCCGCCACTAATAAAATTAATTAACCTCTATTCCGCTGCTCCCTGACATCGTCACCACTATAATAAAGTTATTAACCCCTATTCCCCTGCACCACAACATCGCCCACACTATAATAAAGATATTAGCCTCTATTCCGCCGCTCCCCTAAATCTCTGGCCTCTCACATCACTGCCACTAAATAAACCTATTAACCCCTAAATCGAAAGCCCCCCACATCGCAAAAAAACTAAATTAAACTATTAACCCCTAAACCTAACAACCCCCTAACTTTAAATTAAAATTACAAGATCCCTATCTTAAAATAAGTAAAAATCTACCTGTGAAATTAAAAAAAGTTTAAACTATAAATTAAACGAACATTACTATTATACTAAAATTAAAGTAACTATCAATTAAATAAATTAAATTACTCATTAAAAAAAACTAACACTAGTAAAAAAAATAATCTACAATTACAAAAAATTAAAAATACTAAATTACAAAAAATAAAAAAGCTCCGTAACGCAGCCCCATTGATGTCTATGGGGAAAGAAAAAGTTATGTTTAAACCCAACACCCTAACATAAACTCGAGTCTAAACACCCCTAATCTGCTGCCCCTAACATCTCTGCCACCTACATTACAGTTATTAAGCCCTAATCTGCCGCCCCTAACATCGCCGCCTCCTAAATAAAACTATTATCCCCTAATCTGCCGCTCCCGATATTGCCACCACCTAAATACACGTATTAACCCCTAATCTGCTGTCCCTAACATCACCACCACCTAAATACACTTATTAACCCCTAATCTGCCGCTCCCAATATTGCCGCCACCTACATTACAGTTATTAACCCCTAATCTGCCGCCCCAAATGTCGCCGCCACTATACTAAAGTTATTATCCCCTAAACCTCTGGTCTCCGACATCACTATTCTAACACTAAATAAATATATTAACCCCTAAACCTAACCCTAACTCTAACGTAACCCTAGCCCTAAGCATAACCCTAACCCTAACATAACCCTAAGCCTAAATCTAACCCTAACCCCCCTAACTTAAATATACTTAAAATAAATATACATTAAACTTACAATTATTGCCTAAATAATTCCTATTTAAAACTAAATACTTACCTGTAAAAAAAAACTAACGGCTAGATTTGGAGTTCGGCGGTAGATGGGTTGCTAACGCCACGCATGTTTTATGTCTAACGCACGGCATTGTTTGACTCAGGTATTTAGAGTTCAAAAAAGACCATCTAACGATGCTCCTAACGCGTGTATGTCACACGCGGAATCCTGCCCGCGTTAGACAGTCTCCCATAGAGATCAATGGGAAAGCAAAAAAATAGCTTTTTTCACCTAACACTCGATCTCGCGAGAATACGCACAGCTCGGTTATATGACGCATACCACATCATGCACAACAATAACACGCCGCAAATGTCACAACAACAATCAATCAACAAAGCACACAAGCATTACACATTCACAAGCGGGGGGATTTTTAATAAAATTTAATACGGGGAATACGCATATACTTTAAGATGCGGAAATTCGCAAAATAACAACAAGGAATAAAAAATATATACATACACTAGAAAAATAATCGCATTCAATATCACTATATATTAGGACAAACATACATATACAACACTTCACTAATACCACACCATCGCAAATTCACATTTAAAAAGAATACTATTGGACAATGTTAGAAAAAACGACCACTATGACATCATCGCATTCTACACATTCCACAAATACTAACTCCAAATGAGCATGCGCAAATTCACACAACTAATACACATTGCACTAATATTAATTGCTAATAAAGCACACCTGAACACAATTTACAACGGAAATTGGTACATCATTAAACATTTACACAGGGTATATAAGCACCACACAAGCAGGGCTTCTTTGACTGTGTTGCTGTTGGGTCTTTGGAGATTGGAGGTTTAAGATTAGAGAGTTGGTGCATTATTGTGAGTGAGTTAGTGTTAGCGTGAGAGAGTCAGTTGTTAGTGTTATCGTGAGTGAGTTAGTGGGAGTTAGTGGGAGTGGGAGAGAGTCTGTTATTGGGAGCGTGAGTGAGTTAGTGGGAGTTGTTAGTGAGAGTTGTTAATGGGAGGGTCAGTTAGTGGTAGTTAGTGAGAGTTAGTGGGAGTGTTTGTTAGTGAGAATTAGTAGTAGTGTGTTAGTGAGAATTAGTAGTAGTGTGAGTTAGCGAGCAAGTGATTTTTCTGTACACGTAACACATTTACACGCAAACACATTCAATACATACATACACTTATCAATAACACTACATACACTCCATACCCCCTACCCCCTCATACTACACTCCATACCCCATTCCCTGTAGTCCCATTCCCTTTCATCCCATTTACTCTTATCCCATACTCCATACCCATCCCATACCCATCCCCTAGTTACATTTAGTTTACATATCCTCCTTTTAGTCTTCTTCTTCTTTTGGTTTATTTAAATACTCCTTACCCTCTTTGTTTTTTTACATCCCTCTCACACTTTCAGCACTTTTTTTGTCTTTTTAGTTCTTTATTTTGACCCCCTTTCATTTCATCACACTCACTTTTTGTTTGATTATTTGGGGTTTAGTTTAGGGAACAGATGGAGGCCAGGCAGGGGAGAGGTAGAGGGGGGAGGAGAGGGAGGGGGAGAGGAACAGGGCAGGAAGGGGGGCAGGAAGCGGGGGTGAAAGCGGTGGGTGGACCCAGCCACTTGGTTCAAGATGAACAAGTGGCTGGGCCCAGTGGCGGACAGAGTAGGGCTTCACAGTCCGGGAAACAGAGGGCATCGTCACAGGGGAAGGCCAAGGCGACTAGGGAGGCGAGGTTTTCGATGGAGGAGAAGGAGGCCCTCGTAGAGGCCTATATGGCCAGGTATAGGAGGCTGCAGCACCAGAAGACTACCCCAACTGACAAGAGGAGGCTCTGGAATGAGATAAGAAATGCAGTCAATGCAGTGGGTGGCCGGAACAGAGATCTGGATTCGATAAAACATCGCTACCGGGACTGTAAGATGGATCTCAAGAAAAAGTTAAGCCTGGAGGCCCAACATGCCGCAGGAACCGGTGGCGGACCTGCCCTGGAAATAGAGTACTGCCGATGGGAGGAAATGTTGTGGCCCAGCATCTCCGAGGTGGAAGTAGTCGGTATCGGAGGAATTTATACCGGGAACCTGCCACTCTCATCTGACGGTAAGCTCATTGAACAATAAATTCACATACGAATGTATTTCAAGGGACACTATAAGCAAACCTTTACTTTCATGATTGAGGTAGTGAATACAATTTGACAAAACATTCAAATGTACTTATATTACCTAATTTGAATCATTCTTGAGATATATTTTAATGAAGAAATAGCCATGCACACGGTGAAACAATCACAGGAGGCAGCTATATTCAGCTAACAATCAGCATCTTATAAGCATATTTAGATATGCTTTTCAGTAAAGAATATCCAGAGAATGAAGCTAATTAGATAAGAAAAGTACATTAGAAAGTTTATAATAAATGTATGCTTCTAAATCATGAAAGATAAAACATTGGGTTTCATGTCCCTTTAAGGATCAGATTAATGCTATAACGTTGTTTACACGCATTCAATTACTTTGCGGTTACATCAGTATCTAGGCTATAGGTTAGGTGTGCATTTAAACAGACTGAAAACAAACGCGAAAACATTCAGATTGACCAGAGATATCACAAACACGGTTTTGAAAATGCGGAAATCGTATTGATTGTTTGTTAGATTTCAAAGTGGATTAATGATTCTGCATTTGTAATTGTATCGTAAGCTAAGTCATTTAAAGCTTGATTTGCAAATATGCTAATATATACATTTTTTTTTTTTTTTTTTAATATACAGAGTCTGGGGAGGAGGCAGCACAAGAAACACAGCCTCATCCATCTCCCCGGGATGAGAGTGGTGGGGAGGAATTTCCACTTCAGAGGGAAGAGGCCCCCCGTGACGAAGAGCGCACGGAAGCTGATGAAGAGGCCCCGGAAGCAGAGGAGGAGCCTGCAGAACCAGAGGACCCTCAAGGACCCGCACACCGCCGTGCACGGGCACCCCGCCATGCACCGGTACCCCGCCAAGCACAAAAAGAGGAAATAGCGGAGGTGCGGGTTCTACTGGACTACATAGACCAGATGCGTAACTCCCGGATACAAAATATCGAAGGCCGAACTCGAATTCTTGATGGACAAAATCAAATAATTGAAGGCCAAAACCAAATAATAAACATACTTAATAGAATCGAACAAGGCCAAAACCGAATCATTAATCTGCACCAAGAGATGTTCAATTTTTTCCGGGAGGCGCATGCTGGTCTACCTCCTGGTCCGCCTCCTGCTTCTGGGCCTCTTGCTGCTGGGCCTCTTGCTGCTGGGCCTCCTGCTGCTGGGCCATCTCCTCCTGCCGGCCCATCTACTCCTGCCGGGCCATCTACTCCTCTTCAGCCATCTCCTCCTCTTCAGCCATCTCCTCCTCTTCAGCCATCTCCTCCTCTTCAGCCATCTCCTGCTCTTCAGCCATCTTCTCCTCCTCAGCCATCTTCTCCTCCTCAGCCATCTTCTCCTCCTCACCTTGGTCGTCCCAGTACTCTTCCTTCCACTCTTCCCACAACATCTCCAAGGAGAACTCTTCGGAGTTGGCAGTTGCCCCTCCCAGAGCCTCAGCCCCGTGGGAAGAGGGAAAGGAAGAGGAAGTAAGTATTTATTTTCATTTTTTTATTTAATGTGTAATGGATAGGTATGTGATGATGTGGTTTTCATACACTTGTGGACCACACTCTGTATATAATCTACTTCTATGGGACCGGGTCGATGGAGGCAGATTGTTTGCAGAGTGTGGGTTATAAGTGTGTGAAAACCACATCATCACATACCTATCCTTGTTCATGATATTGATTGGTTTCTGTGATGTGATGTCCAAACTGTTTCCCGAATCACAAACAAAATTACCATTACAATTATCCATGATGGCATATTACTGTTTGAATGCCAATAACACAGCTTAAAGGGACAGTCAGAAAATTATTGATTACAAAGAAAACACTGTATTACGCATTATCAAGTTGGAAACAACAAAACATGGAGAAATACGTGTGACTTATGTGCTTAACCTTGTATCTATGACTAGGAAAAATGACCACTTATTTGTTGTTCTGACATAACAACATTTTAGATATCAATGATCAATACATGGTAAATAATATGCTGTATGAGCACAAGGTTTTACATATACAAATGCTATCCAAATGCCCTCTAGTGGTCAAATTGTATAATGATTACATGCACTCTTCAAGCTCGAAGAAATGAGCACACGAACCTCATAGGTTTAGCTAGCAAATTTAAATAAACACAGACAAATGATTAATTGGTGAGAAACATTTGATATCATTGATATTACAAAATTGACTTTTAGAATAATGCAAAACATTATTTGTTTTCTAAACTGTCCCTTTAACAAAATTACATATGCTAACACATATTTGAAGCTTGTTTATATTTACGTGTTAAATAAAGTCTATTTTCTTAAAGAGACATTATTGTGTTAATTTTTTTTTAGAAAGACATTTGTTTGAACAATGAATATGGTTTAAAGTCCTTTTAGGAGTGGGGGGTGAAAATATGCTAACAATAACATATTTGAAGATTAAACAATGTGGAACTCATACATGATACAAAAATCAACATTTGCATTAAAGGGACAGTATACTATATTTTTAACAGAACTGTATGTAATAGACACTACTACAAACAACAAGATTAACATATACTGATATCAATATTACAAAGCTTCAAACACTTTCAAAGAAAATCGGGTTAGCTCTATTGAAAATATAGATGAACCCCCATTACAACCGTAAAACAAGACAAAACACCATCATACACAAAACAGGAGAAAGCTGGAGATGGTACTCACATGAAACTTAGAGGCTTGGCGAGGAGTCTGATAATTAATTACATTTTATTTGAACAGAAGCAAAATGAAACGTGTATTTGTTAAACAATGGACTATCTAACTAGAGACCAAATTAAAAGATTTCATTTATAATGTGAGTGTCTAATGAACCTTTAATAAAATATACAACGAAATTACATTTAGAAGAAGTCGGCATCATATATTTAGCATATAATAAAGCTAAATGCATATTGATTACTTTATTCTAACACAATATTAGATATCTTTAACATTAAACACAACAGTCATTTTTCTGAAAAAGGAACATTGTTGACAAACATATTAAACAACATGGACTATAGAGATTTGCACTTGCCTCGAAATATCATATGCATGAAAACATTTTGCTTTCGTTCGTTTATTCAACCAGACATCCAGCAAAAGAGAATGTGGTGGTCTTTATCAGCTACGGGTCAACAATGTAACATGATGCAAATAATACATATTCGCAAGGTTTTTAAAATTGGCTGCAGTCACAAACGTTTTTAACGTGCACAAACAAATATTGCGGGACTACGTAATACAATCAGACGTTTTTTTACCTTTGCATGTGACGTCTTAACATGGCGCTTCCTTGATCACGTAAGAACGCCATCCAATAAAAGGCACATTCTTGATCACGTAAGAATGCCCCAAAAAAAAGGCGCATCCTTGATCTCGTCAAAACGCCATCAAATAAAAGGCACATTCTTGATCACGTAAGAACGTCAGTCAATACAAGGAATCATTGGACAGCCTGGCAGGTGACGTCTTAAGCAACATGGCGCATCCGAGATCGCTGAAAAACCGCAGCCAATACAAGGACTCAGTTGACAGCTTGGCATATCACTAAGAAACGTATTTATATTTTAGGAACTAGTATGTGTCTAGATTGCTATCTAGGAATGTCACCAAATCATGAATCATCTTTTCGGACTGATGTTTTAAGATATGTTTTGATTGTTTTGGAATAACAATAGTTATACATGGATTGATTAAACGTGTCATTTATTCAAGTTTAAATATGGTCAGCCTACCTATAGCCATATATGGGAGGAGAAGTATTTTGTTAACATATTTGTTAAAAAATATTCATCATCTAAAATATTTGCATTACACACAGAGATTTATTTGGTTACACTTTTACAATAAGATAGAATTGAAAATGAAATACATGTGCTGTCAACATTACAATAAGATTGTTTATTAATAAGATTATATGTCCTTGTTCATGTAAAAAGGACAAAAACGCTTTAGAAATGGAAATACATTCATTAACAATTGTGCTCACCATCACTTAAAGGGACATGATTTTGTTTTTAAAAAGAGGATACACATAGACAATACTATTTCAATAAAATGAACACTTTACAGGGATTATATCATTGTATCAATCCTCAGATCATTTGTTAAAGGTGCATCAATTCATGCAGAGTTTCTAAATACACACATGGATGTGAAAATTGAAATATACATATATACACAAATAACAATCTATATATACATATATAAAACAATTACTATGCTAATCATAATCATGCAATGATAAAGCTAAGAGAAAAATATATAAAGACAAATAATAAGATTACATTGGAGATGTTAATCTTAAAGTCATTTACAATTGTCTTACATATATGATTTTTTATAAAAAAATATTTTTGCTAGGTCCCTTTAAGGATCAACAAGATAAACTAGAGCTTTCAAAAAATAACATGAAGAATGAGGACAAAGAATCGTGCAATGACATGTCTTTTATTAGTATGTGAGAAAACATCAACAACGTTTAGAAATAATCTTGTAAAAATAAGGAATATTTGAGCCATATGACAAGGTAACAGAGTGCATCACAGTCCATGAAGAGAGTTGCCAAGGGCCAGCATAGCCCCATTGGAGACATATGACAAGGTAACACAGTGCATCACAGTCCATGAAGAGAGTTGCCAAGGGCCACCATAGCCCCATTGGAGACATATGACAAGGTAACACAGTGCATCACAGTCCATGAAGAGAGTTGCCAAGGGCCAGCATAGCCCCATTGGAGACATATGACAAGGTAACACAGTGCATCACAGTCCATGAAGAGAGTTGCCAAGGGCCACCATAGCCCCATTGGAGACATATGACAAGGTAACACAGTGCATCACAGTCCATGAAGAGAGTTGCCAAGGGCCACCATAGCCCCATTGGAGACATATGACAAGGTAAAAGAGTGCATCACAGTCCATGAAAAGAGTTACCAAGGGCCAGCATAGCCCCATTGGAGACATATGACAAGGTAACACAGTGCATCACAGTCCATGAAGAGAGTTACCAAGGGCCAATATAGCCCCATTGGAGACATATGACAAGGTAAAAGAGTGCATCACAGTCCATGAAGAGAGTTACCAAGGGCCAGCATAGCCCCATTGGAGACATATGACAAGGTAACACAGTGCATCACAGTCCATGAAGAGAGTTGCCAAGGGCCACCATAGCCCCATTGGAGACATATGACAAGGTAAAAGAGTGCATCACAGTCCATGAAGAGAGTTACCAAGGGCCAGCATAGCCCCATTGGAGACATATGACAAGGTAACACAGTGCATCACAGTCCATGAAGAGAGTTGCCAAGGGCCACCATAGCCCCATTGGAGATATATGACAAGGTAAAAGAGTGCAACAGGCACAACAATAAACTTTGAAAATGGCTAAATGGCAACAATAAAAAAAAACATAAACATGTGGACGGAGGATTCTTATCTGCCACCTTGGAGCATCTCCAGATCCTCCACTTACTGGTCATCCTCTTCATCGTCCTGTGCATGTCCAGCTCCAGATTCAGGCCTTGAACTTAATTGCATGATTTCACGCAGAGTCAAGTCCTGAACCCGGAGCTGGGCCTGCATGGTGTCGTTCATCCCTCTCAGGACAGCTGCGTTCCTCAACACGGCCTGCTCTACTCTTGCTATACCTTCTAGCATGAGCCATGCTGAGTCACAGCCTAAAATAAAGAATAAATAAAATATTAAGGATAATTACACAACAGACGAAAAAATAAGCAAAGATACATTGTCATCATAAAGACAAATTATTCTTTACATCAATTAGTTTAAATTGATTCTTTACACATGAAATATGTTATTCAGACAGACCGAAATCATTAAAGGGACAGTTTACTCAAACATGTTGTCCCCTTTAATTGGTTTTCGATGATCCACTTATACAGCTTGAGTGTATCAAATCTTGTTAAAGGATTTACATTGTACTTACATTAGCAATTTAAATATTTTAATTATACTGTGGTAGGCACACCTATCCTTAAACATTTTGGCATTGAGGACAAGCTGTGTAAACATAGCAACCTGAAGAAATTACATTCCCACTGGGTTAGACAAGAGATAATGTATAAACATTTGTACATAAATTGTTGGATCCAAGTAGTGGTGATTGGTATATGTAGTGATATCAAATTAAAGGGACACTGAACCTAAATATTTAATTGACTGATTCAGATAGAGCATGACATTACAAATATTTAAAAATTACACATATTCTTTAAATGTTTGAATTCTATAGCTAGATTTTGAATGCAAGAATGTCGGTTTTTAGGGCAGGCCATATTTGTTTATCAACTTTGTTTGTCCCTGCTGGTTGATGGATACATTCATCCAACAATAAAGAAATGATGTCCACAATTATTTTCTATTTAAAATTAATTATAGGCATTTCTTTGTTTCAATAAAGATAGCAAGAGAATGAAGAATAATTCATAAGAGTAGTAAATTATAAATTTGATTAACATTACATGCTCTATTTGAATCACAATAGAAAATATTTACCTTCAGTGTACCTTTAAGTATCTTATAATGTTGATTTTGAATGATACTTACAGCTGTGCCTGGGAAGGACAATCCGACACCCAGGACAATGAAGGTTGAGACAGGGGGGAGGGATGGGATTGGCTTGGGGAGGGATGGGATTGGCTTGGGGAGGGATGAGCTGCTGCTCCGGGGTAGGCCGTACAGCTGGGGAGTGGGGAGTTGGGGTCTGGGCAGCTGTATGGGCCATAATACGGGGAGAGCGGCGAAGGGGGTTGTAGGGGCGTTTTTGGGAGGGGCAGGAAATGATAAATGGGAAGGGCCGACAGGGGTCTGGGCATGGGCAGGAGTCTGGGCATGGGCAGTGGTCTGGGCATGGGCAGGGGTCTGGGCCTGGACAGTGGTCTGGGCATGGGCAGGGGTCTGGGCATGGGCAGGGGTCTGGGCATGGGCAGGGGTCTGTGACTGGTCAGGGGACTGGGCAGGGGCGGAAACCAGATGACCAGAAGTGGCGGATCCATCTGAAAAATTAAAAAATATATATTAACATCTCATACATCATGAAATCAAATCAACGCATTTCAAATTGATTATGTTTTCAATATACTTAGAAGTGTGTTTGAATTTGTAAACAATTATGAAATGAGGATATGGTATTCATATAGGCACTCAGATGAATATCAATTACTGTCTGTACAATTATAACATTATTATTGTGTTTTGGCCTGGAATATGCATGTGACATAATGATGGCATGAATTATACATTTTTTAAAAAAATAATATTTTCATGCTGCCTGATATAGAAAGGGGGCAGTAGTGTATTTGAACAGTCAAATAATATTCCTTTTTAAAGTGCAAAAGCTGTAGACTTTGAATGTCTTCAATGAAATGATTTAAAAAAAAGCAACATGTTGGAAACATGATAGATATATTTCACATACCATTAGACTCCAAGGCAGCCTCTTCCTCCTCCGTCACATATGTTAAATCAATCTCTGTAAAACATAACATGTTGTGTACACGTTAAGAACAGATATTATAACATATGTTACTGTTGTTCAAAGACACACATCAATGTTGCATTAAAGATATACACACCCAAAGTTATGATTTACATCATTTTGATGGAGCATACAAATTACATTAGATTTGTTATTCTCAATGATTCATATTTTCGATGTATTGTTTGTATTAATTTAAAAATCATAAAAGCATAGTACATAGAACATTTAAGATTTCTCATGTGTGTATCACTTGATGACTGTTGTCAAAAATGAACATGGAAACAAACATATGCTATACATCTTCTGAATAACAAATGTGTAGACTAATACAGTTTTAATTATTAATCTTTCAATATTAAAAGAAAATTAATATATAATCAGAAGAGAAAATTATATGTTTGTTTCAAATGTTATGCTTCATCAGAATCATGCTCATAATATTGATTACCAATACACCTTCAATGACATATAAATGAGTCAATGGACTTACCAGGAGACCGCAAAGGTGGCTCTGTGTCACTGCTGGATTCCTGTGGGCTCCCCACACCAACTCTCTCTATGAATGATATAGATATATATTAGTAAACACATTTGGGATATCACTAAATCACATCTGTATCGAATTTTAAGATTAATCAACTTGAAAATGTGAAGAATAGAGCAGTCATTAAACCAAAAAAATGCTTGATTGAATCAAGGGGATTCTGTTAAAAATGATGTATTGAACATATGTTTAATTTCAGACTATATTAGACATCAAACTCATCTCATACGATGCTATTGCATATCTAAATATACCCATTGATCAATGTTCTTAAAAGAATACACACAAACCACATTTTGAAGAACAGCTGTTGACAAATCTAAACAAACACATGTGGCACATTGAGCCATTTGTGCAATGTATAGTAATCTTGTTTAGGACACAACACATATTTATCACAATACAAAACCAAATTGATTAGTACAAATATGTAATCATGGTGCTGTTAGAGTATGCTGATATCTATAAAGTAACTCCAACAGTGAATATGTGAATTATATATCAATATTGTTTAATCCAAAGAATGTAAAGATGAATGAATCTATTGTTTATTAAAGGGACACTTACATGATTTATTTAAATCATTGATTTCTCTGTTCAAACTGTTCAAAATGATTTAACATTGACTCCTATTATAATTTGAATGTTGCTACATTTTAATCTTAAAGGCAGATAAGCAATATTGTATTCAATAAATATTGTTTGTTGAAGGTATCCACCAATCATCAATAAAAACCCAGGTTGGTCAACCAAAATTGAGATGCAGATAAACGTACATTCTTGATTTTAAAATACATTTAGCAATAGAATATTTCACATATGATGATAGTATTATATTTAAATGTTTATTAATATTGCATACTCTATCTGAATGACAACATTAATAATTGTAGCTCAGTATCCCTTTAATATAAAATTATATTGATTTGACAATGTTGGTGTTAATGAATTCTCTACTCCATATGTTGATGTAATGAATGGGATTGAGCATGCAATTCAAATCTAATATGTTATTTAAGGATATCCGAAGAATTTTTTAATTTTCATCTATTAAAGGGACATTACATATAAATATTGAACAATGTGGATTTAGTATGTAATGTTCTGTCCATGTTTCTAAGACAAATGTCAATTAAAATGAGACATACCATACTGTGACAAGCCCTGCCTTAAGGATCCAGCAGCAACATCCATATCTGTAATATATTAAATGAGGATTGCATATTATTAAAGGGCCACTAAACCCAAAATCTTTCTTTCATGATTCAGATAGAGAATAGAAATTTAAACAACATTACAATTTACTTCCATTATTTATTTTGCTTCATTTTTTAAATATCCTTAGATGAAAAAAAGCAATGCACATGGTGAGCCAATCACACGAAGCTTCTATGTGCAGCAACCAATCAGCCGCTAGTGAGCATATCTAGATATGCTTTTCATCAAAGAATATCAAGAGAATAAAACAAATTAGATAATATAAGTAAATTAGAAAGATGTTTAAAATTGCATTCTCTTTCTAAATCATAAAAGAAAAATGTGGGTGGCATGTCCCTTTAATACAAATCATGCCATGTTTAAAATCTTTACATTATTAGCAAATCAATTTAAAACTATTAATCCTTTGGTAGTCCCATGAGTTAATTGTTTCCTCAATTCAATTCATGATAAATATATCCTGTACTCTTATTTTCAATCAGTTGTGTTGTTTACTTTAGCTTTAATTATTTTTTGGTGTTATTTCATTCTCATCAATTGATGGGCATATGTTATAATTTATTTGGATTCTTCTTTTTTTATTATGTATAATATTGAAAATAAGAATACTGTATTCTTCACATATATAATAATTAACATTTCATTTTGACCAACATGTATAAAGCAATGCCACATACAGCAAAGCCATGTTAACGTGTATGCGCAATTCCATTTTCGCGATCATTGCGCAATGATTCAAAGCGGAATTACGCATCCGTCATTTGACCAACATGTATAAAGCAATGCCACTTACAGCAAAGCCATGTTAACGTGTATGCGCAATTCCATTTTCGCGATCATTGCGCAATGATTCAAAGCGGAATTACGCATCCGTCATTTGACCAACATGTATAAAGCAATGCCACTTACAGCAAAGCCATGTTAATGTGTATGCGCAATTCCATTTTCGCGATCATTGCGCAATGATTCAAAGCGGAATTACGCATCCGTCATTTGACCAACATGTATAAAGCAATGCCACTTACAGCAAAGCCATGTTAACGTGTATGCGAAATTCCATTTTCGCGATCATTGCGCAATGATTCAAAGCGGAATTACGCATCCGTCATTTGACCAACATGTATAAAGCAATGCCACTTACAGCAAAGCCATGTTAACGTGTATGCGAAATTCCATTTTCGCGATCATTGCGCAATGATTCAAAGCGGAATTACGCATCCGTCATTTGACCAACATGTATAAAGCAATGCCACTTACAGCAAAGCCATGTTAACATGTATGCGAAATTCCATTTTCGCGATCATTGCGCAATGATTCAAAGCGGAATTACGCATCCGTCATTTGACCAACATGTATAAAGCAATGCCACTTACAGCAAAGCCATGTTAACGTGTATGCGAAATTCCATTTTCGCAATCATTGCGCAATGATTCAAAGCGGAATTACGCATCCGTCATTTGACCAACATGTATAAAGCAATGCCACTTACAGCAAAGCCATGTTAACGTCTATGCGCAATTCCATTTTCGCGATCATTGCGCAATGATTCAAAGCGGAATTACGCATCCGTCATTTGACCAACATGTATAAAGCAATGCCACTTACAGCAAAGCCATGTTAACGTGTATGCGAAATTCCATTTTCGCTCTGTGACGCATATTCTGTAGAGCTCAAGACACATCATTCCTATTTCATGTGTCACTAATCTAAAATCAGATATCTAAACATCATATGTAGTGTATGTTGTGAGATCTGTATAGGTTTAGTATCTGACTATATACACATTTTTTGATTAAAAAAAAAATATTAAGATATTATATGAAGTTGGATAATTACCTGGTTCAGATTCTCCATCTCCTCCCAGGCCACCGGACGGAGAAGCAGCTGCCCTGGCCCCCGCGTCAGGACTTTCAGATCCCGCAGCTGGGAGGGAAGAAGAGGAGGCCGAGAATGGCGAGGATCTGAATCTTTTGGGGACCCGGAGATTGAGGAGCTCGCATAAAGTCACCTCATAAGGGAGTAGGTACAGTTTCCGCGGGGCCTCTCTTTTGCCACCTCTTTTACGGGCTTGTACCCAGTCCCTTATGAGGTTGACTTTTTTTGTTAACCGCAACCTCATATCTCCGAATCTCCTCATGATCTGATCCTGGGTCCTCTGGACGTCACACACCAATCTAACCGCATTGGTGATAGACTCCCAGAGGGCCTTCTTAACAGGCGCATCTGTCAACCTCCTCTTGTTCCCAAACAGCTGGGGATAAAAGTCCTTGACGGCGTGGACCAGTGCAGCGCTCTCCTCCTTGGTGAACCTGGGAGCTGACATGCCTGCTGGGTTGTAGATCTTTTTTTTATAAATAATCAGATATACTGTCTGCAGGCATTAGAGAACTGACAAAGATGGCAACGTCTAATGGACTTTTATATGGTGAAGTAAACATGAGATGCACCATGGGACAAGTTATCTGTACATCTGATTGGATAAAAGTTTGAAATATTGTTAGAATGTCTGTGAGACCATCCTGACTCAAGTTGTGTTTGTGTGATGAACTCTGATTGGCCGTTCCTTAATGTTTCATATCTTAGTAACTTCCTTACACATACCTCATGGTGGTGCTGTTACTTCATTTTTCATGTAGACTTATTTGTAACTCATGGGCCTGTCATGCGGATATGTGTGACGCAGATTTAATATCCGTGATCCGTTAAATATTAATGATTATATTCTCTTTAACATCTAATACTGTCACATTATTAAATGTTGTAGACATTTCTCGGTTTAATAACGGTCTGTTTCTTTAATACAAATACACATTTAATATTGTATGTCTTTATTGTTCATAAAATCCATTTATTGACTTATTGTGAAGTATTGATATTGCTCTATTAAATGTATTTCATAATGCACATTGATTGTGTGCTATTGCGTGACATTAGACTCTAATGTTTAAAGATGCTAATCTTGTGTTTCAAGATGCGTTTCCCACGCAATATTTCTGAATGTTCAAATTCAGGTTATAAGGTCAGTAACTTGGATAATCTGTTTATAAATGTTAAACTACAGGTTGGTTTGTTATTAGTAAATAAACCTCGAGCTTGTATTTGTCTGAAGTGCTCATATATGTTATTGTGCAATGGCGTCTTTATTTTTATATAGACATTACAAACAAACAATTGTATCAAATGATCTGTAGAGATAGAAGATTGTTTAGACTTTAAAATGTAAATCAATTTATCTTAGTATTTAGATATCCTCAACAGAAGAAATTTAAATGCACATGGTTGAGACAATCACATAAGGCATCTCTGTGCATCCACCAATCTTCATCTACTGAGCCTATCTCGATATGCTTTTCAAGCAAAGTATGTCAAGATAGGAAGAGAAGTAAATACACTATTTAAATCTCTTAAAGGGACACTGTCCAAACAAATTTAGCGTTGGTGATTCAGATTGAGCATGAAATGTTAATCAACGTTATAATTTAATCCGATTCTCAAATGTTAACAATTATCTTGTTATCTTTCTTTGCAAATCAATAATGATATTTGAGATTACGGACAATTGTTTCAAAAAACCTGGGTTGTCCTTGATGATTGTTGGATAAATTAATCCACCACAAAAAACCAAGTTCAGTCCAGAGTACTGAAGCAAATAAATTATCTATTTTATGCATTATTTTTAAAGTAATGATAGCAACATCACAAGGAGCATTCATAATATGAGACAATTTTTAAAGTTGCTTAAAATAGAATACTCATTCAGAATGTATAAATCATTAATTTTTTAACTGTCTCCCTTTAAGTATATTTTTAGCTCATGTCCCTTTAAATAAACATTTCACAATAATGCTTGAAATATCAGAAACCTAGGCACCTTCCTTTTGATAAATTAGTATAACATATGAGTATATCAAATTTAGATTAACTTCTGGATTGTTTTACACACTGACTGAAATATATATTGAAAAGGAGGTATTTCAGAGTCTTCAGCTTAGAGGGACATTAAGCTATATGTTATGTATGCATTTTGGATAAGATTATAATATTTGAACAACTTAATATGTTTTGGTATTCAATCATTAGATTGTAATTATATATATTTTTGGATTAAATACATATCTACATAGGCTATTTTGATGCTGATTGTTGGTTGCACATAGATACCTTATGTAATTGACTAAGATATGTGCATTGATGTTTTTTTTTCAAAGTATATTTAAAGGCTGAATGTAATTCTATAGTACTTTCTAAATATGTTTAAATTCTTTTATGAATTATTTAAAAATCAATACACAATATACTTTGTGAATGTCCCTTTAAGGACAAAAACATTTGTAATGTTGATTTAACATTGTCAAAATAAACTAAAGGGGAATGAAAATTATATATAGATATGTGATGTCTAACCCAAGAGGTAAGATTTTAAAAACTACATAATATTATTAACTATAGTTAAATGACTCCACTAGAAAATCAAATCGATTAACCTGCCATCCAATAACTAGCTTGTGAAAAATATCAAGTTAAATGACCTACCATTTATAAATGTAAAAATTAAAATAATTTAGCAAATAATGTTTTGAGATACCTAAGGAAGATACAAGATCTTATAAAATTAATTTTACATTCAACAACACTGTCATTTTAATGTAATTGAACCACTTCCCCTTCTTAAAAGTGAAAACAAATAATTTTTGAGAAATTGACTACATATCCGAAATTATTTTAATATCTAAGAATTTCAAAAGAAAAGCATCGATGGATCTCACTCCCCAATGAATGTTAAAAAAGATAGTTTAATGTAATATTCTCGGAATCAGTGGATTTTCCACAATTAATGCATTATTTGATCTTATGCATGTGCTTGTCAAATAGACAACTACCAGTCATGGGAGTCAAATTGTTTTTTATTGACAGATTATATGGATATTTAATATAATCTGTTCCAAAGAGTGTATTTAATACTAAAATGTTTATTATTACCATTTTAAAATTTAATAGTTTCTGAACCAAAAAGAAAAAAATATTCCTGGAAGTCATCAGATGCCAATCTGAAATGTAAAAAATTTTTTTTAACAAAGTTAATACACACGTAGTCAAAGATTCATAAAATACATTTACAATCGTCTTGTGTCTATGCTCTAACTTTGTTCAACATTTTTTAAAGATATTTATTAATTATATTTAAAAAAAACCCCAAAAAAAACATTATATTGTGTAATAAAATAATAATAAAAAAAAATCTGATTTTCTAATTATACATAATAATGTATATCACATTTCAATAATATATATGTTGAACATAAATGTCATATTTCATGTCCATTCAAATACCTCTATATCAACTATAATATGTATTCCTTTTTCTGATTGTGATCCCTAAATATCTAATGATGAAATATGTATGACTAATGTATGTAAGCTACCAATAATCAACATTCTTCCTGTGATTCTTAACTAGCATGCATTGGTACACCAACCTGGATAATGCATGGTCTTTGAAAGTCAATTCAGGGGTAAACAGTTGATCTTCAATAGGTGTCTTATTCATCATTTCAAAAATAGAGGACTGAAATCCCATCTAAAAATTAGAAATTCATCTAAGTGTCTGATTGTGATCCCTAAATATCTAATTAAGAACTAAATATGACTAATGTATGGAAGCTACTAATATTCAACATTCTTCCTGTGATTCTTAACTAGCATGCATTGGTACACCGACCTGGATAATGCATGGTCTTTGAAAGTCAATTCAGGGGTAAAAAGTTGATCTTCAATAGGTGTCTTATTCATCATTTCAAAAATAGAGGACTGTGAAATACCATCTAAAAATTTGAAAATCATCTAAGTGTCTCCAATAGGATGCCTCAACAGCCTTATTCTATCAAATAGTTGGCACTTACCATGTGAACATGTCTTTGTATGGTTTTCAAGGTCAGCAGATTTGAAAGATAATGCCAGACATGATCCCATTGGTATACTTCAATTTCAATCTTGGCTTTTTCCACTGTCAGTCTGGGCAATCTTCACTGTCAGGCTTCTAATTCTTCCCTTTCAGTCTTTAGATTAAGTCAGCTCCCTAATGGCATAAAAAGTTTATTCAAAATTACTACAAGTGTGTGAATCATTTCTGTAGCCCTCTCCCACCCCCCATTTCATAAGAAATTTCTGTCACTAGCTTACTGTGTAGCATCTTGTGTTATGTTCTATCAAGTGTGAAGATGAGTCATATTGAGCAGAACAAACCTCTAATGTGTGACATTGAACCATAGTCATGCTAGAGGATCCCTTTCTGAGTATTTACATTTTAAGTAATGTGTAAACTAAATACTAGTTTATAAAATGTATGCCATATGATGTATTTGTGTACAATTCATGCCAGCAACAGTCCAGACATTTATACTTACCAGCTGATGTCCTCTTTAAAAACCAGGTGGCAAAGACTCGCTACAGGACCCAATGGCCAGAGCATCACCTATATTAATAAATGAAACACATTTTTAGCATTTGATGAACAATCCTAACATGTTTGCACAATTCTCTACTTGTCATTTCCCTAGAGTTCACATCTATTGATAATACTCCAGTCTAACTTCTATTCTTTACCGTCTAAAGTTGCGGTTGATGATGTCTGCTCTGACATTGAGCCCCTCGTCCCGGAATGGCCCCTCTAGAACAGGATCATCCTCCTCATCTCTGAGGAGGTTTCTGTCCGGCCGGACAGCCTGCAGCATCCCAGCCCGCTGTGCAATATTATGCAGGACGCTACAGGCTACAACGATCTTAGTCATCTTCTTTGGGTTGTACTGGAGGGCTCCTCCTGACCTGTCCAGGCACCTGAACCTCATCTTCAGGAGCCCGAACATCCGTTCAACCACCGCCCTGGTTCTCTTATGAGCCCTATTGTAGCGCTCCTCAGACACATCAGTCGGGCTACGCAAGGGGGTAATGAGCCAAGGCCGGCTCATGTACCCAGAATCACCTATAAATTATGAACAGAACATAATTCTAACAGAATCCTCAAAATAGTATTTGTAGTACAATAAAAAGTTTTGTACACGATAATCCATTAACAAATGTTTATTTTAACTTTAAAATATCTAGTTCAATATTATTCTCTATCTTCCCATTTCAGCTAAGACATGCTACATATGCGTATTTCTCCTAAATCAAGCCTTGTGTAAAATGCTAACTACATGGTTACATTACATTCTCTATCTGAGCATTTAAGGCAAGACATGCTACATATCTGCATTGAACTAAAAGACATTTGCGGAAAGAGACAATGACATGGTTAAATTGCATTAGCTAATATCTTCCCATTTCAGCTAAGACATGCTACATATGCGTATTTCTCCTAAATCAAGGCTTGTGTAAAATGCTAACTACATGGTTACATTACATTCTCTATCTGAGCATTTAAGGTAAGACATGCTACATATCTGCATTGAACTAAAAGACATTAGCGGAAAGAGACAATGACATGGTTAAATTGCATTAGCTAATATCTTCCCATTTCAGCTAAGACATGCTACATATGCGTATTTCTCCTAAATCAAGCCTTGTGTAAAATGCTAACTACATGGTTACATTACATTCTCTATCTGAGCATTTAAGGTAAGACATGCTACATATCTGCATTGAACTAAAAGACATTTGCGGAAAGAGACAATGACATGGTTAAATTGCATTAGCTAATATCTTCCCATTTCAGCTAAGACATGCTACATATGCGTATTTCTCCTAAATCAAGCCTTGTGTAAAATGCTAACTACATGGTTACATTACATTCTCTACCTGAGCATTTAAGGTAAGACATGCTACATATCTGCATTGAACTAAAAGTAGACATTAGCGGGGGGAAAATATATGGTTAAATTGCATCCTATAGCTGAACATTACGCTAACATTTTAAAACTACAGTGGCAATTGTCAAACTAATTAACCATGTTGTGCACAAATACTCACCAATGAGATAACCAGGGGGCATTTGTCTTTCCTCAAACTGTCTCCACAGGGACGACAGAGAGAGGATGCGGGCATCATGACAAGCCCCTCCAAAATTCGCACACACATGCATAATCCTCATCTGTGCGTCACAAACATACTGCACGTTGAGGCTATGAAAATGTTTGCGATTTCTGAAGGGCGAGTCATCAATTGGAGCACGCAGCGCAATGTGGGTACAATCTATGGCTCCCAAGACATTGGGCAATTGAGCAATATCAAAGAATTCCCGCTTCAGGCGCCTCCAATCACCATCATTCTGTGGGAATCCTATGTATTGCTTACTGATACGTACCATGGCGTCCAGAAAGTTATCAAACACCCCAGAGAATGTACCTTGAGCCAGGCCATGCATGTACAGTTCTCCAGATTGAAAACTCCCGGAGGCCAGGACGTATAGACAGCTTAGCATCTTACTCATGGCGGGAACAGCAGTCCTTATTCTTATACGTGGCTCCAAATGAGGTTTAAGAAGATCGTAAAGGCCAATGAGCTGTTCGCGATCGAGCCGATACTTATAATAAACCTCAAAGTCGCTCATGTTTTCCAAGGTGGGTCTCACCCTGTAGACATGAGGACCTCGAACCAGATGACCCCTTCGTCTCAGTCTGAGCCGCTGAGGCTGCCTGATTCGACCAACAGCTAGTTCGCCAATAGCAGCACCAGCAGCGTCTACCATGTCATCGTCATTCATCTTTCAAAACAGCGTAACAAGGTAAGCACTTGATCTGATGTGGATCACAAGTGATGCATTGGCCATGTTGTTTGGGGGATTTATAGTACAATTAGTCCAATGGTAGTGAGTTTGTAATGATTGCTGATTGTATTCACCTGTTTGTATGTGAGCGGCGCGAATGCTTTCACAGTGGGCGTTTATTTGTTGTTTGCTGAAATGTTATTTTCAAACAATGAATCTCAATGTGAAAGTGTCAAATATCACACATACAGTGCATGTTTGTAATGTTTGTTCATATGCGTAATCAATATTTCTTAAACGCGATCTTATAGTAACAAGCACACGTCTAGGCTAACATGAATGAAAGTGCATAGTTGTGTATAATGTGCATCGAATGTGATCGATCAATGTTGCTGCAATATTGTTTGTAAACGATAAAATAACAGCTGCCATCTGTAGTATTGTATATATAAGTGATTGCCGAGCTGTCAATATTGTATGCGTCCCTTTAAAATCGCAATAATAATTCCGAACTTCCCGTCTGCCATCTGTAGTATTGTATATATAAGTGATTGCCGAGCTGTCAATATTGTATGCGTCCCTTTCAAATCGCACTAATACTGAATAACTTCCGGCTGTCATCTGTAGTATTGTGTATATATAAGTGATTGCCGAGCTGTCAATATTGTATGCGTCCCTTTCAAATCGCACTAATACTGAATAACTTCCGGCTGTCATCTGTAGTATTGTATATATAAGTGATTGCCGAGATGTCAATATTGTATGCGTCCCATTCAAATGGCACTAATACTGAAGAACTTCCGGCTGTCATCTGTAGTATTATATATATATTTTGCATACAAAGAGAGAAGCGCTCTACCAGGAACGAACAACAGCTCAGTGGCTTGTTCTATGGCGATTTACCACCCGGAAGCAGCCTCTTTTAGACCAGTGTGCTTTTCACAGAAGAAAACTTTCCTGAAGTATATCAGTCTGATCCTGCCAAGTAAGGTCAGTCCAGCCCCGAAATACCAGGCAATTCTCCTCTGAACAAGGAACATGACAACCCCAGACGATCGTTTCGGCCTCCTATGGGCCTCGTCAGTGAGGTGCAGCCACATTCCTCTAAGCACACTAGGCAAGGAGTCCACGTCTGGTTTCCCCCATCACCCATAGGGAGACTTCCCCAGGGTCATAATAATTTGCATACAAAGAGAGAAGCGCTCTACCAGGAACGAACAACAGCTCAGTGGCTTGTTCTATGGCGATTTACCACCCGGAAGCAGCCTCTTTTAGACCAGTGTGCTTTTCACAGAAGAAAATTTTCCTGAAGTATATCAGTCTGATCCTGCCAAGTAAGGTCAGTCCAGCCCCGAAATACCAGGCAATTCTCCTCTGAACAAGGAACATGACAACCCCAGACGATCGTTTCGGCCTCCTATGGGCCTCGTCAGTGAGGTGCAGCCACATTCCTCTAAGCACACTAGGCAAGGAGTCCACGTCTGGTTTCCCCCATCACCCATAGGGAGACTTCCCCAGGGTCATAATAATTTGCATACAAAGAGAGAAGCGCTCTACCAGGAACGAACAACAGCTCAGTGGCTTGTTCTATGGCGATTTACCACCCGGAAGCAGCCTCTTTTAGACCAGTGTGCTTTTCACAGAAGAAAACTTTCCTGAAGTATATCAGTCTGATCCTGCCAAGTAAGGTCAGTCCAGCCCCGAAATACCAGGCAATTCTCCTCTGAACAAGGAACATGACAACCCCAGACGATCGTTTCGGCCTCCTATGGGCCTCGTCAGTGAGGTGCAGCCACATTCCTCTAAGCACACTAGGCAAGGAGTCCACGTCTGTTTAACCCCATCACCCATAGGGAGACTTCCCCAGGGTCATAATAATTTGCATACAAAGAGAGAAGCGCTCTACCAGGAACGAACAACAGCTCAGTGGCTTGTTCTATGGCGATTTACCACCCGGAAGCAGCCTCTTTTAGACCAGTGTGCTTTTCACAGAAGAAAACTTTCCTGAAGTATATCAGTCTGATCCTGCCAAGTAAGGTCAGTCCAGCCCCGAAATACCAGGCAATTCTCCTCTGAACAAGGAACATGACAACCCCAGACGATCGTTTCGGCCTCCTATGGGCCTCGTCAGTGAGGTGCAGCCACATTCCTCTAAGCACACTGGGCAAGGAGTCCACGTCTGGTTTCCCCCATCACCCATAGGGAGACTTCCCCAGGGTCATAATAATTTGCATACAAAGAGAGAAGCGCTCTACCAGGAACGAACAACAGCTCAGTGGCTTGTTCTATGGCGATTTACCACCCGGAAGCAGCCTCTTTTAGACCAGTGTGCTTTTCACAGAAGAAAACTTTCCTGAAGTATATCAGTCTGATCCTGCCAAGTAAGGTCAGTCCAGCCCCGAAATACCAGGCAATTCTCCTCTGAACAAGGAACATGACAACCCCAGACGATCGTTTCGGCCTCCTATGGGCCTCGTCAGTGAGGTGCAGCCACATTCCTCTAAGCACACTAGGCAAGGAGTCCACGTCTGGTTTCCCCCATCACCCATAGGGAGACTTCCCCAGGGTCATAATAATTTGCATACAAAGAGAGAAGCGCTCTACCAGGAACGAACAACAGCTCAGTGGCTTGTTCTATGGCGATTTACCACCCGGAAGCAGCCTCTTTTAGACCAGTGTGCTTTTCACAGAAGAAAACTTTCCTGAAGTATATCAGTCTGATCCTGCCAAGTAAGGTCAGTCCAGCCCCGAAATACCAGGCAATTCTCCTCTGAACAAGGAACATGACAACCCCAGACGATCGTTTCGGCCTCCTATGGGCCTCGTCAGTGAGGTGCAGCCACATTCCTCTAAGCACACTGGGCAAGGAGTCCACGTCTGGTTTCCCCCATCACCCATAGGGAGACTTCCCCAGGGTCATAATAATTTGCATACAAAGAGAGAAGCGCTCTACCAGGAACGAACAACAGCTCAGTGGCTTGTTCTATGGCGATTTACCACCCGGAAGCAGCCTCTTTTAGACCAGTGTGCTTTTCACAGAAGAAAACTTTCCTGAAGTATATCAGTCTGATCCTGCCAAGTAAGGTCAGTCCAGCCCCGAAATACCAGGCAATTCTCCTCTGAACAAGGAACATGACAACCCCAGACGATCGTTTCGGCCTCCTATGGGCCTCGTCAGTGAGGTGCAGCCACATTCCTCTAAGCACACTAGGCAAGGAGTCCACGTCTGGTTTCCCCCATCACCCATAGGGAGACTTCCCCAGGGTCATAATAATTTGCATACAAAGAGAGAAGCGCTCTACCAGGAACGAACAACAGCTCAGTGGCTTGTTCTATGGCGATTTACCACCCGGAAGCAGCCTCTTTTAGACCAGTGTGCTTTTCACAGAAGAAAACTTTCCTGAAGTATATCAGTCTGATCCTGCCAAGTAAGGTCAGTCCAGCCCCGAAATACCAGGCAATTCTCCTCTGAACAAGGAACATGACAACCCCAGACGATTGTTTCGGCCTCCTATGGGCCTCGTCAGTGAGGTGCAGCCACATTCCTCTAAGCACACTAGGCAAGGAGTCCACGTCTGGTTTCCCCCATCACCCATAGGGAGACTTCCCCAGGGTCATAATAATTTGCATACAAAGAGAGAAGTGCTCTACCAGGAACGAACAACAGCTCAGTGGCTTGTTCTATGGCGATTTACCACCCGGAAGCAGCCTCTTTTAGACCAGTGTGCTTTTCACAGAAGAAAACTTTCCTGAAGTATATCAGTCTGATCCTGCCAAGTAAGGTCAGTCCAGCCCCGAAATACCAGGCAATTCTCCTCTGAACAAGGAACATGACAACCCCAGACGATCGTTTCGGCCTCCTATGGGCCTCGTCAGTGAGGTGCAGCCACATTCCTCTAAGCACACTAGGCAAGGAGTCCACGTCTGGTTTCCCCCATCACCCATAGGGAGACTTCCCCAGGGTCATAATAATTTGCATACAAAGAGAGAAGCGCTCTACCAG
This sequence comes from Bombina bombina, assembly GCF_027579735.1. Classification (NCBI taxonomy): domain Eukaryota; kingdom Metazoa; phylum Chordata; class Amphibia; order Anura; family Bombinatoridae; genus Bombina; species Bombina bombina. The sequence continues at coordinate 437,931,958 of NC_069499.1, forward strand.
GAACGAACAACAGCTCAGTGGCTTGTTCTATGGCGATTTACCACCCGGAAGCAGCCTCTTTTAGACCAGTGTGCTTTTCACAGAAGAAAACTTTCCTGAAGTATATCAGTCTGATCCTGCCAAGTAAGGTCAGTCCAGCCCCGAAATACCAGGCAATTCTCCTCTGAACAAGGAACATGACAACCCCAGACGATCGTTTCGGCCTCCTATGGGCCTCGTCAGTGAGGTGCAGCCACATTCCTCTAAGCACACTAGGCAAGGAGTCCACGTCTGGTTTCCCCCATCACCCATAGGGAGACTTCCCCAGGGTCATAGTATTATATATATAAGTGATTTGCGATCTGACAATATTTATTAATTGTCCCATTGAAATCACCTTAATAATGCTGTTCCAAACTGTTGTTTACGTATATGTTGTATTGTAGTATTGAGTGTTAAAGTTCCGAAAGGGGCGGTACAGTCGTGAATCTGTGATGTGTATGGTTGAATCTTCTAATGACGTCATGATATTATTAACCTGCCTATGTAGTTCTGAAATCCTCATTGTGTTGTTGTATTTTACTACATTGTTATTGTGTGCTGAATAAAATCTAAATGTGTGCTTTGTGGTTGCGTGATGGGTGATGCGTGTTATGTACATGTACGTATATATTGTGATTGTGTCCCACATATGCTGACTTCTATATAGCGGTCTGGCATTGTTGTTCCTTCCCATAAAGTGACATCTGTAATCTGGTGTAATGATGTTCTTGTTGTACGTAATTCCTAATGGTTTCTGGTGATGGAATCATGATGTTAAAAGTACAGTAAAATCCATATGTTGTGTTTTGTGATTCCTAGAGAGAATGTAATGTGTTTTTCCCCCATCATTTGAATGCACATGTATGAGTGAATGTTAAAAGTAATGTATGTGCATCCATGACTGATCATGTGTTAAGCCTATGTAGATATGCTGTTGCTGCAAGCATATCAGTTGAATAACTGAAATGCAATAATAAAGGTAAATGAGAATTGTTTCCCATTGTGTAGTGTTTGTGAATCCTGAAAAGTTGACATTATTTTTGTGTCCATTTAAATGTAATATTTTTAAAACAAAAATGTTGTTACTAGGATGTTGATTTGTAGTTGATGTAATATAAAAGTCTGAAACAATTTAATGGTGTTGTGAATATTCAAACAGTAAAATCCATAAATCCACCATAGGGAAATAGTCATTTCTTGATCTATTTATCATAGCTGGGTCTAACGCATGAAATCATGTCTTTTCTAGCGCTGGTATTTGGAGTTTTTCTGTCTACGCTATTTGCGTGCGTTAGGGAAATGAGGGTTTCGCGTGCACGAGCACGTCTTCCCAATAGAAGTCAATGGAGGCTCTAAAATTTGTTCTTGTTTTTTTTCTAAGACTGGTTTTCCTCGTAAAGTGAATGACGTCATGAGCTTTTGTGAAAAAGTAACTAAATCGTGTTCTTTTTGTGATAAATAAATATTTTGTGTATGTCATGTGGTGTATATTGTTTGTATGCATCGATGAGTGTATGTTTGTGATAATGTTATTAGTTAGATGTAGGTATATGAGGGTCTTTTCCCGTGTGTCAATGTAAGTCAATGGGAAAATGGATTTGTGTTGTTTTTTTTCTAACACCCGAGATCTCGCAACTTTAATCCTTTGTATTTTGATGAAAAATTATTAAATCTGAAAAATAAATATAGTGTCGTGTTTGTATGAGTGTAAGTGTACTTTGTGTAATATTTGTTTTGTGATTCGTGGATCTTTTTTTTGTCGGTATATGTTTACTACTGGTTCTGAGGTGTCGATAGAAATTTGAGCGTTAGGTGATTTTTGAGTGTCGGTAACTGAACTCTAAATACCGGAGTCCGTAAGAAACCCGCGTTAGGAGCCTCTAACGCTGGTTTTCACGGCTAACGCCGAACTCCAAATCTAGGCCTATGCTAGCTACAAAATAAATAATAGTTACATTGTAGCTAGCTTAGGATTTATTTTTATTTCACAGGTAAGTTTGTATTTATTTTAACTAGGTAGACTAGTTAGTAAATAGTTATTAACTATTTACTAACTACCTAGCTAAAATAAATACAAATTTATCTGTAAAATAAAACCTAACCTGCCTTACACTAAAACCTAACATTACAATAAAATAAAATAAATTAAATTAATAAAATACAATTATCTATATTACAAAAAACACTAAATTTATCAAAAATAAAAACGAATTACCCCTAATCTATAACAAGCCCTATCAAAATAAAAAGTTCCCCAAAATAAAAAACCCTAGCCTACACTAAACTACCAATGGCCCTTAAAAGGGCCTTTTGTGGGGCATTGCCCCAAAGAAATAAGCTCTTTTACCTGTAAAAAAAAATACAAACAACCCTCCAACAGTAATACCCACCACCCACACAACCAAACCCCCCAAATATAATTATATCTAAATAAACCTAAGCTAACCATTTCCCTGAAAAGGGCATTTGGGTGGGCATTGCCCTTAAAAGGGCATTTAGCTCTTTTACATTGCCCAAACCCTAAGCTAAAAATAAAACCCACCCAATAAACCCTTAAAAAAAACTAACACTAACCCCAGACTATCCACTTACAGTTTTCGAAGACCAGACATCCATCCTCATCCAGGCACTAGAAGTCTTCATCCAAGCGGGCAGAAGTACTCATCCAAGCTGGCAGAAGTCTTCATCCAGATGGCATCTTCTATCTTCATCCATCTGGCGCGGAGCGGGTCCATCTTCAAGACATCAGGTGATAAAATTCTATCAGCCAATCGGAATGTAAGGGACGCCATCTTGGATGACGTCACTTAAAGGGAAACTTCAATTCTTCAGCGACCATCAGAAGAAGAGGATGCTCCATGCTGGATGTCTTGAAGATGGACCCGCTCTGGATGGATGAAGATAGAAGATGCCGTCTGGATGAAGACTTCTGCCGCCTGGATGAGAATGGATGTCTGGTCTTCGAAAACTGTAGTTGGATCATCATGGGTTAGTGTTAGGCTTTTTTAAGGGTTTATTGGGTGGGTTTTATTTTTAGCTTAGGGTTTGGGCAATGTAAAAAAGCTCAATGCCCTTTTAAGGGCAATGCCCATCCAAATTCCTTTTTCAGGGCAATGGTTTATTTAGATAGAATTTTATTTGGGGGGTTTGGTTGTGTGGGTGGTGTGTTCTACTATTTACTAACTAGTCTACCTAGTTAAAATAAATACAAACTTACCTGTGAAATAAAAATAAAACCTAAGATTGCTACAATGTAACTATTATTTATTTTGTAGCTAGCTTAGCTTTTATTTTATAGGTATTTAGTTTTAAATAGGAATTATTTAGGAAATAATTGTAAGTTTAATTTAGATTTATTTTAATTATATTTAAGTGAGGGGGTGTTAGGGTTAGACTTAGGCTTATGGTTACGTTAGGGTTAGGTTTAGGGGTTAATATATTTATGTAGTGATGTGGGAGGCCAGAGGTTTAGGGGTTAATAGGTTTATTGTTGTGGCGGTGTGGGCGGACAGCAGATTAGGGGTTAATAATCTTTAAATAGTGTTTGTGATGCGGGAGGGTGGCGGTTTAGGGGTTAATAGGTTTATTATAGTGTCATTGATGTCGGGGAATGGCGGAATAGGGGTTAATACATATTTTAAGTGGCATCAATGTCCGGAGCGGCAGATTAGGGGTTAATAATTTTATTTTAATATTTGCGATGCAGGTGGGCCTTGGTTTAGGGGTTAATAGGTAGTTTATGGGTGTAAGTGTACTTTTTAACAGTTTAGTTATGAGTTTTATGCTACAGCTTTGTAGCGTAAAACTCATAACTGCTGACTTTAGATGACGGTACAGATCTTGTCATTTTAGGCTATACTGCTCACTTTTTGGCCTCACAGCAAAACTCGTAATATTGGCGCTATGGGAGTCCCATTGAAAAAGGACTTTTTTAAAAGTGCGGTACTGATGTTGCGTGATGGCCAAAAAGGTGTGCGGTACACCTATTCTGACAAGACTTGTAATAGCAGTGTTAGGGGAAAAGCATCGTTATGAAGCATAACGATGCTTTTTCACTCATAACGCAAAACTGTTTTAAAATTAAATAAACTACTACACTAGTAATTATTATATTAAAGTAATATAAGCCTTCTGTCGAAAATTACAAAGTAGAGTTGCACTCATAATAACACAATCTATTAAGCATTATTTTAAAAAGAATTTAACATAGAGATACATAAATAAACATTTCTAAAATGTATATGTATGTGTATACGTGCATATATATATATATATTTATATATATATATATATATCAGGGTATCTCGAAGTAACCTTAAATAAACTACAGATACATCATAGAATCTAATATTTTATTTTAGCAACAATCTAATTTGATATGAATTAGTCTCACTATGTCCCCAACCCCCCTTTCTCCTGATTAACAGAACATCTGTAAAATCTCTAGGATGACACAGACCACATGCTTTGACTATAATACACATTACAAGCCAGAATGTCCCAATTATCCATTTCAAATGAGGCATGTGTAAAGATTTATTCCCTATCTGAAAAACCAGTCGCACCTTCTGTAAAGATAATGGAATATACAACCATTCTCAAAAGATGTAGCTTATCTCATCTAGGTGTTAAATTGTCCCTGTTGAGTTAAAATATACAGTGGGGCAAAAAAGTATTTAGTCAGCCACCAATTGTGCAAGTTCTCCCACTTAAGAAGATGAGAGAGGCCTGTAATTTTCATCATAGGTATACCTCAACTATGAGAGACAAAATGTGGAAACAAATCCAGACAATCACATTGTCTGATTTGGAAAGAATTTATTTGCATATTATGGTGGAAAATAAGTATTTGGCCACCTACAAACAAGAAAGATTTCTGGCTCTCACAGACCTGTATCTTCTTCTTTAAGAGGCTCCTCTGTCCTCCACTCATTACCTGTATTAATGTCCCCTGTTTGAACTTGTTATCAGTATAAAAGACACCTGTCCACAACCTCAAACAGTCACACTCCAAACTCCACTATGGTGAAGACCAAAGAGCTGTCGAAGGACACCAGAAACAAAATTGTAGACCTGTACCAGGCTGGGAAGACTGAATCTGCAATAGACAAGCAGCTGGGAGTGAAGAAATCAACTGTGGGAGCAATAATTAGAAAATGGAAGACATACAAGACCACTGATAATATCCCTCATCTTGGGCTCCAAGCAAGATCTCACCCCGTGGGGTCAAAATGATCACAAGAATGGTGAGCAAACATCCCAGAACCACACGGGGGGACCTAGTGAATGACCTGCAGAGAGCTGGGACCAACGTAACAGAGGCTACCATCAGTAACACAGTACGCCACCAGGGACTCAGATCCTGCAGTGCCAGATGTGTCCCCCTGCTTAAGCCAGTACATGTCCGGGCCTGTCTGAAGTATGCTAGAGAGCATTTGGATGATCCAGAAGTGGATTGGCAGAATGTCATATGGTCAGTTGAAATCAAAGTAGAACTGTTTGGTAGAAACACAACTCATCGTGTTTGGAGGAGAGAGAATGCTGAGTTGCAACCAAAGAACACCATACCTACTGTGAAGCATGGGGGTGGCAACATCATGCTTTGGGGCTGTTTCTCTGCAAAGGGAACAGGACAAATGTTCCGTGTACATGAAAGAATGAATGGGGCCATGTATCGTGAGATTTTGAGTGCAAACCTCCTTCCATCAGCAAGGGCATTGAAGATGAAACATGGCTGGGTCTTTCAGCATGACAATGATCCCGCCCGGGCAACGAAAGAGTGGCTTCGTAAGAAGCCTTTCAAGGTCCTGGAGTGGCCTAGTCAGTCTCCAGATCTCAACCCCATAGAAAACCTTTGGAGGGAGTTGAAAGTCTGTGTTGCCCAGCGACAGCCCCAAAACATCACTGCTCTAGAGGAGATCTGCATGCAGGAATGGGCCAACATACCAGCAACAGTGTGTGACAACCTTGTGAAGACTTACAGAAGATGTTTGACCTCTGTCATTGCCAACAAAGGATATATAACAAAGTAATGAGATCAACTTTTGATATTGACCAAATACTTATTTTCCACCATAATTTGCAAATAATTTTTTTCCAAATCAGACAATGTGATTGTCTGGATTTGTTTCCACATTTTGTCTCTCATAGTTGAGGTATACCTATGATGAAAATTACAGGCCTCTCTCATCTTCTTAAGTGGGAGAACTTGCACAATTGGTGGCTGACTAAATACTTTTTTGCCCCACTGTACATTCTAATCCCAGACAAACTGGAAATGTAAATCGTGGTTTTTAAAAAAAGAAGAAGTTAGAAACTCATCTAAATGAACTGTATAATTCTCAAAGATTTAATTGATACACAGACTGTATAAATACTATACTTATTATTAACCAATAACTCTAGTTCAGAGACTATCAAGATTCTCTTACAAATGTGCATAATTCCTCTAAGACATATGACAATAGACATATTTGGATATTAACTGAATTCTCAATCTGGTGAACTTGTAAAGTATGAGAAATTGTATATTTTTTATATATTAATCAAAGAGTTTCATTATTGCTGCAGTCTAATCGAAGCGGGTAATTTTAAAAGAATTAGTATTTTAAGCATATGTTCATAGTCCTGTGTAGTTTTAAATAGTCATATATTGCTAAATAATTTATTTGCTAGACAGGGTTTTGCACTCCAGATTTATAAGTCAGTCATTAGAGTGAACTCTTTCAGAACTTAAATCCCTGGTAGTTATTAATTAACCATAGTAAATTGATAATCCATACTGGGCACTGAAAAAGAGTTATTGGTTAATAATAGAATATTCTGGCATTTTATTGTAGTAATTTAATGTGATTATTGTGAGTAAAGTTTATTTTAAAGGTATATTTTTATGATCTTTGTAAGAATATTATAACAGCATAAGTGTGCATCATTTGATTCATGATCTGGTTTCTATAAATATAATTCAATGTGTTCATAAATTTTAACTAATCTAAAGAATTTAGGAATAATTATTGATTTCAATTGTTTTGTATATACATTTTATTGGGGGTTTGTTTTAAAGAATAATAATAAATAAATTGTATTATAACCCTGCTATATACTGACATATATATATATATATATATATATATATATATATGTGTGTGTGTGTGTGTCTATATATGTGTACTACATATTTATTTATATGAGTATATATGTATTTACAGACATATATACACATATAAACACATAAATACATATTGTACACCCATATATGTATATATATATATATATATATATATATATATATATATATATATATATATATATATATCAAGGGAAAAAGGAATGTCCAGACCGCTCCTCTTTAACAGTTTCACTCTTTATTGTAAGCAAAAGGACTAAAAACAGCACAAGTAGTAACGACCATGTTGTAGCACCTACAGGCAGAGGTAAAAAAACAGATAGATAGACAGGTACCCCCTCACATCTGACGCATTTCAGTGGTTACCGTAGTCTCTTACAGAAGTTGTTTAAAGACTCGGAGAATGCTACCGGAACTCTGAACCGGAAATAGATCTACATCACTCCCGGAGCAGCGGCAGTGAAGAAGGGAGCGGCGTAACTGACAGAGCTGCATCTCGTGTAAGTCAGCTTTGAATATTTTGAATATTTATCTACATGTATATTGAGTTGATTGTAGACGAGTGTTGTACCATAATTCTTACATTCAGCATTTGGTAGCGTACACAGCGTGGGGTTGTATCCGAGTGTCTTAGTACTATATGTCCAGTGCTGGTGCTATGGTGGAGTTTGAAGTTTTTCTCTTGATATATATATATATATATATATATATATATATATATGTAGCCGGTGGCCTAGCACTCCTTCCAAAGTCCACACATGATAGAGGGCACTCAAAGGACTTTGTTCAATTTTTATTCTTTATTCATACTATCAATTTCACATTTTAAAGAGTATAGTCACAATCACAAAAAACAAAACCTAAAACAAACTTGTACACCAGTGACAGCCCTCCACCAAAGAGAGATTGTTACCTACCACCACCAAGACATAAGAATATGGACAGAGCCCCATATATACGGACTCACACAATTAAAAGCCAGGGCAAAAGAAAAAGACAAAAGAAAAAGAAAAAGAGTAGACCAAAAATGGAGAAATTTAGCAAAAGCAAAAATCAAAAGAGAATAAAAAGCGAGAGACATAATGGGCTCGACACCAAATGAGCCTAGCTCGAATACTCAGGTGATTTCATCATCAATGCTACTACTACTAATACATGCCATACAAGTTTCACGTTACATAACAAGGAGCCACAGTGTAATCCATAACCTTTCTCACCTTAATAGTGCGTACAGCACTGTTAGACAAACTCCCAGCAAATGAAAACGGAGATGCTTAGACTGCAGCATCTAGGCGTTAAAATACAGGAACTCCCACAAGCAAGGGCCAATCACAGTGGCGCAAGCATACACACCCCTAATTACCGCAGAACTCCAACACCTGACCATAATGGAAAAACATGAAAGGCAATATAACCCAGCACGGATACCTATATCATTAGCCACATCATCATCGTTGCACAAGTCTGCAAGTGTGAAAACATATTGAGGTCAAATCTAGGCATAATAGCTATACAAAGCAGGGCATTAAACTGTTACTTTAAGAAAACATGAATGTTATGTAAATCAGGTCCCCACACCAATGAGTAAAATAGTGATGAGGTCAGGCATTTAGCATATTGTATACCTACCAATAAAACTGTATCCAACCTGGATAGTCCTACACTCTAAATATAGTGCTTCCAGCAGCAATATATCAAACCATAAGATGTGATTAAACCATCTGCTCCAGTTTATACCTAAATATTTGCACTCCCAGAGATCAAATCACAGCCCCATCATAACTTAGGGGGCCGCTGTACCTTAACCCCACTAGTAACATATATCCAATAACACAACATGTGTGTACCATATGAGAGGGCACACCATCAACCAGTTAAACCATAGGACACCGGACCCCCGCATTGGTGGTGCCACCTAGTTATTAGTCTAAATATTACCACCACGAAGGGCTCAAGGATGTCCAACTCAGTCAAATTCACCCGACATACTGTAATTAGTGGCCCCTCAGTAATGTTGGTCCCCACAAAGGACCAAGCAGAAAGCAAAGTGCAAAGTACAAAGGAGGGAAGTATAGAGGGGGAACCCCAAAAACTGGCGTGCCTATAGCATGATGCTAGTTGGAATAATAACGTAAGAGGAACAAATCAACATGTGAAATATCAGAAAAACAGAGCATAGTCTATGCTTGCATTTAGTCCATTTGGAGCCAGAGTGTTCAATCTGTGGATCCACTTCGCCTCATTCCTGAGGAGCTCTGTGTTTCTATCCCCACCTCGCTTAAGAGGGGCAACTCTGTCAATTAGCATAGCCCTAAGAGCTGAAATAGGATGCTGTTGTTCCAAGAAATGCCTGGCTACCGGCTGATCCGAATGGCCATCCTTAAGGGCTGATCTAATGGCACTCTTATGGTTTGCCAACCTCTCACGGAAAGAGATAATGGCCTTACCAACGTAATAGAGGCCACACGGACAAGATAAGAGATAAACCACAAAGTCTGAGGTGCATGTTAGCTGGTGCTTTATCCAATAGTTCTTGTTGGTTGCTGGATGTTGAAATTTTTCACCTGTTAGAAGAGAGCTGCATGTCACGTAGCTCCCACATTTGTAGCATCCGTTCTTGACAGGATGTAGCCAAGTCCTTTCCTTCTTCCCTGAATCAGTCTTCATTAATAATTATTTCAGACTTTGACCGCTCTTGTGTACCACTCGAGGGGAAGGTTTGTCCTTTAATGGGAGGGTTTTATCGCCACTTATCAAAGGCCAGTTTCTTTGAACAACTTTTCACAGTCTACTGGTTGCAGGAGTATAGCTAGTCACCAGGTTCATGGGTGCTTCTGCGCTGATGGTCAGGGCCCGTGCAGATACCTGAAATAAAGCAGGACATTAGGGCTATTGAGGCTGAACACATACTTATCCTCAAACCATGCCATAAATAGATTTGCATAAGACAGGGCAAGGCTGGACCCCATGGCCGTGCCTACCAACTGGAGGTAGAAACTCTCCTCAAACCTAAAATAGTTATGGGTAAGGCATATCATCAACCAATCCAGGAGTATCTCAATGGGAGGGCCCATGTACGCCTCAGAGCCTCTCAGAGCTTGTCTGACAGCCTCTACACCTAAATCATGGGGGATGATGGTGTAGAGGCTGTTAACATCAAGAGTAACAAGGAAACACTTAGCAGGGAAGCTTCTGTCATGGAGTAGATTGATCAGTTAGATAGAATCCTGTAGGAAGGCCTTGGCGTTCCTTACCACTTCCTGTAAGTGGAAGTCAATGTATTTAGCCAGGTTTTGAAATAATGACCCCACAGCAGACACTATCGGACGTCCTGGTGGTTTAGATGAATCCTTGTGGATTTTTGGAATTGTGTAAATAATGGGGTGCCTGGGGTATTCAGGCATCAGGAAATCACAGAGAGTTTGTTCAATGTGTCCTTTATTCAGAGCAAAAGATAGAATATCCTCTAATTTTTTCTTATAGATCGTAGTGGGATTAGCCGATAGCTTTCTATAGGTGACTGTGTCGCTAAGTTGTTGTAATAGTTCTTGTCTATAGTATTGGTAATCAAGTAACACAATGGCTCCCCCCTTGTCCGCCGGTCTGATGACAATTGAGTCATCCTTCTTGAGTCTTTGAAGAGCGGCCCACTCTTGTGTGTCAAGATTGGTCCTACGTGTGCCCATATCACTGAGTTCATTGCTGATCTCACGGGAGCAGACCTTGGTGAATGTTTTGATAGTTGGATGCGTGTTCCTAGGTTCGAATCCGGACTTCAACAAGAATCGTCCGTCACCGCTCAATGGTGGCGAGTTTTTAAAATGGTTCTTAACCTTTAGTGTCCTCTGAGATTGTCAAATAACTCCACTCGTGGGGTTGGGACATAGCTCAATCCCTTACTGAGTAACCTGAGTTCGTCATTATCAAGTGGTCTCGCTGATGTTGATCACCACATTCTCAAATTCAGTCAATTTTGTTGCTGTTTTCTTCCACCACCCACAGTGAAAAAATTGACCGAATCTGAGAATGTGGTGATCAACATCAGCGGTTGCAGGACTATAGCTAGTCACCAGGTTGAGAGGTTGGCAAACCATAAGAGTGCCATTAGAGCAGCCCTTAAGGATGGCCATTCGGATCAGCTGGTAGCCAGGCATTTCTTGGAACAGCGGCATCCTATTTCAGCTCTTAGGGCTATGCTAATTGACAGAGTTGCCCCTCTTAAGCGAGGTGGGGATAGAAACACAGAGCTAATCAGGAATGAGGTGAAGTGGATTCACAGATTGAACACTCTGGCTCCAAATGGACTAAATGCAAGCATAGACTATGCTCTGTTTTTCTGATATTTCACATGTTGATTTGTTCCTCTTACATTATTATTCCAACTAGCATCATGCTATAGGCACACCAGTTTTGGGGTTCCCCCTCTATACTCTTCCCTCCTTTGTACTTTGCACTTTGCTCTCTTCTTAGTCCCTTGTGGGGGCCAACATTACTGAGGGGCCACTAATTACAGTATGTCGGGTGAATTTGACTGAGTTGGACATCCTTGAGCCCTTCGTGGTGGTAATAGTTAGACTAATAACTAGGTGGCGCCACCAATGCGGGGGTCCGGTGTCCTATGGTTTATCTTGTTTATGGTGTGCCCTCTCATATGGTACACACATGTTGTGTTATTGGATATATGTTACTAGTGGGGTTAAGGTACAGCGTCCCCCTAAGTTATGATGGGGCTGTGATTTGATCTCTGGGAGTGCAAATATTTAGGTATAAACCGGAGCAGATGGTTTAATCACATCTTATGGTTTGATATATTGCTGCTGGAAGCACTATATTTAGAGTGTAGGACTATCCAGGTTGGATACAGTTTTATTGGTAGGTATATAATATGCTAAATGCCTGACCTCATCACTATTTTACTCATTGGTGTGGGGACCTGATTTACATAACTTTCATGTTTTCTTTAAGTAACAGTTTAATGCCCTGCTTTGTATAGCTATTATGCCTAGATTTGACCTCAATATGTTTTCACACGGCAAGGCTATTGTGCACAGTTTTTACTGTGTCACACTTGCAGACTTGTGCAACGATGATGATGTGGTTAATGATATAGGTATCCGTGCTGGGCGGCGAGTGTATTACTGCGTCTGTCCTACTGATCTGTGATGACACTAGGTAGGGGATGATCCCCAATGACAGGTTTAAGTGACAGTTTATCGGTGTTATTTTTTCTTATGCTTGCGATACCTCTATTTTTCTGTGTAAGTGGTTATATTGCCTTTTGTGTTTTTCCATTATGGTCAGGTGTTGGAGTTCTTCGGTAATTAGGGGTGTGTATGATTGCTCCCCTGTGATTGGCCCTTGCTTGTGGGAGTTCCTGTATTTTAACGCCTAGATTCTGCGGTCTAAGCATCTCCGTTTTCATTTGCTGGGAGTTCGTCTAACAGTGCGGTATGCACTATTAAGGTGAGAAAGGTTATGGATTACACTGCGGCTCCTTGTTATGTAACGTGAAACTTGTACGGCATGTATTAGTTAATATGGGGATTCATTTAAGCTATGAGACCTGTCTGTAGATATGCATTATTCTGAAAGTGGAATCTATATAGTTCACAGTTGTCGCACCAGGATTGTTGTATAAAAAAAAAAATTCTTTTCATGTGTGAGGCTGTAAAAGTTATTCGTCTGTGGCTAGTTTTCAAAAAACCTATTTTTGAGGATACGGTTCCCTTCTGATACATATATATATTGGGCCCCTGACCTTATTGCCTGCTTAACTTTTCTAATTTTTATTGATATGCACATGTACTTCGTTTAGGCCACTGGGGTCATTGATATTAATTCTTGGTCATTATTATTGATAGAATATAGGACTGTCTGGTATTGCTGCATGGTTGCACACACTACCTAGGTGATCTGCTAGAGGGCTTCATAGCTGTTCTGGTTGGCTTCTTGTATCTGGGTCTTTTATATATATATTTTTTAAGATATTCTGGTTTACTGTGTTTAGCTTACAGATGGTAGCATTGATGATGAAATCACCTGAGTATTCGAGCTAGGCTCATTTGGTGTCGAGCCCATTATGTCTCTCTCTTTTTATTCTCTTTTGATTTTTGCTTTTGCTAAATTTCTCCATTTTTTATCTACTCTTTTTCTTTTGTCTTTTTCTTTTGCCCTGGCTTTTAATTGTGTGAGTCCTTATATATGGGGCTCTGTCCATATTCTTATGTCTTGGTGATGGTAGGTAACAATCTCTCTTTGGTGGAGGGCTGTCACTGGTGTACAAGTTTGTTTTAGGTTTTGTTTTTTGTGATTGTGACTATACTTTTATGTTTATGATTTTTAGATTATGAATTGTCTTGAAGAAGGCCTCTAGATAGGCCGAAATGTCAACACTTTTTTAAAATGTGAAATTGATAGTATGAATAAAGAATAAAAATTGAACAAAGTCCTGTGAGTGCCCTCCATCTACATAGCTTCTCTCTCTCTCTCTCTCTCTCTCTCTATATATATATATATATATATATATATATATATATATATATATATATGGTCTCTGGAGCCATTGGCAGTTAAATATATGAAAACATAAAAAAATATGTATGCCATATTCGTATTTAATAAAGTGTTAAAGTTATTTTATTATTATTATAATTTATTTATGAAGCGCCAACATATTCCACAGCACTGTCCATGGATACAATTCATTCAAACAATTATATAAAACTTGTAAGAGACAGGACAAAATTTACAAACACATACAGGAGGAATTGATGGCCCTATCCCCGTCGGAACTTACAATATAGAAGTGTAGGAGGTTGAGAAACAGGAGGTGAGGTCTGCAAGATTGAGAAAGATGTTAATTTAGAGTAAGATGAGGGGAATGTTGTTAGGTAAGTGAAATTAATTTATTATTGAGTTGGGTGGTAGGCTTCTCTGAACAGAAAATTCTTCAGGGAGCATTTAAAGGAAGAAAGATTAGGGCAAAGACTGACAGCATGAGGGAGAGTGTTTCAGAGGGTAGGGGCTGCATGACAGAAGTCCTGCAGTCTAGCATTAAAAGAGGTGATAGTTGCAGATGCAAGGAGCAGGTCATTGTTGGATCTTAGTGGGGGGCCTGGAGTATACTTGTTTATTAGAGAGGATAGGTAGAGTGGAGCGGTGTTGGTGAGAGCTTTGTATGTAAGGGTGAGAATTTTTAATTTAATTCTGCTGTGAATAGGGAGCCAATGAAGGGACTCACAGAGAGTTACAGCAGATACAGAGCGACGGGAAAGGGTGGAATAGCTTGTCAGAGGCATTTAGGATGAATTGAAGGTGGGAGAGGTGGGAAAGAGGAAGGCCAGTAAGTAAGTTATTGCAGTAGTCAAGTCGGAAATAACAAGGGAGTGGATTATTTGCTTTGTGGTGCTAGTGCTCAGAAAAGGGCGAATATTGAAAATATTGCATAGATGGTTGCAACAGGATGTAGAAAGCGAATAGATGTGGGTGTCATCAGTATAGAGGTGATATTTGAAGCCATAACTTTTATCTGAAACGCGAGTCAGGGGCACTCTCATGATGTCATAGCACCTCCTCTCTTTTAAAATTGCTTGCTCAGTACTATAACCTTTTATTTCATTTGAATGCATCTGCAGTTAAAATAAAAGTAATACAAGTCCCCGTTATAGGAGGGACTTTTTTCAGTACAGTGTGTGTGCAAGTCTTTACCAATGTCAGCAGTGGGCAGTGTCTGTATTGATAATTACCAATTGTTGGCTGTATTTACAGTGTAAGGGATATTTATTATAAAGAATATGCTCCCAAATACTGTGGCATAAATACTGTGGCATATTTGACATCGATGTTAAATAATCTTTGCAAGTATCTATAATTAGATTCAGTACTGGCTATTGTTTAGATCAATAGTTACCATTAAATGTTGGCTGTCTTTACAGCATTATCTAAATCTACAATATTTTTTAATGTTCCAACATTACCAGATTATAACAAACATCATTTGACCAACTAATAACACTTTATAGGTGGGCTATTGTTAGCCTGGTACAAGCAAGTTATGTTATATTATAGTTGCCATTGATAAACTCTAGACTTGCATGTTAATTAACTTTTATAACTGCCATCAGCAATTTTACTAACAAAAAGCAACTGATTTGAGATAAACATTTACTTTCTTGTTGAACCGATATACATGTATCAATATTTAATCAAAAGTGATCTTCATAGAAACTGACTCACAGGATTTTACTTGAGTGACTATTTAACTTTTGACATTGAATCAAATATATCGGTTTCTACAATAACAACTGATAATATTTATTTTGTTACTTTTTTCACCTGCGTTTGCAATTCAATTGACATTCAATTCAATGGTAAAAACCTCATAAAGAGTGATATTTATCAAACGCCATTTGAATACATTGTACATAATATTATTCTATATATATAACTAGTACTGAGTTTAAGCTACTTTTAACAGTGTGTGTTTGTGTGTGTGCAGGAGTCGGTCTGGACTCCGGTTTTGTTGGCAAATATTATCAATAAAATTATCTAGTATGCATGTGCCAAACTTATAGTTTATTTTTCGCTCACACATAGAGTAATAGCGTGGGGCAATCCTTTTTGTCTTTTGCAATTTCTCTTTGCATTTCAAGTACATAACTGTATATTTTTATTTCCCACAACTCTAGACTTCAAGGGTAAGCTAATTCAAGCACCAATAAATTTAACCCTTGAATTTTGATCAGAAAATAAATTTTCCCTCGCACCACCCTTTTCTTTACTAAAATAACTGTTGATAAGTTTACCCAATGAAGAAGTATAAATGGAGAAAAGTAGTGGACCCAGAACAGATCCTTGAAGTACTCCAACAGAAAGAGTCATTGGAGAGGAGGAGAAAAAGACCTGTGAGAAGGATAGGAGTGAATCCAGGAAAGAGCAGTGTCACATAGGCCAAAAGAGCTAAGGGTCTGTAGGAGGAGGGGGTGGACAACTGTGTTGAAGTCAGCTGAGAGGTCAAAAAAGATGAGTATAGAGTAGTGGCAGTCTCAGTTAAGTGTTTCTGGTTAAAGTGTATATTTACTTTAAATATTTCACGTTCACATAGCAGAATATGTTCTATGTATTTATACAAAGAAATTCCTATATATATATATATATATATATATATATATATATATATATATATATATATATACACACACACACAAAAGGTATACAGGAGGGCACTCACGGGTCTTTCCAATGATAAAAGATTTCTTTATTGTATAAATCAAATTATTTAAGAGTCAACGTTTCGGCTGATACAGACAGCCTTTTTAAGACAATCTATAATTTAAACATACAATATGTTATTCCAAGGTGCTACAAACACTGTGCACATTAGATTCTTATATAACAATTTTAAGTAACCCAGATAAAACCCCACTAAAATCACACAAAAAAGCACAAAATATATTATTTTAATCCTTAATATATTCAAGCAGCGTTCACAATATATATATTTAACAAACAGAATATTTACAAATGTATAAAGCACAAATTGAGATGTTAAAGTGATCTCACCAGGAGTGTAAATGATACGTTTAATTTAAGCCTATGTTATGACCAATCACTGAAGATTAATAAAGCAAAGGGGAAAACTCTGAATACACATTATATACAGCATCGCAACAATGTTGCAAATATTAAACCAATACAAGACTATGCCGTTACAGTAATATGTGTAAAATTCAGACAGACTGCTATCAAAGAGAACCATGAATAGCATACCACAAATTAAAAACATTGTATAAACAGTTTAACTGCATTGAGATGCACAAAGAATAGCTAACTTAGTGATTAGCTGTCGAAGGCACCGGGGGCGCGGACAGGGAAAGGGGAGGGGGTCCGCCCTTCCCTCGCCTCTCCCGCTCTCCTCCCGGCACCTCCGTCCCCCCAAGGCCAGACCCGGTGACAGCGGGAGGGGGCCCGGCCGGTCGCGCCGCAAGGCTGCCTGTGGATACACGGCTGCCCCGCACACGGGATCCATCCCAGGGATCCCTCCTTCCCCCGGAGGGATGCCTCCCCCGATTCTCGACTCTGACCTCAGATTAGCATATTACTAAGCGGAGGAAAAAAAACTGTGCAATCTATGATAGATTCTTAATAAGATGTCCTCATTAATTGGTATACAAGAGACTAAAAAGTCCCTTAAAAGGAAAAATACATCTAGTGCTGTTAAGGCAAGTAAAAAACTTATTTCAAAGTCTCATCAGTTACTTTCTGACATAACTATTCCTCACAGCAAAGGAACAAAAACCGCTGCAAAGAGAATCCTGCACCCCAAGAGTACCCAAATGGGGGATTTTAATGTAATTTCTAAATCTAAAACTAAATCTGTTGATAAAATGTCTTCCTCAAATTCTAATACTTCAGATGAGGAAAATTATACTGATATTAATTCAGATTCTTTTTATGACTCTGATGATTCTAATTATTCTCCAGCTGCTAAAAAGCATGAGAAAATGTCTAAGAATTAAAAAAATTTTAATGAGGAAGAAATGGAGTTTACTGACTGTTTAGATAACCCCAGATTTAACCCAGATTAGTTACATCATCCGCGTTCCGCAGAATGGTGCCCATCTTTTGACGTGGAAAAATTTATAGATTACCAGCTACAAAAACCTTTAAAAAAGCAAACCCGAAATAAAATGAAAGCGGAGTGTCCTCGCCCCTTACTCCCCCAAAATGCCTCAATTATCCATGAAGTTGACCCCAAAACTTTAAAATTTATTGGTGCCCCAGGTTATAAGTTGAATAAGGGTGTTGACAGATCGTGGAAGATCTGTCAGGACAAGTTACTTGATACTGTGGGCCCTATAACTAAGTTATTTGAAATGTCAGAACTTGGAGTTGCAGAAAACTCCCCTTTGGATCCTTATATTGTGCGTGAATGGGTCCAAAGACTCCTCTGTTTTGTGGGTAACAATAATACAGCTATGTCCCTTGAAAGACGGCGCAGCATTTTGCGCAAAATTGACGCAATAATATCGGATTTTGCATCTAATGATATTGCCTCTGACGACAATGTCATTTTATTTGGAGATTTTTATTTAAAAGAGTTGAACCAATACGTGAATACATTTTCTAATTTAAATAAAGTTAAGACCTCTGTCAAGAATTTTTTTTACCCCAACCAGAGTTTCTCTGACAGGGCCAGGAGAGGCAGAGGCCGCTTTCCCGACCATCAACCATTCTTATCCAGGTCTCATTATTTCCAATTCCATCAGCCCCATTAACCTTCCCAGTATCAATCTCAATACCAAAGAGCCCTCAACCTCTTCCTTTTTCCCATCAAGAAGATGTCCATGGAGTCAAAGAGGTTTCAGAGGCAGAGCAAGAGCAAGACAAGCTCCAGGTAAATATGTTATTTCCTTCCCATGTTCTTTATTCCCCAGACAGAATTGGTGGCAGAATCGCCTTGTTTGCCCAAAATTGGGTCTCAATCACCACGGACCCTTGGGTTCTTCAAGCAGTGTCAGGCATTCATATAGAATTCATCTCCCATCCTGTTCAAATAAAACTACCTCTATTCATTTCTCTCAAGAAGACAAAATTCTGGTCCAAAACGAAATTTCAACCCTTTTTTCCAAAAAAGCAATTCTCCCTGTTCTTCAGCCTCACAATATCTATTTAAGCAACTTATTTCTGGTAAAAAAGAAAAACAAACAGTTCAGACCAGTTATAAATTTAAAATCCCTAAATGATTATGTTGCATGCCATCATTTCAAGATGGAAGATATACACTTACTAAGAGAATGTTTGAGAGAAAACGATTGGTTAGTTCGTCTAGATCTCACAGACGCTAACCTAATTCTGATTATCCTAGTTCTTTGAAGGTATAATCTAGATTTTATTAAAGACACAGAGACGAGTATTTTCCCACCTCAGATATGTATTTTTACCCACCCTTTTTATGATTATATATTATTAACATATTTTGTTTTGACAGTTTCTATCTGAACGGAATCCTTTTCTCGTATCTGGATTTCGTCTTCTGTACATGACTGCCATCCTTCAAGTAGACTCAGGACAAGTTTACCTTCTTCAAACAAGTTTGTCATTTCCAGGATGTTCACCAATCAAATCTTCAATTTTTTCTTATATTTTTTTGCTATGTTGTTTGGGACTGTTTGGAATTTTTGTTGTCCTTTCAAATGTTTCCATTGTGAGCATCAGTCAAGAAAGAGGAGGTTTGGCTGCGTATTGGTCAGTTTAGGGTCACTACTCCTACTCTGATTGGTAACTTTTTTCTTGGAGTTATAAGTTAGCTCACATCTTAGCTACTTATTGTTATTCTTTCATTCCTGTGCTGCTTTAATATCATTGTATTGATGTTATTGTTATTCTTTTAAAGAGCTGCATTTGAGTAGTAAAGAAATATATCTCTGTCTCTGTGTCTTTAATAAAATCTAGATTATACCTTCAAAGAACTAGAATTATTGTAAACTGGATTTTACAGCCTGCTGTTAATTCTAAAAGGCTTTTTTTTAATATTTTTGGTGATAGTGAAGACATAAAAATACCTTCTTTATTATCTAGCTTTCAAGAGAAAATGTGTCAATCAATAACCAGCACAGTGATCATGTGATCCATCCAGATCATTCTTAAACAATCATGTATCTCTGAAGCTAGCAGACATTTTCCCTTCTACTGCTGTAAGACTTAAATCTCACCTTTCACTCTACCTCTCCTAATAAGAGAAATCTTCAATTACCACAAATGTTATGCTCTGCATCTTGTATAGCAATTAATTGGAGATACAATATGAGAAAACACATTTTACAACATTTTCCCTTTAAGTTATTAATTCCAGGGAGCTTGCAGGGTGATCAAAACACTGACATAACACCCACACCAAACAGTTGATACAGTAAGTATTTAGGAAATGTCTGATATAAACTGCATCACAATCCTAACAATAGGGCATTTGTATTCCTTCTAAAAAGATTAGAAAATAATCTATCTGTAATTATTTCCATAGATTTTAATGGACAAATGTGTTGAAAATATGTGTAGATAAACATATCAGATCAAAAACAATCATTTTCAGTGACGTCCTTGGGCAAACAGTAAGGTGATTTGTTAGAATAAAGAAGTAAAGTAGAAATCTAAACACTGATGAGAATTTATGGTATATCCATTTATTGACAGAAACATAATACTATCTTCATCTGGGAACACTTCCAGAATCAGGCTCCTTAAAAATAGAACAACATATACATTTTTACCTAAAAAGGCACACTAGTCCAAACTGTAAGAAAATGTATATATTAGATTTGTTTTTAACATTTTAGATTGAACAGGTGAAAAAAGTTGTTATTTACTGATTGCTAAAGTGTAAAATAAAATTAAAAAATGCATGTTTCTACCTT
This sequence comes from Bombina bombina, assembly GCF_027579735.1. Classification (NCBI taxonomy): domain Eukaryota; kingdom Metazoa; phylum Chordata; class Amphibia; order Anura; family Bombinatoridae; genus Bombina; species Bombina bombina. Next base: position 437,952,517 of record NC_069499.1, read on the forward strand.
GTTTCTTTAGTTCGAACTTTAGAATAGCAGTGTAATATATATTCACAATTGTTATATACATATATATTTACAGTGTATTCCCTTAATTTTATCTTTAATATCAATTGTATGTGGTTTACTCAATACTAGGGGCTTATTCTACACACGTCACTGGGTGAGACATGGTTTTCCATGACAACACTCCCAGTGGCTGCCCTCTATAAAAAAAGGGGGCAGTCCTTGCCAGTTGCAAGATGTCTTCCATACAAAGTAATAGAGCTCACTTGAAAGGGAAACTTTGCTGGGGAGAGGGAAGTTAGCAGGGAGTGGTACTTTAAAAATTAAGGCCTCAATCACAATCTATCAGGAGCTATGTTTTCAGTTGTTTTTTAGTTCCCAAAAAGGCAACTTTTCCATTTGACACAATCACAATAGCTGATTTTAGGTGATTCTTTCACTCACAAATGGGTTTCAGAAGCTCAATAAAAGGCCCATCTACCTTATGTAGCTGAAAATTGCCCAGAAATCAAAATACATTTTCAGCTCACTTTTCAACTTTCAAGACTATTTTTGACTAATCGATTTCAGCATCAGCAGCTCAAGGCATTGGTAAGTCTTTGGGAGAGCTTTTTATCCATCTACAAGTGTATGGAATCTTGTAAGTGATGTCCCTATTTAAGCTTCATTGGTGTAACATATTGCATAAGGTGTTTATACGTGTTATTAAATGTATAAAATGTTTAGGATGTTCATGTAATATGTTTACTATCTACCTTCATCTTTGGAGATTGGCAGTTGAAAGGTTAAATTGTTTTTAAAGGTTTTAATGGGGGGAAATATGCCATATTTAAGCATGCACTCAAGGTGAGGGATTCAAGTTTATGATTACGGGTTGACTCGGCCGAAATGCGTAAGACAATGCTTATTACCTGATGCCTCTACTGTACCTGATTTTAATTGATTAAGAATAAAGTGTTGTTTTACCAACCTTTTCTGGATGCCTGGGATTTCTTCCTTTTTGTGCACTTTTCATCCACCTGTTAGACTTTTTCAAGGCTATTTCCATATTCTTTTACATTGCATCTATGTTAAACAATCTAAAATGGCCCATATTTTTGAATACATGTTTTTCTATTAGAATAATAAGTGTTTTGCATATTTTCACACAATCTCAACACTGTTTAATCTGCGGGAAAAACAGAGAGAACTGCAGGGGGGAAATATTTACAGAGAACACCAGATCTGGAGAAGAAATTTCAGCTACACCCAAAGAACACCTCTGTACAGGCCACCAGCCTAGGTGGTGAAACTCAATTTACAATAAGGAAAATTATACTCTTTGGGCCAGATTACAAGTGGTGTGCTATTTAGCGCAGTTGCGTGTGCATGAAAACCGCCAAAAGAAACTGGTTAGCATGTGTATTACAAGTTGAAAGTAAATCTTTTGCACACAAGCGAAACATGATGTGCGCTAACTTCAGGACTTCGGTTATCATGACTGCACTAACTTCTCTACATAGGCTTTACTGGAGAGCACTACTGAAAAAACCGACAACGCATTAGACCAAGTGCGCTCAACCCGACGTAGAAGAAAATGTTACATTTTTTTAAATATATATATTTTATAAAATAAATATCTATATGAATATTTCTAGTTATAGATATATACAGAAATATATAGGAAAAAATATTTAAACAGACATGAAACCCAAAATGTTTCTTTCATGATTCACCAATCAAAGAAAATGAGAGTACAGAAAAGATAGGTTTACCAGAGTGCAAGCGTAGTCATAAGATGGGGTCTCTGCTCACCCCTACTAAAGTCCATACAGAAAGAATAAAGACACAGCACCTCTGTATTCTTGGCAACCAAATGCTCTTTATTAGGGTGACATCCCCCAAAAATTAATCATGCATGATTAAGGGTTCACTGTTACCCAAAACGTCACTGTTTTTTGGGGATGTCACCCTAATAAAGAGCATTTTGTTGGCAAGAATACAGAGGTGTTGCGTCATCATTCTTTCATGATTTGACAGAGCTTACATTTTTAAAAAAATGCATACAGTTTGATAAAAGAAGTAAATTGGAAAGTTATTCAAATTCTATGTCCTATCTGAATCATGAAAGAAAAACTTTGGCTTTTATGTCCCTAAAAATAAATTTTCTCCTATGTGAAGAACATTGGAATGTAAAATATTTACAGTGAATACACAATAAAACATATATTAAATATTAGAATATTTTTTTTATGTTTTAAGGTATTTGTGTGGAAAGGGTTCCAAAGAATGTATATTTATGTATACATGTCTATATATGTGTTTATATGTGTATATTTGTATGTACATACATATATACATACATCAATACATAAATACACATGTATACTGTATACATATATAATATACCACATACCTTTTAACCTTTATAAAAAAAATGAAATATTTATATTTATATGAATACATTGTATTATATAGTGTATATATGAGTGTACTAGTTTATTTAATTACAGGGAGTGCAGAATTATTAGGCAAATGAGTATTTTGACCACATCATCCTCTTTATGCATGTTGTCTTACTCCAAGCTGTATAGGCTCGAAAGCCTACTACCAATTAAGCATATTAGGTGATGTGCATCTCTGTAATGAGAAGGGGTGTGGTCTAATGACATCAAAACCCTATATCAGGTGTGCATAATTATTAGGCAACTTCCTTTCCTTTGGCAAAATGGGTCAAAAGAAGGACTTGACAGGCTCAGAAAAGTCAAAAATAGTGAGATATCTTGCAGAGGGATGCAGCACTCTTAAAATTGCAAAGCTTCTGAAGTGTGATCATCGAACAATCAAGCGTTTCATTCAAAATAGTCAACAGGGTCGCAAGAAGCGTGTGGAAAAACCAAGGCGCAAAATAACTGCCCATGAACTGAGAAAAGTCAAGCGTGCAGCTGCCAAGATGCCACTTGCCACCAGTTTGGCCATATTTCAGAGCTGCAACATCACTGGAGTGCCCAAAAGCATAAGGTGTGCAATACTCAGAGACATGGCCAAGGTAAGAAAGGCTGAAAGACGACCACCACTGAACAAGACACACAAGCTGAAACGTCAAGACTGGGCCAAGAAATATCTCAAGACTGATTTTTCTAAGGTTTTATGGACTGATGAAATGAGAGTGAGTCTTGATGGGCCAGATGGATGGGCCCGTGGCTGGATTGGTAAAGAGCAGAGAGCTCCAGTCCGACTCAGACGCCAGCAAGGTGGAGGTGGAGTACTGGTTTGGGCTGGTATCATCAAAGATGAGCTTGTGGGGCCTTTTCGGGTTGAGGATGGAGTCAAGCTCAACTCCCAGTCCTACTGCCAGTTTCTGGAAGACACCTTCTTCAAACAGTGGTACAGGAAGAAGTCTGCATCCTTCAAGAAAAACATAATTTTCATGCAGGACAATGCTCCATCACACGCGTCCAAGTACTCCACAGCGTGGCTGGCAAGAAAGGGTATAAAAGAAGAAAATCTAATGACATGGCCTCCTTGTTCACCTGATCTGAACCCCATTGAGAACCTGTGGTCCATCATCAAATGTGAGATTTACAAGGAGGGAAAACAGTACACCTCTCTGAACAGTGTCTGGGAGGCTGTGGTTGCTGCTGCACGCAATGATGATGGTGAACAGATCAAAACACTGACACAATCCATGGATGGCAGGCTTTTGAGTGTCCTTGCAAAGAAAGGTGGCTATATTGGTCACTGATTTGTTTTTGTTTTGTTTTTGAATGTCAGAAATGTATATTTGTGAATGTTGAGATGTTATATTGGTTTCACTGGTAAAAATAAATAATTGAAATGGGTATATATTTGTATTTTGTTAAGTTGCCTAATAATTATGCACAGTAATAGTCACCTGCACACACAGATATCCCCCTAAAATAGCTATAACTAAAAACAAACTAAAAACTACTTCCAAAACTATTCAGCTTTGATATTAATGAGTTTTTTGGGTTCATTGAGAACATGGTTGTTGTTCAATAATAAAATGAATCCTCAAAAATACGACTTGCCTAATAATTCTGCACTCCCTGTATTTATGTTGTGTTTGGTGCACATTTATTTTTAGTCCTAACCATTTATTTATGTGACGTCTTCAGTTGCTCTAACTCAACGAGCTGCAAATTTATAATGAACTCGGCAGTACGCATTTACTTTCCACTTGTAATACGCGCGCAAGTTAGAGCTTTAGTGATATTGCACTCCACCTGTAATCTAGCTCTTCAAGTTTTGTATTATAAATATTGACTTTACAGCTGTTTTTGTATGTGCAGTGAAGTTTTCATATGATTTCCACTGTGCACCTAAAACCATTTATTTTGTGTACAATTTCAATACTAATTTTAATTTTCCTAAAATATGTTTTTGTAAAACAATTTTGTTTAACTTTTAATTCAGTTAAAGTGATTGAAAATCCTAGCATTTCAAAAACACTAGGATTTACCAGCACTAAAAATAAATATGACCTTCAGTCATGAGTTTTTTAAAAAGTATGTTAAATGTACCTCTTCTTGCTACAAGTTGTAAATAAAATGATTATCAATACACTAGCACTTATACCCGAAACAAATTAGAGATTACTAATACTTGTTACTCAGGGGTAATTTTTAGGCCTTGTTTAAAACAACTAATCAGTAGTGCCATTGGTTTTGTTATATATTCATATCAATACACCCATAACTGGGTTTTCCACCAATAGAGCACACTAAAAACTAATCTACTTCGAAAATGTATTCGTAATAAAACTTGATAAATTCAATCACGTGTCATAATGTCTTCAAAATGGGAACAAGATAGATTGAGTAGACACAATAAGAGACAAGCGGACCTCAATGAGGTATTCACAAATCCATCTACTTCATCAAGTAATGTACAAGAAAAAATGAATATAACCCTCAGAGAACTCCACAAGTTAATGTATAAGCAAGACAAAGTATGGTGGAACCATCACTTTTTCGAGAAATATCTAGAATTAAAATTGATACCAAGAGGGTTAAGAATTCAATTGTTTCCATCATTTGAATTTAGGGATCCAAACCATAGTAAAGAATGGTAAGACGCTTTGTCAGAATGCTCAGACAAATTAATGAGAATACTAATAAAGCACGATAAGGCCGAATATGATAGGCTAGAAGAAAAAGTTCAGGAACTAAACACACAAATAACAGAATTTAAAACACTTACTAATTTTGAACAATCATATAAACAATATCAAAAAGAATTAGATAAGTGCGAACAAGAAATCAAACAAACAAAACAAGTGAAATTGAACAGAGATAAATCAGACTATGCGGACCACAAAGTATACAAATGGAAAAAACGGTTCAATCAAAACCCTAGTAGTAGACAGTCTAAAGTGAATATTATTCAAAGTGATGTTTCAGATACAGAGGGAGAACAGTCAGAAACATTAGACTCAGAGACAGAAACTGAAGTACAAACCTCTGAAAGTCACATGAGAATTATACGAGGCAAAAGAAAAGATTTTTTAGGTTCAAGTGCCTCTTCAACAGGAGACACACTAGAAGAGGCAGGGGGCAAACCAAAAAGATAAAACAAAAGTCAATTGCAAAACAAGTCCAACAAGAAAGGCTGGAAACCTTATCAGAGACCCCCCAGAGCCCCAAGCCCATTCTCCCAAATAAAACTGAATCAATGAGAATAATTAATTTATCTCAAAAATTACTATCAGAAGAACATCTAAATGTACTCTCTAAAGGGATGTCTTTCTGTCCAACACCAAGTCTAGATAAATTTGAGATTATCAAAGATATTAATCTATTCATCAGAAAAATAGCCTTACGTAGATTTTATAATCACAAACGTAATACAACAGATACACCCCTTAATGAAAACTGGACCAGTGAAGAACTAAATTCTTTGGAAAACTTAGAAAGTCTACTACAAGACAGTGAACAGCCTAGTACACAACCAGTAGAAGCAGTAAATAAGAATCAATGGAGAAACAAAATTGTTAACAAATCAAAATTTATGCCCAAATTCAACCAGTGTCCACAACTCCAAGTATTTAACGATATTGTATGTGAACAAGTTTTAGAAATGTCAGATCAAAACTTACAGTACAATTTAAATAAACAAGAATACTTGGCATTGAAGGACTTAAAATCCTGGAAAGATGTAATAATTAGGAATGCAGATAAGGGTAGTAATATCGTTCTTTGGCCCCTGAATATGTATAAAAAAGAAACAGAGAAACAACTTAAAGACACCCAATGTTACCAGAAATTGGGGTACAACCCATCAAAAGAATTTCTAAATCAATACATAACACTAATAAACAAGGCCAGATATGATAACATAATAACAATCAAAGAATTTGAATTTTTAAAAGTAACAAACCCTACAATAGCCACCTTTTACCTCATTCCAAAAATCCACAAAAACAGTAGACATTCTCCAGGACGCCCGATTAACAGCCTGACCGAGAAGGCAAGTAAATATGTGGACTATAGACTAAGAGGCTATTTATCACAGATTTCATCTTATGTGCAGGACACGACAGATGTGCTATTACAACTGGAAAATTTACATCTCTCTGCGGACACTTGGCTTGTGACAGCAGACGTAGAGTCGTTGTACACCTGCATAGCACATGATCTAGGTATTGCAGCTGTCAAATGGTTCCTAAAAATGGGTTCAGAAGAAGATCCGTTACATGATGATTTCATAGTTCAACTATTGCAGTTTGTGCTGTGTCACAACTTTTTTACTTTTAACAATGGCTTCTACCTACAAAAGAGAGGCACGGCAATGGGTACAGCATGTGCTCCCACCTATGCGAACCTTTTTTTAGGTTGGTGGGAGCATCTGGTGGTATTCTCAGACACCAACAAGAATTACCTGAACAAAGTCCCATTCTGGATCCGCTATATTGACGATGTGTTCTTCCTATGGCAAGGCACAAAATCAGAATTAGAAGAATTCTTAACAACACTTAATACCAACACTTTAAATATCAAACTGACATATGAAACAAACCTTAATGAAATTCACTTTCTAGACTTGAAAATCACAAAAACACAAACCGGTAATATAATAACAGACGTTTACCGGAAAGAGACAGCAACAAATAGCCTACTTCATAGTTCCAGTGCACATGCACCAAATACAATCCGGGCACTGCCTACGGAAGAATTTCTCCGAATGAGGCATAATTGCACAATGGATACTGATTATCAAGTGAGAGCCAAAGAACTATCTGTAAGACTCCTAGCGAGGGGCTACAGTAAACGATCCATAAAGAAGGCAGAACATCATGCCAGATCCACTGTTAGAAAGGAATTGCTCAAGAAAAAAAATCAAACCTCAACAGGAAGAAATAAGATTTATCTCTACCTATAACCCCAAAAGTACACAAATATTGAAGATACTTCAAAGTAATTGGCATATTCTAAAGTCAGATCCAATACTATCACAGATAGTGGGAGATAAAGTACAAACTGGATATAGAAGAACCAAAAATCTCAAGGATCTGATAAGCCCAAGTCACTTTGGAGGTCAGAGAACTATAGGAGCAATGTCCAAAGGGTCACACAAATGTGGAACATGTAGCACTTGTAGCTATATGATTAAAAAACATGACATCCAGGATCGTTTTAACAAAACTCATAAAATCAACGAGTATATTAATTGCCACACGGAAGGTGTTATCTACGCACTAATCTGTAAATGTAATCTAATATATGTAGGCATGACGACTAGAAAGATCCGCACTAGAGTGCAGGAACATTTAAGGAATATTAAAAATGCCTCAAAAGATCTAGATGCAGGTAAACAACTAACGTCAGTAGCTCGTCATTTTTATTCTAAACATAATTCTAAACAATCAGAACTAAAATGTTATGGTATCCAAAGAATAAATGTGGGCATCAGAGGAGGAGACATTGAGACAAAACTCCTACAGGCTGAAAGTAGATGGATTTTCCTATTAAATACAATGCAGCCTCATGGTCTGAATGAACAAAACAACTTTTCTGCCTTTCTGTAATGCCTTAAGGATACAACCTTCTAAAACAAGAAAAGGTCTCGTAGAGCCATTAATGTCTGGAACAAGATATTAGTACCACACAAATGCATATATATACAATTCAGTATACATAACTAAATGTAATTATTTAAGGAGATGATCATTATTGTTGCACAAAAACCTATTTTAGTAATTATATTGAACTTTATTTACTATTGTGTAAATAGTACTAATAACATCTTGTCTAATGATATAGAACTTTAGAGATACTATTCTCTCTAGAAGAACAATGAATCTAGAGCTAAAACGAAAGTTCTATTCTAGTGGAATATAGAACCCACATGTAAAGAATCGCTATTTATAAAGCAAATATCCACTGTTATGTTTAATGACACATCACTAGACACTAAAAATAACTATTCTAATCACTTATTTGTCACATAATTTACACTTTAAGAGCACGGTTAGAGGTATAGAACTGTAGGATATAACCTTCTAAAATAAGAAAAGATCTCTTAGAGCTATTAGAATACGATATTAGTACCACATAAATGCACATATATACAATTTGGTATACATAACGCAATGCAATTATTCAAGGAGATGATCAGTAGTGTTGTACAAAAACCTCTTTTAGTAATGATATTGGATTTTATTTACCACTTTGTAAATAGTACTGATAACATCTTGTCTAATGATATAGAACTTTAGAGATACTATCTCTCTAGAAGAACAATGAATCTACAGTTAAAACGGAAGTTCTATTCTAGTGGAATATGTAACCCACACGAAAAGATTCGTTATTTATAAAGCAAACACCCACTGTTATGCTTAATAACACATCACTAGACACTAAAATTAATTCTATTTTAATCACTTATTTGTCACATAATTTACACTTCAAGAGCACGGTTAGCCTAGAATACATTTTAATTTTTGGCACTTTCTAGACACTGTAAGCTATACGCTCAATACGATGCAAATCGTTCACTATGCAACAATCAATTTTTATGTCTTATAATAATACACACAATCATGTGGAACTTACTTTGAGAAATAATACACTTGAGACACAAACAAAATTCACTAATTATTATTCTTAACTCCAATTATTATAAGGTAACACTTTCTAGTTTTTATTAATAGGGAATCCTAACGTTGCGCGTAGGCAACACTGTCTATTCCACTCCTAAAATCTAATATAGATCATATAGATATAACACCTCTTCCCTTCTCTATATTTCATATTACGCTCAATAATTCAGAAGGGAAAACTGAATGAGGTTTTTCTTTGAATATGATCTATATTAAGAATAACCGATATTGAATAAAGAACAGAAGCGTGTCTATCAAGATATTGTTAGACTGAATAAACACTCTATTATGTATCGGCATAAGAAAAATAATTCAAAATATTGATAAATCATAAAAGGCAAATATCACCAATTTTTTATATAGCAGGTTACATCCAGATTACTTATCAGCTATAACAGTATTAGACAGAGAAGTATCAAATGCAGAAATACTTAAGCAGCGATGACAATAGAGATGAACACAAAAGGTGCTGATGCATTAAAAGATCTTAAACAAAAAAGATCGAATTATCATTATAGCATCAAAATTCTTTTTTAGATCATTACTGTAGTTGTACTGCAAATATACCGCTGGAAATAGTAACGTGTGGTATTAAATCATATAAACTGGAAGGCATTAACCAATAACATCTCAGAAGGGGTGTGATAACCCTAGACCCAATCAACTTCTACCATTGTGAATGACAACACTAGTGGGCGTGAATTACACGCTACAAAAAGCCGAGTTTCCCGCGGCGCGTTGTCCTATGAAAAAGCCGGGTCACGGCGAAACATGTCAGGAGAGATAGGGAAATGGTGAGGAGTCCTAGGAGCTCCTGTGTTTTTAGGCAAGCCTTAAGCTGCATATAAATTACTGTAGTTGATACTGCTAATATAATAGTTACAGTGGTCTGTTTCCACCATTATAACGATTTATCTGTAAGCTTCCAGTAATACACAGAGAGGTAGCACCTATGGCAGCTGCAATTGAAATATCGAGCACTAGAAAGCATATTGCATTTTCAGTTGCAGACTGACCAGCTATTCTCTAACTACGAATCTGTAACGCTCTGTCAGAGTTCATGAGAAGTAAATATAACTCAGTCACCGACTGTAATTTCACTTAACCTTGATAATATGCAATACTCTTTCTGAATTCATGTAATTTAAACCTAACTCAGCCACTGACCGTAACTCCATTTAATCCGGTCAGGCAACAACCATCAAGTGTATTATACTAAATATTCTGTCGACACTGTGAGTTTGAACTGAGAGGAATATTAGCTGCACTAATGAGCTCAGAATAACGCTATATTGTATAGAACGGGAGGAATAGTGTTAACACTGACAAGCCTATTTTTTAGCTAGTCTACCAAACGGACCAATCACTCTCCGAATACCTAATATGTAGCGGTTTTTCCCTACAGTTCAAGCTAATACAACTTAGTTACTGACTGTAACTTTATGTAACTCTGACAGACACATCTTAAACGCCTAGTCTATATTGTGGGTCACAAGAGACATAAATATCATAAGCGCTGACAAACTTAGAAACACGCTTTAAATTGTCAGAGAGCGTGCAATTAGTGCCAATACTGAGAAGCGTGCCTGTCAGTAAGTCTATTAGACAACTAGAAAATTAGGATACATAAGAGACACAGAACTATACCCAATAGCTATAATATATAGGGTACCAGAGACGAATTGATTTATATTCTATCTATTTTGGACTTAAGGTTACTCACTATATTGCTATCTGTTAACCTAAGGTGTGGAATATAATAATATATAATAAATCTACTATTCAAATATTCATTGGTTGAAAATATTTATGGAATACTAAACTGTATTTATATGTTCACAAATACAATTACAAACCAATTGGATATTGAGTAGAACCATTATTATAGTATATTAATCTAAAACAATTTGGGCACCTAATAGCTAGTCATACAGACATGAATCCACGCTAGTAATTACCAATTGTCGCGACTATAGATATAACCAAAATTGTTAACTTTGTTTCCATTAACTAAATCACCTTAAGGTTAATAACAAGAGACCAATAAGTTGTTAATGGATAACCTAAATATTTTCTGCATAACAGTCACTTGATGATCCACTATCCCTAGCAGATTTGGAAGTTAAAAGAGTTTGGGAACAGGTGGAGCAGAACCACAAAATACTTAACTCAGATGTATCTACTACCCTTTGCAGCTTAAGTGTCTTTTTAATTTCAAATCCTATTTTAATCAAATATTATTAAAAGTTATATTTTAATTTTAGCTTCACTAGTACATATCAATATCTCGTATCCAAGTTAATTACATACTGCAATTAATATTTGCAAGCCTAGAGTGCTATAATGTGTATTCTTTTGTGAGCAAGTCTCTTCTTGCTACAAGTTGTAAATAAAATGATTATCAATACACTAGCACCTATACCCGAAACAAATTAGAGATTACTAATACTTGTTACTCAGGGGTAATTTTTAGGCCTTGTTTAAAACAACTAATCAGTAGTGCCATTGGTTTTGTTATATATTCATATTTAATTATTTATGTTGTGTTTGGTGCACATTTATTTTTAGTCCTAACCATTTATTTATGTGACGTCTTCAGTTGCTCTTACTCAACGAGCTGCAAATTTATAATGAACTCGGCAGTACGCATTTACTTTCCACTTGTAATATGCGTGCAAGTTAGAGCTTTAGTGATATTGCACTCCACCTGTAATCTAGCTCTTCAAGTTTTGTATTATAAATATTGACTTTACAGCTGTTTTTGTATGTGCAGTGAAGTTTTCATATGATTTCCACTGTGCACCTAAAACCATTTATTTTGTGTACAATTTCAATACTAATTTTAATTTTCCTAAAATATGTTTTTGTAAAACAATTTTGTTTAACTTTTAATTCAGTTAAAGTGATTGAAAATCCTAGCATTTCAAAAACACTAGGATTTATCAGCACTAAAAATAAATATGACCTTCAGTCATGAGTTTTTTAAAAAGTATGTTAAAGGTACCTCTTCTTTGCCGCAACCTCCTTGCTAAACTGAGCGTTTACGGCCACCCATGGCATAACTCTTTTTTTAATGAGGTGACGTTTTTGTCTCTTAGCCAATAGCCGTGCTAGCCCTATGACACAGTGAGAGGTGAAAACCTCACCTCATTAAAAAAAGAGTTATGTAGTGGGCAGTCAGAGTTGCTTAGTTTAGCAAGGCGGTTGCAGGCAAACAAAAGGTATTTTTAACATAACTTTTTTTAAACTCATGACTGAAGGTCCCATTTATTTTTAGTGCTGGTTTAAAAAAATGTTAGGAGTTAACATTACTTTAAACAATACAATTTTACTGTATACGTTTATTTCAATATTTAATTTATTTGCTTTATATTGTTATATAAATTATGATTACTTTAAAGACGGATGTAATGCATGCAGCAAACACTCCTTTCTGAGACACACTGTTCTCAAGATAGTAACTGTCTTTATGGAATAAGAACAGATAATTCATAGTACTGTTAAGATTTCTTATAGAATCTCACTAGTCCAGAGAACTTTACAAGAATCTGTTAACAATTTTAAACAATTCAGGTAATACTGCCATAATGACTGTGGCTAGCCTTGCTGTGTGGATTGGCTCCTCCAAGTAAGGTAAGTAACAAATGGAGTTTGGCTATTAAAAACAATTGCAGCAAACAAGATGTTATTTTTTTTTAAATGTTTAAACTTGGCTGATACATTTGTCTTTAGCAAGACAACATAAATATCTTATAGCATGGCTTTAATGTCTCTTTAACATTATTATTATTATTACTATTGTTATTATCTGTCTGACACAATTGCAGTTCATTGGCGGATGTTGAGGATGCGTGATTGGCTAAAGGTATAGGTTCTGTGAATTGCATTCTCACTAATTTGTATGATAATAATGAATTTACAATTTATATCCAGGAGGGGCAGGGCAAATTTAGTGAAAGCAGGTAAAGGTGTCAAATTAATTATTTTAAAAACAATGAAAATGCGTTTCAGATATAGGCTAGATTATGGGTGGAGGGGTAGCATAAGTACCCGCTTGTTATCTCCAATAAAAATGTGTTTTTTGCGAAGCCGAACTTCGAATATTGCGACCGCGTTAACTGATTATCCCATAGACTTCAAAGGAGTATGAAGAGTGGAAAAAAACACCCAACTCGGATTGAGATTTCTTATTTTTTAGTAGACAGTGTTATTATGATTATAACTGTAACGTGTAATGTATTTGTTATGTGTTTTGTGCAACTTTTTATTCAAGCCTATCAGTTAACTAAAGCTATCCAAACAAGCATAAATCACAATTGGGCATATGCGTTCATATTTACTTTCAACTCCTAAAATACAAGCTACTTCCAACACGCACAAAGAGCCAGGATAAAGCCCTTTTCACTCACGCGCAAGTTAGCTTGCCACTCGTAATCTTGCCCATACAGAAATAAATTATGTTAAATGAAATACTAAAGTATACATTTTTTTCAGATGAATATACTATAAAGGTTTCTATACATTTTAGCTTTACAATTTAAAGGGACATTAAACTGCTGGGTACAACTACATGGTTACTACTCACCATGCTATTGTTTTCCTCTTGTACCAAGTTCTGCTAAGTGAAGCTCTGCATCTTTACAGTCTCCCATTTTTTCTCCCATTTTTCTTTAACTGTTTAAAAGTTTTCTTTCTTGCTTTAGCTAGAGTAGACTGTTTTATGGAGTGATTTTTTTTTTTTTTTTTTTTAAATCTACTACTCATTTGAAATTCAGAGTAAATGCTATTCTATTGTCTTGTTATCTTGCATTTGATGATTATGCAAATCTGCTGTGTTTACTGGTCCTTTAAAATTGCATGCCCTGTCTGAATCACAAAAGAAAAAAAAATGGGTTCAGTGTCCCTTTAAGTGAGCTTGCTTACAATTCACATAAAAATACTTCAAGGAATACATTGTGTGATGCTTATTAAAAAAAAATAGAAAAGAATATGCTTCCTTTATTTCAAGCGAATTGGTGTTTATTGCTTGAATTTCACACATAGATAAATCCAAGCACAAGTTTGGTTGCTTGATGACCATACAAATGCTTCTATCTCTACTTGGAAACCCCATGCAATTCTTATTTTTGCAGGAAAATTATTTAGGTCTAGATTATATTACAAGTGACTGGTTATTGCTACCGCAGTTGCCCCCAAAATAAAGAGTCTTATTATTTTATTTTAAAAAATAGCAATTTTTTTGCAAAAAAAAAAATACGGCACGGAGCAGTTTCTAGGGGTTAAAAGTGCCGGGTGTGGGATGGGTTAGAAAAAAAAAACGGCACTGAAAAGTGTCTTTACATTGCGGTCTATGAGAACTGTGTGTTCCCTATAAATATAAATATATATATATATATATATATGTATATGTATATGCTTATGTACATATATATTTATGTGTTAATATTTGTATACACACACACACACACATATATATATATATATATACAGTATATTATTATTTTATATATATATATATTTATTTTTGCTGCCCAACGTTAAGTGATCTCATGCTCTGTCTTAAGGTATGAAACAAGGCTCCCATTGGATCCTATGGAAGCGTGCTCTCATGAGCGCAAGGCTTCCATGCAATGAGAATGCGAAGTCGCGTTCGCATTGCACCTCACTTGTAATACCAGCACACATTAGCATGTGCTGGTATTGCTCAGTTGAGTGCAAGTATCGCTTTAGTGTAAGCGATATTTAGCGATTAACTTGTAATCTGGCCCTAAATCAGATATGTTTTTAAAAATGAGAAATAACACCTTTATACGCTTCATTTACATGTAACTGTTGTTGCAGGGTGCTCAGAACCAGTGCCACTAAACACACATAGATATTTTTTTCTCTATGTGCCGCTGTCTTGGCTGTTTTTGCCCCTGCAAGAAAATTGAGAACTTTTGTAGCATATTTTCATGCAATTGTTTTTTAGTATTGTAATACACACAATAAGCTTACAATACATCTGTAACAAATGCATGCACATATAATTTCCTGCAAAAATATATCCAAGACAACATACGCCTGTTTTTATTCTAGCTTTGTGGGAATTTGAATATTATTTTTTTAAATAATTTAAAAATTAATATTCATTAATTTTATATTATGAAATCATTATCTAATTGTTTTTATTCCCATTTATACATACATAAACATGTAGACAAAATATGGCTTACAATACAGATCTTACTAAAAGCAAGGTGTTTTAGGGATTTAGCTGGGTCATTTAGGTTATGTTAAATAAAACGAAACAAGAATGACACCTTGTAGTTATGAAGTGTATTAATAATGTAAATTTCAGGTTTCCAATTACTATTTCAATTAACCCCTTAATGACCGGACCATTTTTCAATTTTCTTACCCTTAATGACAATGGCTATTTTTACATTTCTGCAGTGTTTGTGTTTAGCTGTAATTTCCCTCTTACTCATTTACTGTACCCACACATATTATATACCATTTTTCTCGCCATTAAATGGACTTTCTAAAGATACCATTATTTTCATCATGTCTTATAATTTACTAAAAAAAAAAAAAAAAAAAAATATGAGGAAAAAATGGAAAAAAACACACTTTTTCTAACTTTGACCCCCAAAATATGTTACACATCTACAATCACCAAGAAACACCCATGCTAAATAGTTTCTAAATTTTGTCCTGAGTTTAGAAATACCCAATGTTTACATGTTCTTTGCTTTTTTTTGCAATTTATGGGGCAATAAATACAAGTAGCACTTCGCTATTTCCAAACCACTTTTTTTCAAAATTAGCGCTAGTTAAATTGGAACCCTGATATCTGTCAGGAATACCTGAATATCCCTTGACATGTATATATTTTTTTTTAGAAGAAAACCCAAAGTATTGATCTAGGCCCATTTTGGTATATTTCATGCCACCATTTCACCGCCAAATGCGATCAAAAAAAAAAAAAAAAGTTCACTTTTTCACAAAATTTGTCGCAAACTTTAGGTTTCCCACTGAAATTATTTACAAACAGCTTCTGCAATTATGGCACAAATGGTTGTAAATGATTCTCTGGGATCCCCTTTTTTCAGAAATAGCAGACTTATATGGCTTTTGGGTTGCTTTTTGGTAATTAGAAGGCCGCTAAATGCCGCTGCGCCCCACACGTGTTTTATGCCCAGGAGTGAAGGGGTTAATTAGGGAGCTTGTAGGGTTAATTTTAGCTTTAGTGTAGTGTAGTAGACAACCCCAAGTATTGATCTAGGCCCATTTTGGTATATTTTATGCCACCATTTCACCGCCAAATGCGAGCAAATAAAAAAAAAAAACTTAACATTTTTCACAATTTTAGGTTTCTCACTGAAATTATTTACAAACAGCTTGTGCAATTATGGCAGAAATTGTTGTAAAAGGTTCTCTGGGATCCCCTTTGTTCAGAAATAGCAGACTTATATGGCTTTGGCGTTGCTTTTTGGTAATTAGAAGGCCGCTAAATGCTGCTGCGCACCACACGTTAATTATGCCCAGCAGTGAAGGGGTTAAATTAGGTAGCTTGTAGGGAGCTTGCAGGGTTAATTTTAGAGATCAGCCTCCCACCTGACACATCCCACCCCCTGTTCCCTCCCAAACAGCTCTCTTCCCTCCCCCACCCCACAATTGTTCCCGCCATCTTAAGTACTGGCAGAAAGTCTGCCAGTACTAAATAAAAGAGGTTTTTTTTTTTTTTTAAATAAAAATAATAAAGTATTTTAGCTGTGATGGACCCCTGCCTTAGCCCCAACCTCCCTGATCCCCCCTACAGCTCTCTAACCCTCTCCCCTACCTAATTATCACCATCTTGGGTACTGGCAGCTTTCTGCCAGTACCCAGTTTGGCCCCAAAAACCCCCCAAAAAGTATTTTTATTTTATTTTTACTTAAAAAAACTATTTCTGTAGTGTAGCAGCCCCCCACAATACCCCCACCCCCACCCCCTCCCAGATCCTTTTATATATTTTTTTTTTTAAAAATCCCTTTTTTCCCCCTTTCTGCCCTCATTCATTGGTGTCAGTGTGGCACCCTCACACCCGGCACTATCGCTACCGGTGCAGAGAGGGCCACAGAGTGCATCGGGGGCTTGTAAAATGGTATTGCAGGATGCCTCCATATCGAGGCATCACTGCAATACCCTCAGAGCTGCTGGAAGCATTTGTGATCGCTTCCAGCACTCTGTTAGACAACTGACGTACCAGGTACGTCCATTGTCATTAACTGCTTGTTAATGCATGACGTACCTGGTACGTCAGTTGTCATTAAGGGGTTAATAGAGAATTTGGATAAACAAATAACTTTAACAAATGTGAATGTGGATTTTTCTAGATGTGGGTATTCAGATGCTTCGCTAGCATCCGAATGCAGAAGAAAGCGACTGTTCGTGCAGTCCGGGTCTTTTTTGGAACCACATTTATTCTTGTGAAAGTACAACAGACTATGATCTGGGTTTGCACAGATTGTAGTCTGTTGCAATTTCACAAGGATAAATGTGGCTCTGAAAAAAGCTGAACGGCTTGAGCGGCTTTTTTTGCATTTGGATGCTAACGAAGAATCTGAATGCCCATGTCTAGATTTTTCCATATATTTGTCACCATAGAAAGAAGGGGGCAAGAAAAGGGGAATGATTGGATACACAGATGGATTTTTAAGTTTAGAGACAACCTAGGGAGCTTTGCTAAAATTCTACAGACCTGAAGGACACAAAGAACAGAGGGGTTGGTACAAAACATTTTATAAACATTACATTGTATGCATATGCTATATCATGCAGCCAGTTTTACCACAATTTAATATGTATTAACATTTTCTAATAAACCCACTTTCTAACTTTGTTGTAGATAGGCGCTGAACCAACCAAATATAATTAGATGCAGATATCTCCAATTCATGTTACTATACCGGCAATTAAATAGGAATCAAAGTTTGTTTTTTTAAATGTATAGATTACTTTAAATCCTTTATCCCAAAGGATACAAACTGTCTATGTACATACTTCACATTGGTGGCATTAAAACGAAGCAAAATAAACTGATGTTACATAAATATAAGTCTAGTCAGTTTCTCTACAAATACAATGGTATAAATAGGCAAATAAAATAAAATAAAATAAATTGGCGGCACATCTCAAGTTCTCTCCAGTGTGCTTCAGCTCAATATTTGAGAAACACCGATTTCACTAAAACTTGAATTCACTCGATTAATTCTGAGGGCTGAATCTATTAATGTTACAAGTTTAAATACTTTCTTTTTTTTACTTAAATCTGCATTTTCTTTATTAAATTAATTTATATAATTGTGTTGCTTTTTCTTAATAATGCAACTTAGTTCATAGCTTCCTATTCTATGTTCCCAGTGGCATAAAATAATTATTTAATTTTAAAGAAAGAACATAAGAAATGCGGGTTTAGAGCAACATTTTGTTAGACAAGGTGATTAAAAAGCATTTTAACTCAAACTGCAGTCATGACTTTTAAACAGTACCTACATGTATAATTTACAGCCATGATTCATCAGACATCGATTGCTGAGCTCATAAACTAAGTATGCAGTTCTGTATTGAAGCTTATTGAATAAAAAAGAAATGCCATAGAGAAAGTTAATTTTGCTGGTTTGGGTTTCTTTTTCTTTTCTTGAAGCAGCCCTTTAAAAAAAGAAAACAACATAATCTAATTTGTGTGTAATTTTTTAAATTATATTTTGCCGGTTTGTATTCTAAATTAAAATATTAACTGTGTCTTGTATTTTTTCCTGTTAAAATGTAAAGCACATTAATATTTGCTAAAAATGTGCTTAAGGTTGTAAATGCATATCATTTTGGTTAGCTATTTTATATGTGGTAGCATTTATGACTTTCCATACAAACAATCAATAGAGAAACCTAAATACCTTTGATGACTAATTATTGAATTTGCTGAGTAAAACAAATTTGTAGCAATGTACATTTTTTAAATAAAAGCAACATTAGGCTCAGATTTATTTCTCGGATTTGCAATTGGCATACTTATAGAAAATCCAATACTACTTTAAAATGACACACTATATAGGGCTCCATGTACTAAGCTGTCTGCGAGGTCTTTGTGACTATTTCCTTCTAAATTTCGGCGTGCGAATCAATAACCATATGTACCATGCCACAAATTCATTGAAAAACTTACATTTACAAGTGGTGAGCGAACTTGTCCGCAACTCTTATATTAGAGTCTTTTTTGTAGCTAGAAAATACTCGCTCGACATAAATCTCGCACAAAACAGTAATTACTAAACTATCTATTTATACGCTTGTCAATTTGTCCGCACCAACCTCATGAAAAATCCCTCGCCAGCTTATAGGTGGCGAGCACCATATTAAACAATAGAGTCTATAAGATATAAGATGTCTATGAATAAGGCCAGGGGGCCAAAACGCGTAAGCCAATACTAGGAGCAAGCTGATACTAATGTTTGGATTTTAAGCTTCTTTTGTATCAATAAAATAACTTTTTACTTTAAGCGCTATTTGTTTTAACTCACTGGTGTTCTATGTTTTTTGTCTATAAGATATACGCCTACAACTGATATAAAAGAGGAAGAATACACTTGAATCTTTACTCACTGATGATCCTGCAAACCATGGAGACACTTCTTCAACTGTATATTCTTCGTCTGATTCAAATCAGGGGTAGAAGGAAAATGTGTGAACCTGATGCCACAGAATATGTGGTTAGAAGAAGGAGATTGCGGGTACAGCGCGTATTCCTTCCTCAAGTTCCTTTAGATGTCCTTTCCGATAGAGAGGTTATTCAAAGGTTCCGTCTGGATCGACATTCAATATTGACTTTATATGCTCAAATTGCACATTTTCTAGAGCCAGTGACTGCTCGTTCAATGGCCATTCCCGGACTCCTTAAGTTTCTTGCTGCCTTGCACTTTTTTGGCACCGGATCATTTCAGGCAGTGTCCAGCATCATCATTGGTTTCAGTCAGTCTGCCTTTTCGCATCATCTATCCACAGTTATCGATGCACTCATGCATATATTCCCAGAATATGTTTGTCTACCATCTACCACAGAAGAGTGGCAATCGATAAAGTCGCAATTCTATAGTGTGGCCGGAATGCCAAATGTCCTTGGTGCAATAGACTGTAAACATATTGTAGTTAGACCGCCCCTTTACGGGAGGAGATTTATTGGAACCGAAAGTCTTGCCATTCTCTGAATGTACAGATGGTGTGTGACCTGAAAATGAGAATAATAAGCGTAAGATCCAGTTACCCTGGCTCCTGTCATGATGCTTATATCCTTAAGCAGACCGGACTGTATCAAAAGTTCGACAATGGAGAGATGCCAGAGGGATGGTTATTAGGTAAGCCTAACTGGCACCAAATAAGTTTTTATTTTATATATCATTGTAGATTCTATAATGTAACCAATTGCAAATACATTGCTATAATATCCATCTAAACCTTTAGAAATTATGTATTAATCATATGTCTTAATAATCAATTGTTACCAAAAATATTGTTACTATTAATTGATACAAATTTGACGCTATCATCTAAAATTATTAATAATTTTTTATTCTTTCAAACAGTGTTCAATTACAAACTATTGACTTACTTTAATATTTTTTTTTACATTACAGGGGATGCTGGTTACCCTTGTTATGAATGGCTTCTGACACCCTATAGTAACCCTCAACTCAGGAAACATATCCGGTTTAATGATGCACACCACAAGACCACAAGGAGTGTCATTGAAAGGACTTACGGAATATTGAAAATGAGGTTCCGATGTCTGGACAGATCTGTCGGTGCAATGCAGTATTCTACTGAAAAAGTAGCTAGAATAATATTAGTTTGCTGTGTTGTGCATAATATTACCACAAAAAGAGGATGTCCCATTGTTGAAGATATTCCCATGCCTTTCAATGATTTTCCTGATCTTAACTATTGAATAAACTCAAATTGCGGTATCCTGTAGCCTACAGGATACCGCAATTTGAGTTTATTCAATAGTTAAGAGTAATAAATATAGTGCCCAGTATGGGGGGTATATATTAGAGCATTTTCATTTTATTACCTATTTCCAATTTACACTTGTTCAGGTGCGTGGTGACTATTGCATAATATTACAGAGTACAATACTAACAACTCTGACTCCTATATTAGTATATTCCATCAGGAAATTATAATTGGGGGTCTCTACATAGTAGTACCACTCACCCCTTAGATTTGTGAGGAATCTATTTAAAAGAGGGGTTTAGTAACAAGGAAAGAAATATAATCCCATAATCTTGGATATTATTACATTTAAAAATTTATAATTATTTCTTCCCCCTCTTCAAGTAGATTTAACGTGGAGAGCATATCACATTCGTCAGATTATTCTCCTCAGGAGTTACATTCTCCCATTTCTACACCAGTTGGAATTTTAATACCCTTTTTTCTTTTTTAATTATCAATAAATAAAAGTTAAGTTTTAAATCGCCTTGTCTGGGGCCTAGTACCTAGGCATATATGGCCAATTTACCAGTATTTTGCTGTTGAGTGCTACCTAGTACACTCTTTCAATTGCAGATTGCAATTGACTTTTCTAGTTTACCTAATCTAATCCCCCTAATAAAATAAAAAAGCCCCCGAAAATAAAAAAAATCCCTACCCTATACTAAATTACAAATAGCCCTTAAAAGGGCTTTTTGCGGGGCATTGCCCCAAAGTAATCAGCTCTTTTACCTATAAAAAAAAAATACAATACCCTCCAACATTAATACCCACCACCCACACACCCAACCCTACTCTAAAACCCACCCAATTACCCCTTAATAAAACCTAACACTACCCCCTTGAAGATAACAATACCTTGAGCCGTCTTCACCCAACCGGGCACAAGTGGACCTCCAGACCGGCAGAAGTCTTCATCCGATCCGGCCAGAAGAGGACATCCAGACTGGCAGAAGTCTTCATCCAGGCGGCATCTTCAATCTTCTTCCATCCGGAGCGGAGCGGGTCGATCTTGAAGACATGCGACGCGGTGCATCCTCTTCCTTCCGACGGCAACTGAAGAATGAAGGTTCCTTTAAGTGATGTCATCCAAGATGGCGTCCCTTCAATTCCGATTGGCTGATAGAATCCTATAAGCCAATCGGAATTAAGGTAGGAAAAATCCTATTGGCTGATGCAATCAGTCATTAGAATTAAGCTTGCATTCTATTGGCTGATTCTATAGGCTGATTGGAACAGCCAATAGACTGTGAGCTCAATCCTATTGGCTAATTGGATCAGCCAATAGGATTGAACTTAAATTCTATTGGCTGATTGCATCAGCCAATAGGATTTCTCCTACCTTAATTCCGATTGGCTGATAGGATTCTATCAGCCAATCGGAATTGAAGGGAAGCCATCTTGGATGACGTCACTTAAAGGAACCTTCATCTTCAGTCACCGTCAGATAGAAGAGGATGCTCTGCGTCGGATGTCTTCAAGATGGACCCGCTCCACCTTGGATGGAAGAAGATAGAAGATGCCGCCTGGATGAAGACTTCTGCCGGTCTGGATGTCCTCTACTGGCCAAATCGGATGAAGACTTCTGCTGGTCTGGAGGTCCACTTGTGCCCAGTTGGGTGAAGATGGCTCAAGGTAGGGTGATCTTCAATGGGGTAATGTTAGGTTTTATTAAGGGGGGATTGGGTGGGTTTTAGAGTAAGGTTGGGTGTGTGGGTGGTGGGTTTTAATGTTGGGGGGTATTGTATTTTTTTTGCAGATAAAAGAGCTGATTACTTTGGGGCAATGCCCCGCAAAAAGCCCTTTTAAGGGCTATTTGTAATTTAGTATAGGGTAGGGAATTTTTTTATTTTGGGGGGCTTTTTTATTTTATTAGGGGGATTAGATTAGGTGTAATTAGTTTAAAAATTTGTAATTTCATTTTTATTTTCTGTAATTTAGTGTGTTTTGATGTAATTGACTTTCAGGAGACATGTGACATCCTGAGCCTTCAGGACTTAGACTCTGAATCATATATAGTAACACAGGGGTGTAAAACTTCTCATGGTGGCTATAGACCCAAATCTGTGTTTTATCCTACACGGGAAAGGGGGCCATTTTTAGAGGCTTTCCATAGGAGGGTCGAGCAGGATCTAATTAGACTCTTTAATAACCCCATGAGAACATACCCCAATCTTACTATTACACAGAGGGATGCCTTGACTAAATTGAAATCAAGAGACAATATAACTATCAAGGACTCTGATAAGGGGGGTAGTATTGTTGTGCTAGATCGGGCATATTATATAGCAGAAGCCCATAGACAACTCTACAATGGTGATGTGTACAAAATTTTTAAATCAGATCCAACAGAGATCTTTAAGAATAAATTGTGGAGCTTGTTGGACAACGGTCTGGAGGAGGGAGTTCTAGACCAAGAAACTATTGATTTTTTGTACATCTCTAGACCTGTGGTACCTATCTTTCACCACCTCCCAAAGGTACATAAATCCTTGGAGGTGGTGAAGGGGAGACCTATAGTCTCAGGTATAGGCTCACTTTTTGAGCACTTATCTAGCTGGGTTGAATCCCTCCTCCAGCCCATAGTTCTACAGATTCCTTCATACCTGAGGGATACCAAACACCTCCTCAATTGTCTTACCCAGGTAGAATGGAACAGGGAGTGTTCCTGGGTAACCATCAATCTGGTAGGTCACTACTCAGCAATACCGCACCATCTGGGCCTTGAAGCAGTCAGGTGCCTCTTGGATAGTCATAGCAATTATGATGAACCCCTTAAGGACATTGTGGTGAGGGTTTTAGACTTCCTCTTAAACCACAACTATTTTAAGTTTGAAGGTGAATACTTTCTCCAGAGACGTGGGACCGCTATGGGTGCTAAATTTGCACCTTCATACGCAAACATCTATATGGCATTGTGGGAGCGGTCCCACGTCTATGGAGAAAGGAATCCTTATAGGGGCTACATAAAAGTTATAAAAGATTCATAGACGATCTTTTGATCTTCTGGACAGGTAATGAGACAGAAAAAAATGACTTTGTGGCCATGCTAAATTGCAATGAGGTGGGACTTGAGTTCACATCCAAAACTTATAGAGTGCAAATCCCTTACCTTGACCTAAACTTAATAGGTGACATAGAGACAGGTCAGATTATTACCAGTCTCTATCGTAAGCCTATTTAATCTAATGCCCTTCTGCATGCCAATAGCAATCACCCCAGACATACGGGGTTTGGAATTGCTAAAGGGCAATTTATACGCATAAAGCGTAATTGTACTAGCAATGTATATTTTGAGGAACATAGTAATACCTTAAAAACCCAATTGCTAGAGAGAGGTTACTCCAAGAAAACAGTTAATAGAGCTCTCTTGGAAGTTAGACGTATGGACAGGGCTGATATGTTGTACACAGAGAGGTAATGGCTTTGATGACCCGAAACCTCTTTTTGTAACCACTTATAGCCCCCAGTATAGGGAAATCTGTGGCATCATAGACAAACATCTGCCAATTCTTACTGCAGAAGATAGCTTGAAAGACTTTGTTCAGTTTGGTTGTAAGTTTGTGGCCAGGAAAGGATGCACAATTGGTAACATACTGTCCCTGAGTATGCTCAGGAAACCACCAAGTACCAGCAGCTGGTTACAAGTGAAGGGACACTATAAGTGTCACTTTAACAACTGCATTGCCTGTGGCTGCACTAAAATAACCCAAAACTTTCAATCAATGGTCACACAGAAAGTTTACATGCTAAAAAATTGTACTAATTGTCGCACTCACAATGTCATCTACCTGGTGAGTTGCATTTCATGTAGGAAACAGTATGTGGGATGTTCCACTAGGGAGGCACGGACACGTATCCGTGAATACTTGAATAACATAGACAATAACATAGAGCGCTCTGATTCGGCGAGACATTTTATACATGTGCATGGTAAAAATGTAAACAGTTTCCAATGGCATATAATAGAACAGATCAGAACCCCAGAAAGAGGGGGTGACATTGCCAATAAGTTACTTTATCAAGAAGCCTATTTGATTTTTCAATTAAGAACACGTAGACCAGAGGGTTTTAATATCGAAGGAGATGTTATTAACTTCTGGAAAAAGAATCAATAAGGATTGTCTTGGGTGTCATGCCCTATTCTGATAGTGACCATTATATACTTTGGATTAGCCTATCAAGTACAAAGACAGGGGCACGTTACTCAAAACAATCTAGAGTATTTCTCATACTATTATTCTTCTTCTCCTCATTTAAAATAGTGCAATATATATGGGTTCTTTATCCCCTTACACTTTGAAAAATGAGGATTACCAAAAGAAATGCATGGCCATATATATAAATAATTTCAAATATTTCTATGGTAAATATATAGGTAAATACAGTCAGCATTATAACTAATAGATACCCATTGAGGAAGAAAATACTTTCTAAACAAAATAGACCTTTGGGTAAGCATTTGATGACTCACTTGATTTCACATAATCCAAGAGTAAATGTGATTTACTTAGTTATTGTCTAGCACCGTTGGCTTTAGTAGATAACTGAATAGCAATATTGAATGTCTTACTAATGAGTCAGACTAGCCATAGGTTTTATGGTTGAAAGTGACTTTATGTAAATAGAAAGTATTGCTGATTTTCCTATATATATTAACTAGTGGCATTTGCAAATACCAACTTGTGTTGAATCCAATTTACTGGCTTCACATTTCTGAAGGAGCATTTTACTATTGCATTTTGGAAAGTTGTGCTCCCTACTTTTACATATGTACTTATTTATGCATTTTCATGGTTATCCTCTCATTTCATGATAAAAGAGGATTAATTAAGGATGAGGTTGTTTCAGGCATGGCCATATATATATTTAAATTTAAACAACCTTATGTTAGTAATATGGGTGATTACAGTCAGCACTTTTATCGTCAAAATCTTCTTTGAGGATTTACATATTTTCTAATTATAAGCGGTTATTGGGTTAATTTCAGATGATTCTTAGTGATTTCATAAAACATATGAATCATTGTGAACCATTTTTGTACATACAAAGTTTTGTTGTGCTAATCCCAATAAAACAAAATATGTCAACTTGATTAATTTAATAAACAAGTTAAATCGTTCAAAGACTGAAATCAGAAAGAGATTATATATAACAATGATAAATTGCTGACTTACCCATTTATACCAACATTGTGGATTTGCAAACACTATCTCAGTTTGAATTTATCTTACTGATTTCCCAAAATAATTGTAAGAGTACACTTTAATTGCATTTACGCTAAGTTGTGCTCCTTATCTATATATATGTATCTATCTATGAAGTTTCATTTTTGAAACTTCTCATGAGTGTAACTATGACATTTAATTATGCACAGCTGGAGCAGTTGGTTATGGTTGACGCAGGGCTATTTAAGCCCGGCGTTTATCCACATCAATATGTCTATGAGTAAGGCTGATACCAAGCCGAAACGCGTAAGACAGTACTGCTCCAGCTAATCTTATGAAATTTATCTGTTTTTAAAGAGAATTAATCCATTTATCCTGTAAATGAAAATTGGTTTCAAATAAAGCTGCAAGATTTTTATACTACAATATGCCTTGAGACTCACCCAGTTTATCTGTATATAACTTTGGTGAAGCTTACCGGGTTGGATTTTGGCATATAGGAGGTCACAACAGTGCCCGGGGCTACAGATACGTAGTAGGGAATCCCATTGTTTGAACGGCTCGACACAGACCGGAAGAATACGATACGGAGGCTTATCCTAGCTGTGCAACATCACAACAGATGCCAAAGGCAATAGAAAGTTTTTACGGAGGAGCAAGGCCCTTTGAGAGGCAGGGGTAAGCGAGTGATCAGGTGGAGAGATTGAAAACACCCTGGTGAGTTGTAACTCTTTTCCGTTTCTTGAACCGCTGCCATATATGCTCTACCCGCAAGACGTGACTGTTGACAAGTTTTGAAATCCTGGTATTTCTGACAGTCTACTTATACTTATCCGATGTTGGCACACTATATCCGTTTATATTGATGTTTCTATACACAACCTTTACAGGGATCCCCTCCCCATACACCTTGAGCCTCACTTGGAAGAACACCTACACTTGTTGACAGAGAAAATTATTAGATTCCATGATTTTTTAAAATTGAATAAAATCTTTATTAGAATGCTCTTAAACATTTTTTGAAAATGTTTATATATATTAATGGAGCTCAAAAACAACGAATGATATTTAACCACAATAGAAACTGAAGAAAAAAGTGCAATATCACAAAAACAGTGTGAATTATATTTATAAAAAAAAAAACAAAATTTAAATAATATAATTAGAAAATTATAAAAATGCTTTCAATAATGTCCGGACCTCTTGGGGTCTGAAGGTCCCTCTCTTTTCCTAATAATGGACAGAAGAGCATTGACTGTGTGTTCTGTGAGGCGTAAAGAATGATTAATCTGTTCATTGCGTTCTTCATCCATTCGCCTCTGCCACTCAAACCTCTCTCTGTCTAATTGTAATTGTTGGTTCATGTGTGTAATTATTACATTTTGTAACTCTCTATGATCCACCCTATATTGTCTAGCAAGTGAGATCATTTCATTGAGACACACATCATCAAGCTGTCCATCTATTTCTGTATTGCCAGGTACCACTGGTTGAACCTGTTCTTGTTGTTGAGCTGGCTGTGCAGTTTCGTGAACTGTAGGTTCCTGAACTTGAGATTCAATAGGAACAGGTTCATGTATTTCCATTGGTTGTGCATCCAACATATCATCAAAATAATCAGGGATCTCACTTCCACAATCCCTGTTTTGATGTTCCTCCACTGCCGGTAATTCTGGTTGTACAGGGACCATATTTAATATAACTTCCCTTGATGATTCTTCAGAATCTGTGAAATTATAATAAATTGTAAATTTAGAAATATTTAAAAAAAAACATATTAAAATTTAGAGATATATATTTCACAACAAACAAATGAAAAAAAAAATAATATATATATATATATATATATATATATATATTTCATATAACATTAGAATATCTTTTAATATGTTTCATTGTTGGACACATCACATTTTTCAAAAATAACCGATATCAGTATCATATATCACTATTTCAACAACCATATGAATTGTCGATATAGATGACTACAAACAAAAACCTTGGACAGTGGTGTACATAGAGATTTATAAATTCAAGAACTTAAAAGAATGGGTTAATATTGAGATACAGCAATATTAATATTTTGTTAAAAAAAAGGATATTAAATTGTAATAAATTGTGTCTATCTAAACAATAATATTTGTCATTTTCAATGGGGAAGATGTGTTTTAAATGCATATTATTCATATCTATTACAAGTACACATACCATCAAGTGGAGGACTTCCAGTCATGCTCCTAAAAAGCGTTCCAAGTTCAGCTGTGAATAACAGAAAAATAAAATATTTTTAAATTTCATTTATTTTAACATACACAAATTGTATGAAATCAGATTGACAATAAAGGATAAAATGAACTAATTTTTATATTTATAAATTTTTAACCGCTATTTAATATAAATCAAATCTCTATTTTACATCTATTTTCGATTTTTATTATATATAACAGCAAACATCTTTGTCATCTCTATTTTGTTAAAGGGACAGTCAACACCATGTTTTTTGTTTTTTAAAAAGACAGATAATCGCTTTCGGCTAGATTACGAGTTTTTGTCAGTAATGGTGTGCGGTGCTAACAAGTCTTTTTTTCTCACTGCTCACTTAAGACAATGCTGGTATTATGAGTTTTCTGCAAGCCGGTGTTAGCCTCAGAAAAGTGAGTGTTGAGCAAAATTTAGCTCCACATCTCACCTCAATACCAGCGTTGCTTAAGTCAGTGGTAAGCAGGTGTAACGTGCTCATGCACGATTTCCCCATAGGAAATAATGGGGCAGAGCTGGCTGAAAAAAACCCCGAGTCTAAACACCCCTAATCTTACACTTATTAACCCCTAATCTGCTGTCCCCAACATTGTCGCCCCCTGCATTATATTATTAACCCCTAATCTGATGCTCCGGACAACATTGCCACCTACATTATACTTATGAACCCCTAATCTGCTGATCCCAACATCGCCGCAACCTACATTATATTTATTAACCCCTAATCTGTCCCCACAACTATATTAAATTTATTAACCCCTAATCTGCCGCCGCCAATGTCACCGCCACTATAATAAATTTATTAACCCCTAAACCTAAATCTAACCATAAACCTAACACCCCCTAACTTAAATATAATTTAAATACATCTAAATAAATAATTTCTATTTAAAACTAAATACGTACCTGTAAAATAAACCCTAAAATAGCTACAATATAACTAATAGTTACATTGTAGCTATCTCAGGATTTATTTTTATTTTACAGGCAACTTTGTATTTATTTTAACTAGGTACAATAGTTATTAAATAGTTATTAACTATTTAATAACTACCTAGCTAAAATAAGTACAAATTTACCTGTAAAATAAACCCTAATCTAAGTTACAATTACACCTAACACTACACTATCATTAAATTAAATACATAAAATACCTACAATTAATTACAATTAAATTAAATAAACTAAATTATGAAAAACAACAAACACTAAATTACAGAAAAAAAAAAGAAATTACAATTTTTTAAACTAATTACACCTAATCTAATCCCCCTAATAAAATAAAAAAGACCCCCAAAATAATAAAAATCCCTACCCTATACTAAATTACAAATAGCCCTTAAAAGGGCCTTTTGCTGGGCATTGCCCCAAAGTAATCAGCTCTTTTACCTGTAAAAAAAAATACAATACCCCCCCAACATTAAAACCCACCACCCACACACCCAACCCTACTCTAAAACCCACCCAATCCCCCCTTAATAAAACCTTACACTACCCCCTTGAAGATCACCCTACCTTGAGACGTCTTCACCCAGCCAGGCCAAAGTCCTCCAAGAAGCCGGGCACAAGTGGACCTCCAGAGGGGCAGAAGTCTTCATCCGATCAAGCCAGAAGAGGACATCCAGACCAGCAGAAGTCTTCATCCAGGCGGCATCTTTTATCTTCTTCCATCCGGAGCAGAACGGGTAGATCTTGAAGACATCCAACGCGGAGCATCCTCTTCCATCCGAAGGCAACTGAAGAATGAAGGTTCCTTTAAGTGACGTCATAAAAGATGGTGTCCCTTCAATTCCGATTGGCTGATAGAATCCTATCAGCCAATCGGAATTAAGGTAGGAAAAATCCTATTGGCTGATGCAATCAGATAATAGAATTGAAGTTCAATCCTATTGGCTGATCCAATCAGCCAATAGGATTGAGCTTGCATTCTATTGGCTGTTCCAATCAGCCAATAGGGTGATCTTCAAGGGGGTAGTGTTAGGTTTTATTAAGGGGGGATTGGGTAGGTTTTAGAGTAGGGTTGGGTGTGTGAGTGGTGGGTTTTAATGTTGGGGGGGTATTGTATTTTTTTTTACAGGTAAAAGAACTGATTACTTTGGGGCAATGCCCCACAAAAGGCCCTTTTAAGGGCTATTTGTAATTTAGTATAGGGTAGTTATTTTTATTATTTTGGGGGGCTTTTATTAGGGTGATTAGATTAGGTGTAATTAGTTTAAAAATTTGTAATTTCTTTTTTTTCTGTAATTTATTGTTTGTTGTTTTTCGTAATTTAGTTTATTTCATTTAATTGTAATTAATTGTAGGTATTTTATGTAATTAATTTAATGATAGTGTAGTGTTAGGTGTAATTGTAACTTAGGTTAGGGTTTATTTTACAGGTAAATTTGTACTTATTTTAGCTAGGTAGTTATTAAATAGTTAATAACTATTTAATAACTATTGTACCTATTTAAAATAAATACAAAGTTGCCTGTAAAATTAAAATAAATCCTGAGTTAGCTACAATGTAACTATTAGTTATATTGTGGCTAGCTTAGGGTTTATTTTATAGGTAAGTATTTAGTTTTAAATAGAAATTATTTATTTAGATGTATTTAAATTATATTTAAGTTAGGGGGGTTAGGGTTAGGTTTAGACTTAGGTTTAGGGGTTAATACATTTAATATAGTAGCAGTGAGGTTGGGGGTGGCAGATTAGGGGTTAATAAAATTTAACTAGTGTTCGCGAGGCGGGAGTGCGGCGGTTTAGGGGTTAATATATTTATTACAGTGGCGGCGATGTCCGGTCGGCAGATTAAGGGTTAAATAATTTTATTATAGTGTTTGGGATGTGGGGGGGGGGCTCGGTTTAGGGGTTAATAGGTAGTTTATGGGTGTTACTGTACTTTATAGCACTTTAGTTAAGAGTTTTATGTTACGGCGTTAGCCCATAAAACTCTTAACTACTGACTTTTAAATGCGGTAGGAGTCTTGGAGGTAGAGGGTGTACAGCTCACTTTTTCCAGCGATCGTAATACCGGCGTTAGGCAAATCCCATTAAAAAGATAGTATACGGAATTGACGTAAGGGTATTTGCCGTATACTAAAATCGCGGAAAAAATGTGAGCGGTACACCTGTACCTGCCAGACTCGTAATACCAGCGGGCGTTAAAAAGCAGCGTTGGGACCCCTCAACGCTGCTGTTTAAAACTAAATAATCTAGGCATTTATTAGCCATTCCCCAGTTTTGCATAACCAACACTGTTATATTAAAAAAACTTTTTAATTCTGTGAATACCTTGTATCAAAGCATCTTATGACCGCCCCTAATCACATAACTTTTTGTTATTATCTATTGACTTGCATTTTAGCCAATTAGTGCAGTGTCTGCCACTAGCCACGGGCGTTATCACAATGTTATCTATATAGCCTACATGAGCTAGTTCACTCCTGTGAAAAGCAAATAAAAAAGAGGCGGCCTTCAAGGGATTAGAAATTATCATATGAGCCTTCCTAGGATTGCTTTCAACTAGAATACCAATAGAACAAACCAATATTGTGGATAAAATAAAATTTGAATGTTTTTTTAAATTACATTTCCTATTTGAAAAATGAAAGTTTTATTTGGACTTGACTGTCCCTTTAATATAGATAATGCATGGTAAATAAAGAAAGGTATTCATACACTTTCTCACAAAATTGAGTTCACCCCTAAAATAATTCTAAATATTTGATTATATCTTTTCATGTGACAAGAATGAATAAATTAGACTTTGCTGCAATTGAAAGTAAAGACTGTACAGCCTGTATAACAATGTAAATTTGATGTTTTCTCAAAATAATTCAACATACAGACATTAATGGCTAGACTGTTTCCAACAAAAGCTAGTGTACCCATAAGTGGAAAAGTACAAATTGAAAATCTAAAAATTATGCACAATTGATAATTAATGTTGTACACACATAACATTGACAATTTTTGCCCAATTAGTACATTTCCACTTTTTGGGTTTACCCACTTTTGTTGACAAAGGTTCAGACATTAATGGCTGTGTGTTGAGTTATTTTGAGGGGACAGCAAATTTACGGCTAGATTTAGAGTTGGGCGGTAGCCGTCAAAACCAGCGTTAGAGGCTTCTAATGCTGGTTTTTACCGCCCGCTGGTATTTGGAGCCAGTCAGGAAAGGGTCTAACGCTCACTTTCCAGCCGCGACTTTTCCATACCGCAGATCCCCCTACGCCATTTGCGTATCCTATCTTTTCAATGGGATCTTTCTAACGCCGGTATTTAGAGTCGTGGCTGAAGTGAGCGTTAGAAATCTAACGACAAAACTCCAGCCGCAAAAAAAAGTCAGTAGTTAAGAGCTTTCTGGGCTAACGCCGGTTTATAAAGCTCTTAACTACTGTGCTCTAAAGTACACTAACACCCATAAACTACCTATTTACCCCTAAACCGAGGTCCCCCCACATCGCCGCCACTCTATTAAAATTTTTAACCCCTAATCTGCCGCTCCGTACACCGCCGCCAGCTACGTTATCCCTATGTACCCTAATCTGCTGCCCCTAACATCGCCGACCACTATGTTATATTTATTAACCCCTAATCTGCCGCCCCCGCTATCGCTGACACCTGCATATTATTATTAACCCCTAATCTGACTCTCCGTACACCGCCGCCAGCTACATTATACCTATGTACCCCTAATCTGCTGCCCCTAACACCGCCGACCCCTATATTATATTTATTAACCCCTAATCTGCCCCCCACAACGTCGCCTCCACCTACCAACAATAATTAACTCCTAATCTGCCGACCGGATCTCACCGCTACTATAATAAATGTATTAACCCCTAAAGCTAAGTCTAACTCTAACCCTAACACCCCCCTAACTTAAATATAATTTAAATCTAACTAAATAAATTAACTATTATTAAATAAATTATTCCTATTTAAAGCTAAATACTTACCTGTAAAATAAACCCAAATATAGCTACAATATAAATTATAATTATATTGTAGCTATTTTAGGATTAATATTTATTTTACAAGCAACTTTGTAATTATTTTAACCAGGTACAATAGCTATTAAATAGTTAATAACAATTTAATAGTTACCTAGTTAAAATAATTAAAAAATTACCTGTAAAATAAATCCTAACCTAAGTTACAATTAAACCTAACACTACACTATCAATAAATAAATTAACTAAAATACCTACAATTATCTACAATTAAACCTAACACTACACTATCAATAAATTAATGAAATACAATACCTACAAATAAATACAATGAAATAAACTAACTAAAGTACAAAAAATAAAAAAGAACTAAGTTACAAAAAATAAAAAAATATTTACAAACATTAGAAAAATATTACAACAATTTTAAACTAATTACACCTACTCTAACCCCCCTAATAAAATAACAAAGCCCCCCAAAATAAAAAATGCCCTACCCTATTCTAAAATTAAAATAGAAAAGCTCTTTTACTTTACCAGCCCTGAAAAGGGCCCTTTGCGGGGCATGCCCCAAACAATTCAGCTCTTTTGCCTGTAAAAAAAAAAACATACAATACCTCCCCCCCACATTACAACCCACCACCCACATACCCCTAATCTAACCCAAACCCCACTTAAATAAACCTAACACTAAGCCCCTGAAGATCTCCCTACCTTATCTTCACCTCACCGGGTTTAGCGATCGGTCCAGAAGAGGGTCCGAAGTCTTGATCCAAGCGGTGGCTGAAGAACTCCATCATCGGGCTGAAGTCGGAAGTCCATCATCGGGATGAAGTCTTCTATCAAGCGGCATCTTCAATCTTCTTTCTTCCGGAGCGGAGCGGAGCCATCTTCTTCCCAGCCGATGCAGATCCATCCTCTTCAACCGCCGCCTACTCGCCGAATGACGGTTCCTTTAAATGACATCATCCAAGATGGCGTCCCTCGAATTCCGATTGGCTGATAGGATTCTATCAGCCAATCAGAATTAAGGTAGGAATATTCGGAACAGCCAATAGAATGCAAGCTCAATCTGATTGGCTGATTGGATCAGCCAATCGGATTGAACTTGAATCTGATTGGCTGATTCCATCGGAATTCGAGGGACGCCATCTTGGATGACGTCATTTAAAGGAACCGTCATTCGGCGAGTAGGCTGCGGTTGATGGATCCGCGTCAGCTGGGAAGAAGATGGCTCCGCTCCGCTCCGGAAGAAAGAAGATTGAAGATGCCGCTTGATAGAAGACTTCATCCCGATGATGGACATCCGACTTCAGCCCGATGATGGAGTTCTTCAGCCGCCACTTGGATCAAGACTTCGGACCCTCTTCTGGACCGATCGCTGAACCCGGTAAGGTGAAGACAAGGTAGGGAGATCTTCAGGGGCTTAGTGTTAGGTTTATTTAAAGGGGGTTTGGGTTAGATTAGGGGTATGTGGGTGGTGGGTTGTAATGTGGGGGGGGGGTATTGTATGTTTTTTTTTACAGGCAAAAGAGCTGAATTATTTGGGGCATGCCCCGCAAAGGGCCCTTTTCAGGGCTGGTAAGGTAAAAGAGCTTTTCTATTTTAATTTTAGAATAGGGTAGGGCATTGTTATTTTATTAGGGGGCTTAGAGTAGGTGTAATTAGTTTAAAATTTTAATATTTTTCTAATGTTTGTAAATATTTTTTTATTTTTTGTAACTTTAGTTAGTTTATTTCATTGTATTTATTTGTAGGTATTGTATTTAATTAATTTATTGATAGTGTAGTGTTAGGTTTAATTGTAGATAATTGTAGGTATTTTAGTTAATTTATTTATTGATAGTGTAGTGTTAGGTTTAATTGTAACTTAGGTTAGGATTTATTTTACAGGTAATTTTGTAATTATTTTAACTAGGTAACTATTAAATAGTTATTAACTATTTAATAGCTATTGTACCTGGTTAAAATAATTGCAAAGTTGCCTGTAAAATAAATATTAATCCTAAAATAGCTACAATATAATTATAATTTATATTATAGCTATATTAGGGTTTATTTTACAAGTAAGTATTTAGATTTAAATAGGAATAATTTATTTAATAAGAGTTAATTTATTTCGTTAGATAAAAATGATATTTAACTTAGGGGGGTGTTAGGGTTAGAATTAGCTTTAGGGGTTAAAAAATTTATTAGAGTAGCGGCGTGCTCCGGTCGGCAGATTAGGGGTTAATACTTGAAGTTAGGTGTCGGCGATGTTAGGGAGAGCAGATTAGGGGTTAATACTATTTATTATAGGGTTATTGAGGCGGGAGTGAGGCGGATTAGGGGTTAATACATTTATTATAGTAGCAGTGAGCTCCGGTCGGCAGATTAGGGGTTAATTATTGTAGGTAGGTGGAGGCAAAGTTGGGGGCGGCATATTAGGAGTTAATAAATATAGGGGTCGGCGGTGTTAGGGGCAGCAGATTAGGGGTACATAGGGATAACATAGGTGGCCGCGGTGTACGGAGCAGCAGATTAGGGGTTAATAATAATATGCAGGGGGCAACGATAGCGGGGGCAGCATATTAGGGGTTAATAAATATAATATAGGGGTCAGCGGTGTTAGGGGCAGCAGATTAGGGGTACATAGGTATAATGTAGGTTGCGGCGGTATACGAAGCGGCAGATTAGGGGTTAAAAAAATATGCAGGTGTCAGCGATAGCGGGGGCGGCAGATTAGGGGTTAAGAAGTGTAAGGTTAGGGGTGTTTAGACTCGGGGTACATGTTAGAGTGTTAGGTGCAGACGTAGGAAGTGTTTCCCCATAGAAAACAATGGGGCTGTGTTAGGAGCTGAACGCTGCTTTTTTGCAGGTGTTAGGTTTTTTTTCAACTCAAATGGCCCCATTGTTTTCTATGGGGGAATCGTGCACGAGCACGTTTTTGAAGCTGGCCGCGTCTGTAAGCAACGCTGGTATTTAGAGTTGCAGTGGCAGTAAATATGCTCTACGCTCCCTTTTTTGGAGCCTAACGCAGCCATTCTGTGAACTCTAAATACCAGCGGTATTTAAAAGGTGCGGGGGGAAAAAAGCATGCGTAGCTAACGCACCCATTTGGCCGCAGAACTCTAAATCTAGCAGTTAGACTTTTATAAAGTCTGTACACTCACTATTTTTCATTGTTGAAAAGTATACTTGTTTTATTTTTGTAACATGGAAAAATATTATTAAGTATTAACAAAATTTGGAGTGGTGTACTCACTTTTATGAGTTAATGTATGTATATATATATATATATATATATATATACACACACACAGATATATATATATTCTTTTTTTAAATAATTCATGTGTCTCGAGTTATCAAATGAAAATATATTTTAAAATAATAATAGATTTTATAATAATGAAGTTTTTTTACCTGTACCTCTACCAACATTTGTTTCCGGAGTGCTGGTCCTGATATCGGGAAGTGTAACAGCTGATAACATGGTATGGCTAGATGTTGAGGTGCTGCGAATAAATTGTCCATGTAGGCCACCACCACTTGGCATCGACGTTGCTGAGGATGTTTACGGAATGCCTGAAGCATGCTCATCCTCACCCCTAGACATCACCGATTGTGGTCAAGCTGTTAAAAGATAAATATAAAATAAAGTTATATGTAATTCATATTTCTATAACAACAAGAATAATACACTAGAAATAAACTGATAATTACTTATATTGGTTATTTAAAGGGACAGTCTAGCACACACAAAATCTCCTGGTAGAAGAAAAAAAAAATTCATAGATACTGAAAAATTTTTATTTCTTAGTGTAAGCCATAAAGCCAAAAACTCAGTAATGTCAATATATCCATTTTTTACAATTTTGATAATTTTTAATCTCATTGTTTACACATAAGCATTGTTCAAATACTTTACTATTTATAAATAATAAAACAAAAAAAATAATTGTTAAAATTAACTATTAAAATGAAGGTTGTGATATTGTAAAGATTTGTAACAGCTTGTTGACACATAATTTAATTTATTCCCTTATTAGGATTAATTGAAAAAGAAAGAGTGGTTTGCAAATGATTTTGCTTTTTTAAAAAGATTAGATTACCTCAGGGGTATTCTTTGATCTAAGCCCCTAAAGACTAGACTGTTATTTAAATACTTAAAGGGACACTGAACCCCATTTTTTTATTTTGTGATTCAGATAGAGCATGCAATTTTAAGCAACTTTCTAATTTACTCCTCTTATCAATTGTTCTTTGTTCTCTTGCTATCTTTATTTGAAAAAGAAGGCATCTAAGCTTTTTTTCATGGTTCAGACCTCTGGACAGCACTTTTTTATTGGTGGATGAATTTATCCACCAATAAGCAAAGACAACCCAGGTTGTTCACCAAAAATGGGCCGGCATCTAAACTTACATTCTTGCATTTCAAATAAAGATACAAAGAGAATAAATAATAATTGATAATAGGAGTAAATTAGAAAGTTGCTTAAAATGTCATGCTCTGTCTGAATCACAAAAGAAAAATTTTGGGTTCAGTGTTCCTTTAAGCAAGACTAGAATTGTAGACAAACACTGATTAATCCCCTGTAAAAACACTTTCATGAGAAGATTGTTATCTATATGACTCAAAATAAATATGAACAAAATACGGAAAAAAAAAGTAAGATTTATTTGCTTATTTAAAAAACAAATAATAAAGTTTTATAATATGAACAAACAATATTTGATAATATAATAATACTTGAAATTCAAATGTAAGCTATGAATTGTGAGTATCTGCATGTATAAGTGTATAATATGTAGTGTGTGTGTGTATGTGCATGTGTAAGTGTATACTATGTAGTGTGTGTGTGTATATGCATGTATAAGTGTATGCTATGTAGTGTGTGTGTATCTGCATGTGTAAGTGTATGCTATGTACTGTGCATTTGTGTGTGTCTGCATGTGTAAGTTTATACTATGTAGTGTGTGTGTGTATCTGCATGTATAAGTGTATGCTATGTAGTGTGTGTGTGTATCTGCATGTATAAGTGTATGCTATGTAGTGTGTTGCATTTTTTATAACTTTAAAGGCCAAAACCTAGAATATTAATGAGGAAAGCAGAGATCAGTTTTAAACAATAGATTATTAAATGTACAATTAAGATAAAAATATTTAGCACTATCTATGCAAAGGTTAATTAAATACAGAGCTCAAATAGCTATACTAGTGGTTTGAGCTGGGTTTGGTTTGCTGCCTAAAGAGTATTAAGAAATATGACTTTATTTGTAATTTCACTAATATTACTTTCTTCTTATGATTTTTTAAAACTCCCATCCCCTGCTACTGCCAACCACATTTCTAATTTTTAAAGTTTGGGAGGTATGAAAAATGAATATAATAAAAAATTTTGTTATTTTATTTTTTTTTTAAAATATCAATAATATATATGATTGTATACCGCAAATAATAAATTAAACTATCCCTTTAAGAGGAATTAAATAATTCTAATATTGTTCGAATGATAGAAATATAAATTTAGAACACAAATGTCGCTAGAATAGGCCTATATGTTACATAATAAAAATTGTAGCTAAAAAAAATTTTGATTTGCAAATATATTTAATTAATAAAAATTTGGATAAACCGACTCTACTAAATAATTAGAATGCGATTATCATTGAATTAAAATAATACAAATTTAGAGTAAATAAATTTTGTACCTATTAGGTCGCTAACACAATCATCAGTAATCCAGACGATAACTTCGGGGCCTAAACGCTGCACCAGTCTCTGCACGTAATCGTTTAGATCTGCAACATAAGCTGGTCCACCTCCGGTAGCACGGCAAGAATTTTTTTCTTTTGCCAATTTCGCTTTGGCAAATCTTTTAATGTCGTTGTACCTTTTCTTTATCTGGACGTCCTTTTTTCCAGGCCTGAGCACTGACAGCATCGCTGATACGAGTCCATATACTCTTTTTTTTGGTGACTGGAAATTTGCTTTGCACGACACCTGAATAAATAGTCATAAGAGTTGAGAACCATATCAACAAGAACCAGGTTCTGCTAGTGTGAGAAGTGTGGATTCTTGGATTTGTTTGTCTGTTAATCCAATCCAGAAGTTGCCATACTTAATTTATAAATAAAAAAATACAGGCTTGAAACGCTTCAGGTTCGGGAATTATCAAGTTTGATAAAATAGATAAATTGAACTTTATAGTGCTGCAACAATTTCATATTTATGAATCATTCGCCTGTGCTCGATGCGGATTAGACGCAAGATTTTTTATGCTGTTTTTTTTGTACATATGGCAGGCGGGGAGCATCTCGCTAGTTGCGAGTTAGTGCGAGTCGTCCAGACACGTTGTCGGCGAGAAAATTGACCCTTTAGTACATGGAGCCCTATGGGGTAGATTTATCAAATGTCAGGCAGATGTGATCCGCTGTAGCGGATCAGGTCTGCCCGACAGCGATAAATGCATTTGCTCTCAGCATTTACCATTGCACAAGCATTTCTGGTGAAATGCTTGTGCAATACCGCCCCCTGATTGATACCACTAGCAGGGATCGGGATGATTGCTGTCCACCACCTCAGAGATGGCGGATGAGTTAACTTACGTTACAGGCGGACCTGAAATTTCGGGGGTAGATTGCAGCATCGGCTGCTTGATAAATCTACCCATATGGATTTTTTTCATTAGTTATGAGCAAACAAACATACATATTTATGCAAGAATGTTTAACAAATAAAAATACTGTTATCTTATATTACTATAATCCTGATTCAGTATATATTTTTATACATATTTTATCTTCTGATTTATGATTGTTTTCAGTGATAATTAAGACCTGCTAACATATACAATTATTTTTTGCATGTCTTTTATTGACAGCAGGATGCTGATATAGGGTCAGATTACAAGTGGGCGCTAAATAACTTGTTTTTTCGAGTGCTAAAAAAGGTATATTTTGTATATACAGATATGCATAGAAATATATATTTTAAAATAAAAATGACTTTTTTTATCTAAGCAAAGAACATAGGAATTTAAAATATTTAAATTAAAAATACATTGAAACAGAATAAAAATGATATTGCATGCTTTAAGATCTTTAACTTGGAAGGGCTCAAAAGTGTATATACAATATATGTCTATATATGGGCATATTTGTGTTTATATATGTATATATGTGTGCATGTACATATTTACACATCTTAAGTACACATTACACACATATATAGACATGTATACATACACATATTTAGACATATATACTCTTGTAATACTATGTTTTTTGTATCTCATTGTATCCTTTTGCAAGTGCTGCTGTAACACTGTGTCTTATGTGTTTACTTGGCTCCCACTTTCATAATAATGCTCAATATCTTCATATTCCTTTTTGCTACCTCTTGTCTCTATAACAAACTACATTACTCACTTACTCCTTCTCCCTCTCCACCTGCACTGTTCATTAGCCCATCTCTCTTATACTCACCTTACTTTTGTACTCATGAACTCTACTTATTCCTAAATACTCTCTCTCCCCCCTGCACTTCAGTTAAACAACAGTCTCATTACTGCAAATCTGCTTCTCATCTCATGTCACTCTCCCTCTTGCTCATACTAGCTGCTGGCGACATCTCCCCTAATCCTGGTCCCTCACAACCTCCTAACCTTTCACATCCTTGTGTGCCTTTCAATAGACTTCATAAACTAAACTCTGGTAACCTTAATCGCATTCCTCTTACATCTAAAAACCCCTCCCCCTTCACTTGTGCACTCTGGAACTCTCGCTCTGTTTGCAACAAGCTAACTTCTATCCATGATCTCTTTATCTCCCACTCTCTTAACCTTCTGGCTCTTACAGAAACCTGGCTATCTACTTCAGACACAGCATCCATTGCTGCACTGTCACATGGGGGTCTCCATTTCAGCCACACTCCTAGGTCTGGCAATAGACAAGGAGGTGGTGTCGGTATTTTACTTTCCTCTCGTTGCACCTTCAAACAAATACAGCCCTTCTCTTCACTCATATTTTCTTCATTTGAAGCACACATGATTCGGTTATTCTCTCCCCTCTCTATACGTGTTGCAGTCATATACCGCCCCCCTGGCTCCCCAACTCAATTTTTAGATCACTTTGCTGCCTGGCTTCCTTATTTCCTTTCCTCAGACACCCATGCCCTCATTCTTGGCGACTTCAACATCCCCCTTAACAATCCCACTGCCTCATCTGCTAAACAACTTCTGCAACTCACTTCCTCTTTCGGTCTGTCACAATGGACTGATTCTCCCACTCACAAAGACGGTCACTCCCTTGACCTGATCTTTAGCTATCGATGCACTCTCTCAAACTTCTCAAACTCCCCTTTTCCTCTTTCTGACCACCATCTCCTTACCTGCAACATATCATCCCTTCCTACAACTCTCCCACCTTCTACTCCTCACACCAAACTTCACAGAAGCATTAGGTCTTTAGATCAGCAACAACTTGCTAATTCCCTTCAACCGCTCTTCTCATCCTTCTCCTCCTTTTCCTGCCCTGAACAATCTATCTGCCACTATAATTCCACCCTTATATCCGTCCTTGACAATCTCGCCCCTCTTACCACTGCTAGGAAATCACACACTCATCCCCAGCCCTGGCATACTCCTCTGACACGGTACCTACGCAGATGTTCCCGTACTGCTGAACGGCATTGGAGAAAATCACGGAGTTCAGCTGATTTTCTTCATTACAAATTCATCTTGAACTCCTACTACTCTGCCCTTAATCTCCACAAGCAACACTACTTCTCTACTCTTATCTCTAATCTTTCTTCAAACCCAAAACGTCTGTTCTCCACTTTCAATACTCTCCTCTGCCCTCCCCCACTTCCTAATACAACTTCTCTGTCAGCTCAAGACTTTGCCAGTCACTTCATTAACAAAATTGATTCCATCAGACATGAAATCAGCTCTCAACACAATTCCATTCTCTCCCCCCCCCCCCTCAAATACTCTCACTCAACCACAACCCTCATAACCTGAAACTTAGTTCATTCTCCCCTGTTACTGAGGACGAAGTTTCAGCACTTATACTGCGCTCTCACCTCACTACCTGTCCCCTTGACCCTATCCCCTCACAGCTGCTCCCCTCTCTCTCTGCTACCCTTACCCCTATACTAACACACATTTTCAACCTCTCCCTCAGCACTGGTACATTTCCCTCATCAATGAAACATGCACTGGTCACACCTATCCTCAAAAAACCTTCCCTTGATCCTACCTCCCCATCCAACTACCGCCCAATTTCCCTCCTCCCTCTTGCTTCAAAGCTTCTCGAAAAACTAGTATATGCACACCTATCCCATTTCCTTACGTTAAACTCCCTTCTTGACCCGCTGCAATCTGGATTTCGTCCCTATCACTCGACAGAGACAGCTATTGTTAAAGTCACCAATGACCTACTTACAGCTAAATCAAAAGGCCACTTCTCTCTGCTTATCCTCCTTGATCTGTCCGCAGCCTTTGACACTGTCGACCACCCTCTTTTGCTCCAAACCCTCCAATCCTTCGGTATCTGTGACACAGCCCTTTTGTGGCTCTCCTCCTACCTGTCAAACCGTACCTTCAGTGTAGCCTTCTCTGGGGCCTCCTCTGCCCCGTCATCACTTTCTGTCGGAGTACCGCAAGGCTCTGTCCTCGGCCCCCTTCTCTTCTCAATCTATACGTCATCACTAGGTTCCCTTATTAAGTCCCACGGTTTCCAATATCATTTGTATGCCGATGACACCCAAATCTACTTCTCTGCACCAGAACTATCTTCTTCCTTGCTAACCCGTATCACTAACTGTCTTTCTCACATCTCTTCCTGGATGTCCTCTCACTACCTCAAGCTAAATCTCTCCAAAACTGAACTCCTCATTTTCCCCCCTTCTTCCAAAATCTCCACCCCCAATATCTCTATAACTGTCGACAACTCCATCATTACCCCTACCCCACATGCCCGATGTCTCGGGGTCACATTTGACTCAGATCTTTCCTTCACTCCTCACATTCAGTCCTTGGCTACAGCCTGCCGCTTCCACCTTAAAAACATCTCTAAAATTAGACACTTCCTTACACAAGACACAACTAAGATTTTAATCCACTCTCTCATTCTTTCCCGCCTTGATTACTGCAACTCTGTCCTCTCTGGTCTCCCCACCTGCCGCCTAGCTCCTTTACAATCCATAATGAATGCCTCTGCCAGACTCATCTTACTTACACGTCGCTCTTCATCTGCTGCGCCTCTCTGCCATTCCCTTCACTGGCTTCCTCTTGCCTCTAGGATCAAACACAAAACTCTCACTCTTACATACAAAGCCCTCAACTGCACTGCTCCCACCTACATCTCAGACCTTGTCTCCAGATACTCTCCCTCCCGTCCCCTTCGCTCTGCTCATGACCTCCTACTCTCCTCCTCTCTTGTCACCTCATCACACTCCCGTTTACAGGACTTCTCCAGACTGGCTCCCATCTTGTGGAACTCTCTGCCTCGCTCCACAAGACTCTCTTCTAGTTTTAAAAGCTTCAAGTGCTCCTTAAAGACTCTACTGTTCAGGGACGCATACAACCTACGCTAACCTTTCCTAATACCAGTTCCTCTCCTCCAATGCAATCCCCTGAACCCTCTTAGCATGTAAGCCTAAAAGTCCAGCTGTTTGTAGATCACCTTCTTAAGAGCTGACTACAACAGTGCAACTCTTGGCAGGGCCCTCTACCCTATAATTGTTTTGTTGTACTCCCCCTTTGTTTATAGCGCTGCGGAATCTGTTGGCGCTCTACAAATAACCGATAATAATAATAATAATAGTAGTCCTAAAGCCTGTGTACACAGGCCATTTTTTGCAGTACAGCGATTCCACCCCTTGCTCTCTCTCTATCCCCCCTCTATTTTGCTCTCTCTTCCCCCTCTCTTTTGCTCTCTCTCTCTCTCCCCCCTCTCTTCTGCTCTCTCTCTCCCTCTCTCTATTTTGCTCTCTCCCCCTTCTCTTTTGCTCTTTCTCCCCTCTCTATTGATCTTTCTCTCCCCCTCTCTTTTGCGCTCTCTCTCCCCCTTCTCTTTTGTGCTCTCCCCCTTTCTTTTGCTCTCTCTCTCCCCCTCTCTTTTGTTCTCTCTCCCCCTCTCTTTTGCTCTCTCTCCCTCTCTCTT
Source organism: Bombina bombina (assembly GCF_027579735.1). Taxonomy (NCBI): domain Eukaryota; kingdom Metazoa; phylum Chordata; class Amphibia; order Anura; family Bombinatoridae; genus Bombina; species Bombina bombina. The sequence goes on from NC_069499.1 coordinate 437,997,144, forward strand.
TTGCTGCCTCTCTCCTCCCTCTTTTGCTCTCTCTCTCCCCCTCTTTTGCTCTATCTATCCCACCTCTTTTGCTCTTTTTCCCCTTTCTTTTGACCCCCCCTCTCTTTTGCTCTCTCTCCCCCTCTCTTTTGCTCTCTCTCCCCCTCTCTTCTGCTGTCTCTCTCCCTCTCTTTTCCTTTCTCTATCCCCCCTCTTTTGCTCTCTCTCTCCCCCTCTTTTCATCTCTCTATCCCCCCTCTTTTGCTCTCTCTCTACCCCTCTTTTGCTCTCTCTATCCCCCCTCTTTTGCTCTTTCTCCCCTTTCTTTTGATCTCTTCCCCCCCTCTCTTTTGCTGTTTCTCTCCCTCTCTTTTGCTCTATCTCCCCCTCTCTTTTGCTCTCTCTAACCCCCCTCTTTCACTCTCTCTCTCCCCCCTTTTTTTTGCTCTCTCCACCCTCTCTTTTGCTCTCTCTCTCCCTCCCCCCTCTTTTGCTCTTTCTATCCCCCCCTCTTTTGCTCTCTCTCTGTCCCCTCTTTTGCTCTCTCTCTCTCCCCCCTCACTTTTGCTCTCTCTATCCCCCTCTTTTGCTCTCTCTATCCCCCCTCTTTTGCTCTCTCTCTCCCTCATTCTTTTGTTCTCTCCCGCTCTCTTTTGCTGTCTCTCTCCCCCTCTTTTGCTCTCTCTATCCCCCTCTTCTGTTCTCTCTCTCCCTTATCTTTTGCTCTCTTTTCCCTCTCTCTTTTGCTGTTTCTCTCCCTATCTTTTGCTGTCTCTCTCCCCCTCTCTTTTGCTCCATCTCTCCCCCTCTATTTTACTCTATCTCTCTCCCCTTTTTTCTCTCTCTCCCCTCTCTCTTTTGCTGTCTCTCTCCTCTCTTTTGCTCTCTCTATCCCCCCTCTTTTGCTCTCTTTCTCCCCCTCTCTTTTGCTCCCTCTCTCCCCCTCTCTTTTGTTCTCTCTATCCCCCCTCTTTTGCTCTCTCTATCCCCCTCTTTTGCTCTCTCTATCCCCCTTCTTTTGCTCTCTCTCCCCCTTACTTTTGCTCTCTCCCTCTCTCTTTTGCTGTCTCTCTCCCCCTCTTTTGCTCTCTCTATCTCTCCTCTTTTGCTCTCTCTCTTCCCTTTCTTTTGCTTTATTTCCCCCCTCTCTTTTGCTATTTCTCTCCCTCTCTTTTGTTGTCTCTCTCCTCCTCTCTTTTGCTCTCTCTTTCCTCTTCTCTTTTGCGCTCTCTTTGTCTCCCCTCTCTTTTGCACTCTCCCCCTCTCTTTTTGCTCTCTCTCTCCTCCTCCCTTTTGCTCTCTCTCTATATCCCCTCTCTTTTGCTCTCTCTCCCCCCTATCTTCCCCCTCTCTCCCCCCTCTATTTTGCACTCTCCCCCTCTCTTTTGCTCTCTCTCCCCCATTTCTCCCCTCTCTCTTTTGCTGTCTCTCTCCCCCTCTCTTTTGCTCCATCTCTCCCCCTCTATTTTACTCTATCTCTCTCCCCTTTTTTCTCTCTCTCCCCTCTCTCTTTTGCTGTCTATCTCCTCTCTTTTGCTCTCTCTATCCCCCCTCTTTTGCTCTCTTTCTCCCCCTCTCTTTTGCTCCCTCTCTCCCCCTCTCTTTTGTTCTCTCTATCCCCCCTCTTTTGCTCTCTCTATCCCCCTTCTTTTGCTCTCTCTCCCCCTTACTTTTGCTCTCTCCCCCTCTCTTTTGCTGTCTCTCTCCCCCTCTTTTGCTCTCTCTATCCCCCCTCTTTTGCTCTCTCTCTTCCCTTTCTTTTGCTTTATTTCCCCCCTCTCTTTTGCTATTTCTCTCCCTCTCTTTTGTTGTCTCTCTCCTCCTCTCTTTTGCTCTCTCTTTCCTCTTCTCTTTTGCGCTCTCTTTGTCTCCCCTCTCTTTTGCGCTCTCCCCATCTCTTTTTGCTCTCTCTCTCCTCCTCCCTTTTGCTCTCTCTCTATATCCCCTCTCTTTTGCTCTCTCTCTCTCCCCCTTATCTTCCCCCTCTCTCCCCCCTCTATTTTGCACTCTCCCCCTCTCTTTTGCTCTCTCTCCCCCATTTCTCCCCTCTCTCTTTTGCTGTCTCTCTCCCTCTCTTTTGCTCTCTATATCCCCCCTCTTTGCTCTCACTCTCTCATCCCTTTCTTTTGCTCTCCCTCCCCCTCTATTTTGCTGTCTCTCTCTCTTTTGCTCTCTCTATCCCCCTTCTTTTGCTCTCTCTATCTCCCCTCTTTTGCTCTCTCTATCCCCCTCTTCCGCTCTCTCCCTTTTCTTTTGCTCTCTTCCCCCCTCTCTTTTGCTGTTTCTCTCCCTATCTTTTGCTGTCTCTCCCCCCCTCTCTTTTGCTCTATCTCTCCCCCTCTATTTTACTCTATCTCTCCCTCTCTTTTGCTCTCTCTATCCCCCTCTTTTGCTCTCTCTATCCCCCCTCTTTTGCTCTTTCTCCCCCTCTCTTTTGCTCTCTCTCTCCCCCCTCTTTTTTTTTCTCTCTATCGTCCTCTTTTGCTCTCTCTATCCCCCCTCTTTTGCTCTCTCTCTCCCTTTCTTTTGCTCTCTCCCCCTATCTTTTTCTGTCTCTCTCACCCTCTTTTGCTCTCTCTATCCCCCCTCTTTTGTTCTCTCTCTCCTCTTTCTTTTGCTCTTTTTCCCCCCTCTCTTATGCTGTTTCTCTCCCTCTCTTTTGCTGTCTTTCTCCCCCTCTATTTTGCTCTCTCTTTCCTTCTCTCTTTTGCGCTCTCTTTCTCTCCCCTCTCTTTTGCCCACTTCCCTTTCTCTTTTTGCTCTCTCTCTCCCTCTCTTTTGCTCTCTCCCCTCTATTTTGCTCTCTCTCTCCCCCTATCTTCCCACCTCTCTCCCCCCTCTCTTTTGCTCTCTCTCCCCCATTTATCCTCTCTCTCTTTTGCTGTCTCTCTCCCTCTCTGTTGCTCTCTATATCTCCCCACTTTTGCTCTCCCTCTCTCTCTGTCCCCTTTCTTTTGCTCTCCCCCCCTCTCTTTTGCTGTCTATCTCTTTCTCTCTTTTGCTCTCTCTATCCCCCCCTGTTTTGCTCTCTCTATCCCCCCTGTTTTGCTCTCTCTCTATCCCCCCTCTTTTGAGCTCTTTCTTTCAAGGCCGCATGGCTCCGCCCACGTCACACCCAACCCTGCCCATGTCACACCCGGCACGTCCCTGTCACACCCGTGCCACACCCGGTCCCACCCCCTGTCATGCCCGGTAGGCCCCAGATGCCAGGAGGTTAGTCTGCTGAAGGCCAGGTGTGTTTGTCCTCGCGCAGTCTCTACTGTGCATGACAGCTTCGGATAAACACACTTGGCCTTTTATGTTATAGGATACATATATATATATATATATATATATATATATATATATATATATATATTATTATTATTTTTTTAAACCTTACAGTTCACTTCAGGTCTGAACCAGCGCTAAATATTCTAGCACAGTTTTGGCTTACTGTCAAGCACAATCTATAACTTTAAACTTGTAATAGCAGTGTAAATTAGCACAGTCATGATATCGTTTGAAAGTATATGCTGTGTTTAAGCAAAGTCAGCAACACTAACCCTTCTCTGGTTAACATGCTTTACCGTTACACTATTGGTTCTCGTGCCAGCGCAATCATTAGTGCACCAAATGTTATCTGTCCCAAAATAGGCTGTTTTATCATACCATAAGTTCATATAATTTTTAAATGATTTTTCTAAAATTATAAGTGTTAATATTAAGCATGTAAAATTCAAGTTAAAGTTAAATGTAATGTAAGTCAGTACTTTTAAGACATAAATAAAATTTATGATCTCTGCATTAATAGACATAAACATGAAAATAAATTGCAACTTGTGTAACAGTTGCCTGATTTACCCAGGCTAAAAACTGAATTAAATATATTTATATGCAAATATGGTATATATTACTGAGAAACATAAAGAATCCAGTGCACCTCAAGGCAGGTAAAAAACGTTGCTTTATTCCAACATTGACAGGAACAACAAGAAAGAGCATTAAAAGCTGTATAAAACAGACAGCATTCTGTCAGTCGGACGCGTTTCGGCTACACAGCCTTAGTCGTAGATACCACTGTAGTTCTCATGGGTGTTTAAATAGCACTGTGATTAGATTGGTTGGCAGAAGCTGCAAACACTCACTGTTAATTAGTGTGTCAATACTTGTTAAACTTGGGATTACCATGACAACCTTACTAACACAAGTCTCAAATTCCCTACATGATTGATTCTATAAATAAATAAAAAATAATGAAACAATCACAATACAGCCATTTAGTGGGCAATAAGATGTGAATAGAATAATATGACATATAAAAATAATATTTTTACTTGATACATTGGCACAAGGTTGTCAAATGGGAGATAAGATACAAATTCTGTTACTGCTAATGGTTAGATGCGTTTCCAAAAATTAATAATGTCACCATCTATATTCAGTCCATGTGGTCTTCTAGTTCTAAGGAGAAAGATCCAGAATGCTTCCCTATACAAGAGTTTAGCCATTCTGTCTCCACCCCTTGGACCACCATGTATCTGCTCAATAATATAGCATTGGAAAGTGCTGACATCTTTATTATGTACAAAGATAAAATGATTTGCCAAGTCTAAGCAATCAGATCCACAAGCAATGTTGTTGAGATGCTCTCTAATGTGTGAGTGTGCCTCTCTTGAGGTACACCCAACGTATTGCAGCTTACATTGAGAGCATTCTGCTATATATACTAAGAACTTGGTAAGGCAATTAGTACATTCTGTCATGTTAAAAACCTTTTGGGTCACACAAGACTGAAAAATCTTAGTAGGTTTGGTATGACTATACATTTGTTGTAGTGACATTTGTAAGTGTCCCTTAGTGCTAAGCCAGCTACTGATTGTTGTTACCTTTTTCTTGATCATACTAGGTGCTAGAATGTTACCAAGAGTGCGTCCTCTTTTTGAAACAAAATTGCACCCCTTAGACACATTCACCTAGATTACGAGTTCTGTGTTAGCCTTAAAAAGCAGCGTTAAGGGGTCCTAATGCTGCTTTTTAACGCCCGCTGGTATTACGAGTATGGCAGGTACAGGTGTACCGCTCATTTTTTTCCCCGACTCGAGGCTACCGTAAATCCCCTTACATCAATTGTGTATCCTATCTTTTTAATAGGATTTGCCTAAAGCCGGTATTACAAGTCTTGGAAGAAGTGAGCGGTACAGCCTCTACCTCCAAGTCTCCTACCGCATTTAAAAGTCAGTAGTTCAACGTTTTATGGGCTAACGCCGGAACATAAAGCTCTTAACTACCGTGCTACAAAGTACACTAACACCCATAAACTACCTACTAACCCCTAAACCGAGGGCCCCCCACATCGAAAACACTATAATAAAATAATTTAACCCCTAATCTTCCGACCGGACACCGCTGCCACCTACATTATAGCTATGAACCCCTAATCTGCTGTCCCTAACATTGCAGACACCTACATTATATTTATTAACCCCTAATCTGCCCCCCCACGTCGCTGCCACCTACCTACACTTATTAACCCCTAATAAAGTTATTAACCCCTAAACCTAAGTCTACCCTAACACCCCCCTAAGTTAAATATAATTTAAAGAAATCTAAATAAATTTACTATAATTAAATAAATTATTCCTATTTAAAAATAAATACTTACCTATAAAATAAACCATAAGATAGCTACAATATAACTAATAGTTACATTGTAGCTATTTTAGGATTTATATTTATTTTACAGGCAACTTTGTATTTATTTTAACTAGGTACAATAGCTATTAAATAGTTAATAACTATTTAATAGCTACCTAGTTAAAATAATTACAAAATTACCTCTAAAATAAATCCTAACCTAAGTTACAAATACACCTAACACTACACTATCAATAAATTAATTAAATAAATTACCTACAATGATCTTAACTAAAATACAATTTAATAAACTAAACTATATTACAAAAACAAACATTAAATTACAAAAAATAAAAAAATATTACAATAATTTTAATCTAATTACACCTAATCTAAGCCCCCTAATAAAATAAAAAAGCCCCCCAAAATAATAAAATTCCCTACCCTATACTAAATTACAAAAGTAATCAGCTCTTTTACCAGCCCTTAAAAGGGCTTTTTGCGGGAATTGCCCCAAAGTAATCAGCCCTTTTACCTGTAAAATAAAATACAAGACCCCCCCCAACATTACAACCCACCACCCACACACCCCTACTCTAAAACCTACCCGATCCCCCCTTAAAAAAACCTAACACTACCCCATTGAAGATCACCCTACCTTGAGCCGTGTTCACCCAGCCGGGCACCCATGGGCCAGAAGAGGACATCCGGAGCGGCAGAAGTCTTCATCCGATCGGGGCAGAAGAGGTCCTCCATCCAGCAGAAGTTTTCATCCAAGCGGTATCTTCTATCTTCATCCATCCAGCGCGGAGCGGGTCCATCTTCAAGACATCTGACGTGGAGCATCCTCTTCTTCCCGACGACTAATGACGAATGAAGGTTCCTTTAAATTATGTCATCCCAGATGGCGTCCCTTGAATTCCGATTGGCTGATAGGATTCTATCAGCCAATCGGAATTAAGGTAGGAAAAATCTGATTGGCTGATGTAATCAGCCAATTGGATTGAAGTTCAATCCGATTGGCTGATTGGATCAGCCAATAGAATGCAAGGTCAATTCTATTAGCTGGTCCTCTTCTGGTCCATCGGTGCCCGGCTGAGTGAACACGGCTCAAGGTAGGGTGATCTTCAATGGGGTAGTGTTAGTTTTTTTTTAAGGGGGATAGGGTGGGTTTTAGAGTAGGGGTGTGTGGGTGGTGGGTTGTAATGTTGGGGGGGGGTCTTGTATTTTATTTTACAGGTAAAAGAGCTGATTACTTTGGGGCAATGCCCCACAAAAAGCCCTTTTAAGGGCTGGTAAAAGAGCTGATTACTTTTCTAATTTAGTATAGGGTAGGGAATTTTATTATTTTGGGGGGCTTTTTTTATTTTATTAGGGGGCTTAGCTAAGGTGTAATTAGATTAAAATTCTTGTAATATTTTTTTATTTTTTTAATTTAGTGTTTGTTTTTGTAATATAGTTTAGTTTATTTAATTGTATTTTAGTTAAGATCATTTTAGGTAATTTATTTAATTAATTTATTGATAGTGTAGTGTTAGGTGTATTTGTAACTTAGGTTAGGATTTATTTTACAGGTAATTTTGTAATTATTTTAATTAGGTAGCTATTAAATAGTTATTAACTATTTAATAGCTATAGTACCTAGTTAAAATAAATACAAAGTTGCCTGTAAAATAAATATAAATATAAATATAAATCCTAAAATAGCTACAATTATATTGTAGCTATATTAGGGTTTATTTTATAGGTAAGTATTTATTTTTAAATAGGAATAATTTATTTAATTATAGTAAATTTATTTAGATTTCTTTAAATTATATTTAACTTAGGTGGGTGTTAGGGTTAGGGTTAGACTTAGGTTTAGGGGTTAATAACTTTATTATAGTAGCAGCGACATTGGGGGCGGCAGATTAGGGGTTAATAATTGTAGGTAGGTGGCGGCGATGTTAGGGAGGGCATATTAGGGGTTAATAAAATTTATTATAATATTTGCGAGGCGGGATTGCGGCGGTTTAGGGGTTAATACATTTATTATAGTAGCAGCGATGTCCGGTCAGCAGATTAGGGGTTAATAAGTGTAGGTAGGTGGCGGCGACGTTGGGGGTGGAAGATTAGGGGTTAATAAATATAATATAGGTGTCGGCGATGTTGGGGGCAGCAGATTAGGGGTTCATAGGGATAATGTAGGTGGCGGCGGTGTCTGGAGCGGCAGATTAGGGGTTAATAGTATAATGCAGGTGTCAGCGATAGCGGGGGCGGCAGATTAGGGGTTAATAAGTGTAAGATTAGGGGTGTTTAGACTCAGGGTTCATGTTAGGGTGTTAGGTGAAGACTTAGAAAGTGTTTCCCCATAGGAAACAATGGGGCTGCGTTAGGAGCTGAACGCTGCTTTTTTGCAGGTGTTAGTTTTTTTTTTTAGCCAGCTCAGCCCCATTGTTTCCTATGGGGAAATCGTGCACGAGCACGTTTTTCCAGCTTACCGCTACCATAAGCAATGCTGGTATTGAGGGTAGAAGTGGAGCTAAATTTGGCTCAAAGCTCACTTATCTGAGGCTAACGTAGCCATTCAGAAAACTCGTAATACCAGCGTTGGCTTATGGGAGCGCTGGAAAAAAAAGGAGTGTTAGCTCCGCAAGTTTTTACCGACAAAACTCATAATCTAGGCGATAGTCTTTAAGGCTATCCTCACCTGTTACTAAGCCAGACAGATAGCTCAGCATGCTAAGGCACTGTGGTTGAGCTCTGTAGCAACCCAAAGGTTGCAGGTTCGATCCCCGGTGAGGTCCACTCAGCCTTTCATCCTTCAGTGGTCGATAAAATGAGTAGCCTATTGAGACCCTTACGGGTGATTAGCTGCCCTTTACAAATTCCCAATACATACATACTTCTCACAAATTTCATTAAATTGTGGGCTATAGGAGGTGACAAATTTTGGTTCATCATCAAAATTAGGGTATTGTAATGGATTATGACAATGTAACAGGGTTGCCCTGTCTAACCTACTAACTTCTAGGTATGCCCTGTCAATGGTCTTTTTCAAATAACCACGCTCAAGTAGTTGGGATTTTAGGATATCCCCCTCCTTGCGAAAGTCCAGAAGTTATATCACCTATTAAGATGACATCCAAATAGGAAGTCTGTCTGTTGTCTGAGGTAGCAGTGAACTGGAGATTGATTCCATTATCATTGAGATATTTAACAAAATCCCCAATGTTGTCCTTCCCACCAGTCCAAACAAACAAGAGGTCATCAATGTACCACTTGTAAGACCTAATATGGGTCCTGAATGGATTATTTTCTCTAAAGATGTGGGACTGCTCCCACCAACCCATAAAAAGTCAACAACTAGTATGTATGGTGACAATAATCGTCACTAAGGTACTTGTAAGAGGCGCCTAGGAGCAGAACACAGAAAAATACAATTCCTAAAGCAGTATGTAAAAAATAACTAATAAATTCAAACAAGTTTCAATGGTGCAACAATATTAAGCAAGGAGGTAATACTCCAATAAAACACCAAAATACAATGCAAACAAAGGCAGGAAGAAAAGGGATATACAGACTGTATAGTCCAAAGGATAATCTTGTGAATAATGTCTTTCTATACGTACATATAGAAAAACCCATAAAAAGGTTGGCATAAGCGGGGGCAAATCTAGCCCACATAGCTGTCCCACGTCTCTGGAGAAAAAAGTCTTCAGCAAACTTAAAGTAGTTGTGGACTAGTAGGAATTCAACCACTCTGAGTAAATATCTCTTCAATTTCTCATACTGTACATTTCAAGAGAGTATTTTATAGCCTCCAATCCGAAATTATGTGGTATAGTGTAGTAGTGGCTAACTACATCCACTGTGAGCCACGTACAGTCTCCATCCCGTGCAATCTTCTCCAGACTACAAAGGAGATGTCCTTGAGGTAGGAAGGTAATTGATAGAACATGGGCTGCAATAGGGACTTTGCCCAGCCTAATCAATTCTCAAAAAGGGAACTGATTTCAGACACTATCGGTTTTGCCTTCACCTCCTCCAAGGATTTATTTACCTTGGGGAGGTGATGAAAGATTGAAATCACTGGGGAAGATACACAAAGATAATCAAAGGTGTCTTGATCTAGAATCCTCATATGCAGCCCATCGTCCAGTAAATCAGTCAATTTAACTTGAAATCATGTGTGGGATCTTTATGGAGTCTATTATAGACTTCAGTTTCAAAGATTTGTCTTTCTGCTTCAGATATGTATGCCTCCTTATCTAAAACCACAATACTACCGCCATTATCAGTCTGCCTAATGACAATCTCATCTCGTTTCTTCAGACTGTCAAGGGTTTGTTCTTGCTCCATGGTTAGATTATATGCAGCTCTCTTATGATATCTGGCGATATTAACCAGGTTCTCCTCCACCCTATGGTGAAAGGCCTCCAAAATGGGCCTCTCTCCTTGGTAGGGTAGAAAACAGACCTTGGTTTAAATCCCTTGTGTGCAGATTTCACACCGGAAGTGAAGAATTTGCTGGATTCAGAAGAAAGGTCTGGTAATGTGAAGTAATCACACCCCTCACTAAAGTCTGTAATGTTGATGTCGTAGACTTGGGGTAAATCTCATTCAAAGTTGTCGTATTGGAGAGATAATTGAACAAAGTCCTGAGAAATTTCTTTAAGGTCAGATCCCTGACAAGTCTATTGACGTCAATTATTGTTTCAAATAAATTGAAAGTCTTCATGGGAATGAAACCTAAACCCAGGCTCAGGATTGATGTTTCCCCCCTAGTCAGTTCTACCTTAGAGAGATTAAGAAATGTTATACTTTGTATTTGTTCCAAACTGCCCTTCCTCTTCCACCTCTCATTCCTCTTCCTGTGCCTCTTCCTCTTTCTCCTCCTCCCTCTGTTTCCTTCACTACCTTCTGAAAAAAATGCTGGTTATTGGGTTTCATACACGGCTTAATAACAGTAGTAAATGTACTAGTCTCTCCTTCACTATCGCTCAAGAAGTCTATTCTCCTCTGATCTGTATTAAGTTCATGGGGAGTATTTTCGACAATACCTTGCGACTAGTGTTTCTGGTGACTATTGGGTCTTCCCTGACACTGGTAGATTCTACCCTAGTCTTCATTGGCTTACTAAACTGTTTAGGTCGAACCATTGTTTCTTCACCCTCAGACTGGCCACTAGCTTCACTCATTTGTGTAAATTCTATCTGTTCTTAATCAGTATATTCTGAGTCTGAGAAAGTTACTTTTTTCTCCTGTTTAGGGGATATATCTCTGTCTCTAAACCTGCTCCTTCTCTGTTTGTTAGTCTTACGTGTTTGTTTATTATTCCACATACATTTTATTATTCAAATAGTCAGCATTGTCCCTAGTAAACTTCTTCAATTTAAAGTTATCCAGATCTACCCTGAATTTGTTGACAGTTTCCTGTAAGACTTTGTCAAATTCATTATATTTAGGGCGATCTAGGAAAGAGTTCCGTTGCTTCTGTATTGATGTTAGTTCTTCCCTTATTTTAGCAAGCTGATTGTCTTTAAATTTGATACTAAGTCCCATCAGAATCTTAGAGCATTTGCTCAGGACCTGGTTCAATTTTGCAATAAAGTCAGGGTCATCCACTTGGAACATGGGAAATTCACAGAGGGTCTATACAAACATTTCAGAATAAAATTTTAAATCTATTCTAAAGTTTTTTGCACACAAACATCTAAAAAGAAACACTGGCTCTATTCATTGCTATGGCGAAAGTACCTTTAAGAATTTCTATATGCTATTTGAATTGGTATGTTTGTAATAACTATTTTCTATTAACACTATGATGATGATGTTAAATTGTTAAACAAGCTGACAGCCAGATGTAAAGTATTTGGGAGATGGGGTTACATTTAAATGTTGGTGTTTATTTGGCATTCCAGCTTCCAATTTCATTAAGATCTTCCCAGAACAAGTAAAAAGCCCTGGAACCTCTACACTGCATTTAACCTTCCAACACTGGGCTAATAACCATCTCAAAATAACACAGTTTCAATGGGTAAAATGTACCTCTTATATCATTGTGAATTCCTTTATCCCCTCAGACTCCCTCAACACTAGTAAAAACAGCCAAGATTTAGTGTCCTGTATTAAACTCCTTTCAACATACATGACCAACAATCACAAATTAACTGTCAAGTTTGAATGAGCAGGTTCTGGGGTATGGAGCTTATGTAAGGTGGTGTCAGGCTAAGGACTGTCTTAAATACTGAAAGGGGCCAGCGGTATGTGCTTCTTTCTGGAATTACCCCTATTAGACATGTTTAAGAAACAGAAAAGCAAGTAAGTTTATTGCACAGGAACTGGAGACTTGGAGGCTGGAAGCAGGGTAAGTGAGCAGACGTGCCAACACCAGAACTGGAGTCTCAGGTAATGCCCACAATAGGGCCAGGAACAGGAGTGTAAACTTAGGCTTAGACAGACTGAAGACACAGGATACACAGATACTGCAGTGACAGGCAGGATACACAGATACTGCAGTGACAGGCAGGAGACACAGGATACACAGATACTGAAGTGACAGGCAGGATACACAGGATACACAGATACTGCAGTGACAGGCAGGAGACACAGGATACACATATACTGCAGTGACAGGCAGGAGACACAGGATACACAGATACTGCAGTGTCAGGCAGAAGACACAGGATACACAGATACTGCAGTGACAGGCAGGAGACACAGGATACACAGATACTGCAGTGACAGGCAAGAGACACAGGATACACAGATACTGCAGTGACAGGCAGGAGACACAGGTTACACAGATACTGCAGTGACAGGCAGGAGACACAGGACACACAGATATTGCAGTGACAGGCAGGAGACACAGGATACACAGGTACTGCTGTGACAGGCTGGAGACACAGGATACACAGGTACTGCTGTGACAGGCTGGAGACACAGGATACACAGGCACTGCTGTGACAGGCAGTAGACACAGGATACACAGATACAGCTTGACAGGCTGGAGACACAGGTACTGCTGTGACAGGCTAAAGACACAAGATACACAGATGTTTGGCAGGGCCCACTGCGGAGACCCGAACACTGGCAGCAGAGACTCTATGCACAACTTGACAGAGTTTGGATGCAGAAGTAGGTGACTTGAACTTTGCAAATATGCTTAGCAGGGCTTGGGTACATGCGCTGGATAAAGGAACTTGGTAAGTGTCCTCTGTAGGGCTAGGCACTGAAACAGGATCTCATGGAAGCAGGATGATGCCACAGAAAGCAGAGACAGGCTGGTACAGAGAGGATAGTAAGGAGACAATCCAAGGGTCAGATACCTGAGAGCAGTCAGAACAGTCACCAAATCCAGGGAGAATCCAGTAGAATAGGGTAAAAGGCCAGGTTCGGTAAACAGAAAAGCAGTCCAATCTTTCATCAAAACCAAGGGAGAACCAAAAGGGTAGTCAGAGAACAAGCCAGGTTCAGGAACCAAACAGAAAATACAGGCAACACAGGCAAGGTCAGAGGCACTAACACTGGAACAGGATGAATCCGTATGTCAGAGCAGGAAGTGGATTGTAAAGCAGCCTTTTATAGGAGAGCTGATTGCAAAACTACCTGCACTTGACAAGCAGGTGGAGCCAGAGAGCAATCCTCTGCAGGTAACAGGTCTCCAAAAACTTTAGGGTAATGCAAAAGCCGTGCATTACCTTAAAGTCGTGCAGGAACAGAGAAACAGGCTGGGAACCAGGAGACCCAAGTTCAAATCCAGGCACGGCTGTGATATTAACCCACATCATGACCCACCAATTTAAACAACTTTCAATAGAAATGAACTGCTTAAAGGGACATTAAACCCCCCAAAAAAATTTCATGATTCAGATAGAGGATACAATTTTTAAAAAGTCCCCAATTTACTTCTATTTTAAAATTTGTTTCATTCTCATGTTATTTTTTGTTGAAGAGATACCTAGGTCGGTAGTGTGCACATGCCTGAGGCACTACACAACAGGAAATAGTGCTGCCATCTAGTGTCCCTGCTAATATATAACATTGTTGCAAAACTGCTGCTATATAGTGCTGCAGACACGTGCATACTCTTGATCTTACATTTCTGCTTTTCCACAAAGGATAACAAGAAAACTAAGAAAATTTGATAAAAGAAGTAAATTAGAAAGTTGTTTAAAATGGTATGTTCTATCTAAATCATGAAAGAAAAAAATTGGGTTCTATGTCCCTTTACATTTTTTATTCTTTGTATTTTCTAATATTCCCTGCCATGAAGGTAAAGTAAAAAAGGTCTAAATATCCATTCTCATTATATGTGTCAGAAGGAATAAGCAAAAAGCACCTTGCACTTGTATAATGTTGTCACATCCACTGAGTTGACTCACTCCTACATCATCATAAAACTTAGAGGGACATCAGTATAATCGTTCATGTCCTTCTATCCACATAAACATAGGCATCAAATGCATCACTTGCCATCAGGGAGATGCTGTTGGGTAGAATCTCCCTTCATGTGTTACCAAGAGAAAACGTTATTTAGAATACAGGCTAGGTTATAGGTCCTATCTCCCACACTGATTTACTAAAGGTGTACAACCTCCCATGTGAAAGTAGAAACCTCCCTGTTTTTATATAAGGTTTAAGAAATGCAAACTGTAGAAAAGTATTGTTTATTGCAATGAAAGGTATGATAGTTAAGGCATTCCATTCTTATTTGTTTCTTCCTTGTCTATTTTAAATCTAAGTTACAGAACAAAAAATGGAAAGGTGCTCAAAGTACAGGGAATATAGAAGATCACAATATAAATATTTACTAATTACATGGATGGCCAAAAGTTTCAAAAATCTGAAACATTATTTAACTAAATAAAAAAATCAGTTGTGGAAATAAACCTATATTAACTAATAAGAGGACACAGGTTTCTAAATTGTAAAATCAATGGTTAAAACAAAAACATATAACAATGATAAAAGAAATGTAAAAAATTGGTGTATTATATATAGGAATAGATATGGTATATATAGGAATATCTATTTATAAATACTTTGAACATATTCAGCTATGTGAAGATCATTGGAATGTCAAATATTTACACTAAAAACACAGTATAACATTTTTTAAATATGAATATTGCATAAATATAATTTAAAATGTTTTCAGCTACTTGACTGCAAAGGTCTCTAATGTACTTATATATATATATGTTTTATGTGTTTATGTGTTAATGTATATATGTCTCTAAATACATATGTACACACACACACACACACACACACATATATATATATATATATATATATATATATATATATATATATATATACATATAGTGTTATTATGAGTGTGACTGTAATTTTTAATCTAATTTTGATGTATTTTGTAACACGTTTTATTTGAGCATAACATTTAATCAGAGCTCTGAGGTTGCACTATCCAACTTCCAACATGCACAAACAGCCGCGATAAACCCGATATAGCTCACATGCAACAGTAATCTGGCCCTTGGTCGGGGTCTACTAAAGTTGGTAAACATTATTAAGGCACATATAGCTTTATATCCAGGGCTATTTTTTAGTGGGGCTTTAAAAAAGAGGTGTGTAAAAATAAAATTCCCTAGCTAGCAAGACGTGGACTGGCTGAATACCTCGAGATGAGTAAAAAATGTACAGGTTCCACATTGTGTCTGTAATAAGAGGTTAAGGTGTAAAGTGCATCATCTCGGTGTATAAAAATGGCTATTCCATTAAATTTTTGTGAATAGGAAGCTGTTTAGGTCTGTATAGGTCTCTTGCAAAAATACAATATTGGCATGGGATTTGTATAGGGGGCACAAACTAATTCTCGGTTTAGTGGGAGGGTTTAGTCCCCATATATTGTGAGAGACATATGAATAAGTCATGTGGGAAAGAGAATGAAAGAAAAAAATAAGGGGGAAGGTGGCAGGGAGGAAAGAAAGGGACTAGGAAATACACCCAACAGGGGTCAAACAGACAGGGGATACACAAGAAGGTAACAGAGTGGGGAGTGTGGTATAAGCAAGATAAACTGTGGATGGAGGTACTGAGGCCATGTAAGAGAGAGGGAAGGAAGGAAAGCTCAAAGTCTAAGAAGATAAATGTCTAATGTAGAACACAAAATAGTATCAGTGGCATGAAATGTATTGCCCGAGTAAAAACAATAATAACTAAAAAATAGTGATTTGAATAGCTTGAGAAAATTAGTTCCATGGACAAGGTTGGAGATTCTGTATTGCTGGTTATCCTTATTGAATAGCAATTTTGTTTGGTTAACATAGAAATTCATACTTATAAGTACAAATACAGAGACACTATTTGTAAACAGGATATTTTTTTCATTTCAATAAGTGGTCTTAAACTCTTATTATAAGTGAGTGAATACAATGAAAATAGTAAACATCCAATACATTTATTGTATAGGGAATTTGGAGCTTTTGAGGCTTGATTTGTGTATGCACTATAGTGCCATACACCCAAGTGCTCTTCTCACAGAATACTAGATGTTGTTTATCTATGAACACAGAATCCAAAATGTTTAAATATTCATAACTATCTGGAAACTTAAGAAAATAGGGAGTATTATATTTATGGCTCCTATTTTAATAATGAAGTGATACTAGAGGACTTTTGTGAAATATTATTCTTGAAGTACTCTAGAGCAGCGGTCACCAACAACTGGTGGTCCATGAGAAGATGTTGGTGGTCCTTGTTACCATCAAGAAGTAATTAATCTCCTCTGATGGTGTCACCCCCGTCGTGCTGCAACTCCCTACAGTGCCTGGCTGGAGGAGTTAAATTACAATCTCTCTACGCATGTGGCATGGTACTGCACAACTTGCGCAGCTAGATTGTATTTTTAACTCCTCCCACCTGGCAAACTGCTCAAAGGAAGATGCTTCCATTCTAATGTCAGCAGAGGTTGGTATAGTCTTGGCGTGAAATAGTGGAATTAGAGTATATAAAAAAAGAAAATCTTAATAACAAAAATTCTCTCTAATATTTAATTTATTTTTTCCCTTTACCTGTTTCTTTGTAGTAGTTTTCCTAATTCCTTCAGATGGACTTACTGTACATCACTGTTTGTCTTCCTTCCCTCTATCTTCTTTTTTTTAATTAAATATTAATTATTTTTCATTTTAATAATTTTCCCAGGAACAAAGTCATTCCACCTGAATTTCATGAATTGCCATCCAGCAGTTCAGCCATATCCCACCAGTATTATATATACATACACAAACACACACACACATTATAGAGGTTTGTACCTTTTTAAAATAAATCATGTTAGTGATCCACAGGATTTAAAATTGCTAGTCTAGTGGTCCCTGAGGTCAGAAAAGTTGGCGACCCCTGCTCTAGAGTAGTCTAAAAGCTGCAATAGCTTTTGCTGTTGTCCATTGCACTCAAAGTATTAATGAATCTCCTAAAAGGTATAACATAAACTTACTTATACAGTAATAAAAATTTGAAAGGGCATTGGATGGAGTTGCAGATGTTCTTTGAAGTGATGGGTGGGGCCATCTTGGGTGTTGCTAGTTGATCCAGGGATGTGGTTAGGCAGGAATAACCAGTGATAGAAGGTTAGCTGAATGAGTGCCTTCACACGGGGGGGGGGGGGGGGGGCAGCATTAAAAGTGTTGTGTTTTTTGCACGTTTTCCACTATAAGATCACCTATGTGCCAAATAGTTAACTTTCTTTACTCCTCTTCAATTAAGTACTCAGTATATAAATCTCTGCCTAATATGTCTCCACCTCTTCTAGCAGTTTTTTTTTTAATAACGTTCCTTGAGTGTGTATAGAATAATGGACACTTATAGCTATATTAAAGCTTAACGTTCTAACATAACAGAAAATTCTTTGTAAACTCAAAGCAAAATAAATAATTAGTGAGAGCAGTAATAAAGAATTTATAGTGACCTTTCCAAGTTGTTATTTTTCTGTGGTTTGTCCAATGTGTTTCCTTTAATAATTTGGTGACTAGGTCGCTGTGTTACTGCCCTGTTGTCATTGCATTTATCTTTTTGACATATTGCTACATGTCTGACACTGCTGCAATTTCAGTCATCTTCTCATATTAAAAAAATCTCAAACCTACAAGACATAAAATACTCATTTGATGAAAGTTTCCACAAGAAAGTGGCTTGCAGGCATTACATTTATTTAGTAAATCTGATATCTTTTTGCAATTATTGCTATGTGAACATGTATCCTTTGTGTACAAAAACATGGGAAAGTTTACATTGGGGTTAATGATTTTTAGTTTACTGATATGTGTTTCAAAAATATGCCCGCTGAAGATAATATATATATATATATATATATATATATATATATATATATATATATATATATATATATATATATATATATATATATATAGCAATTAAGCAGTTTACAATGCTATAGGGCTTTTTTATTTTGCTTTGCCAAATTAAGGAATAGATTACGAGTGGAGCACTTTTTGCATGCCTCGGGATGCACTTGTATCACAAGTTGAAAGTAATCATTTTTTTGCTTGAGCGCAAACCTGACACGTGCAAAAAAATTATTATGACTGTGTTAACTTCTTTTCCTATGGATTTCAATGAAGAGAGAAAACGCACATGCTAACCTGACCTCATATATTCAAGAGCCCTAAACCTGACATGAAATATATATACCTATAACTATATATCTATTCCTATATAGATATGTAGTATATAGTATAGATATATATTTTACATGAACAGTATCAGATATATATAGAAATATATATATAATAATAAAAAGTACGTTATTTTCTATGTGAACATAGGAATGTAAAATATGTTCACATAGAAAAAAAAATATTCAAAATTATTAAACATTTCAAATATATAGATATATTCTATGTATAACTTAAAAATATTTTACAGTATGTTTAATAATTTGTAATTTTTTTAAATTTTATTTATATTTAATATGTAATATTTCGATGACTGTGAAATATGTACAGTAAATATACAGTAAAACACATATATAAATAAATACATATGTACACACATATAAACATATATATATATATACTGACGCTGGGATAAGAAGACTACTGGCCAAGTTTGGTCTAATAGGGAAATATCCAACGAGCATTACACCAACAAGGTATAGTAGACTTGTTTTGCTCTTGCAGCCCTCACATGTGATTGACTCAGCTGCATAATGTAAACTAATAAATTATCTTGTATGCCCCATACCACAAACTCAAAGCCATTAATGAACTCAGTGTGAACTGTGCGCAAATAGTTTTTCTCAGCACTCTAACTTGAATAGAAGCCTTTCCCAGCTTTAGTTTGTTGAACTCAAGAAATCTGACAGCTTTGTCAACTACTGAATGGTGTTAATTATTCCAATAACTTGGATAATGACTATTGATTAGCAGATCTATACTACTTGCAAAGGGCATTTAGACCGTTTGTACCAAGTGGAGGAGGTAAAAAAAAGAGTCCATTAACAACAGTATACAGGAAACTGAAAGACGTTAATGGGAAAAATGTAAAGTAAATGAATATTTTTTGGCTCTGCTGTCTTAGGGGTTGATGACGAGTGGAGCTCTAACTGTTGCGTGCAAGCTATAAGTGGTACTTTGCAGCTCTTTTCGCGCGTTAGAAGTAGCATGCGTATTAGGATTGAAAGTAAACAAGTTCAGTTGAGCGAATTTAACATGCATCGGGTTGTGTGACTTCAGAGCTTTTGCGCGAGACATAAAGTTACACAAAAAACATCACAAATACATTTAAAAGTACAGTTACAAGCCGCAGCCATGTCTAGACGTGCTTCTTAACAGCTCCAACATTATCTTGAACTTTTGGGCATCTAATCTCCATATAAAGGGATCTAATTCCAAAAAACATAACTTGATCTCTGCTGGAGAAGAGGACTGATCATTTGTGACTTAATTTTTACTTCATCAGCAATGCACAGCTAACTTTAAACTACGGAGACCTCTGGCTGCGGCACCTGTTACTCTTATATCATATCTCCCCCCCCGGCTGCAACTTAAGCTAGATAGAACGGTTACATCCAACCCGTCTTCTTTATCTCTCTCTTCTCAGAAGAAACTAAGCAACATTATTTACCATTCTTGGCTAACATATAAAGTATACTCTCCCACGATGGAATCCATGATGTCAGCTTTGCTCCATCTTCTGGCGCGCAAGATGGACGGTCAATACTCCTCCCTCACAAAAGCTATCCGCTCTGAGAACGACAACGATAATGAAGATATGAACACCTCTTTAGACCTCAGTCTACTTACCATACAGTCTGAAATAGCAGAGATCTGCAGCAGAGACTGTCCTTTGTCCCCGGATGCAGACGATTGCATGCCTAACCTCCCCGGAGGGATTACAGAGTCTATACCCTGCTCTACACTCCCAGCCACTATATACCTATGCTCTAACTCAATACCTGATGATCCTGAGCTGACGCCGGACCCGCTGGAGATGCGGCCGGTCGAAAGGGGGTCCCGCTTAGGCCTCTACCTGAAGCACCTTCGCAAAGATCTGCTGTATGGGATCATGAACTTTCCAATGAGCAGGTCACCAAGAGTCCGAGACACTTGCGTGTTAGTTAAGGAGCCCTATCACCGGCACTATGCTTATTATGACAGGAGACCTCTGTTGCATAGCTACTCACGATCCTGTCTTCACATACAGACGGGCATAGGATGAGGACACCGCAGCTACTTCTGGCGCCAAAGACTCATACAGGCAGCCAAGAACTTGTTTTATGCCAAATCCTTTTCTTTTGTTTTTACTCCCATTGATTCACCACCCCACAGTCTCACAGAAGCGGTTAATCCTGTTGGGACTTGTTTAACTAATGTAGAATGTCTTTTTTTTTATATATATATACATAGTAGTGTTCATTCGTGCAGTGAGCCTGTGACCCACCTCACTTTGTTTAAATCAATGGCCCCCTTTTTACTTTATTTATCACACGTTTGAGATGGGCTAAGTCCTTCTACACTAAGTTAACCTATATATGAGCACCAAGGGGGATATTTTGTCTAGCTAACACTAGAATATGCACTAGGATTTATTCACTAACTCTGCAATATTATATGTATGAACTGTAGAGTGGATACGGCGCTGATTGCCTGTTGTTTAATAGAGTGGGCATAGGAAAGATAGGACAGAAGGATTATGTGACCTGTGAGAAACAAACATAGCAGAGTACATTCTTTTCCCTCTGTACACATCCGATGTTTATTTCCTGCCCTCAAACCTCACACATACCAGTGTGTTTTGTTTGTCTGTTTTTTACCTATATTTTATGCAATAATCCTCAGCACCTGTTAAATCTCTGTACTTCCGACAATCTGACATTTTTTGTGGGTTTATATTCACAGGCTGCTCCCTTTTGAAACTTACATTTGCAGAAGCGCATACAGCCTTAGATTAGAAATAACCATGAGACCTCCCCAGTTATTCTTTTTTATAAGGTTAGTGTTGTCATTGCAGCACGTTATATTTGACCATTCTTAACCATTGTATCCTATACAGCTAAATACTATCCATAACCCCGATCTGACTTTTCAGGCTCTTAAGGTCCCGCCCCCTCTCTTACGCGTAGAGACACTATTCTCTTACCTTTACCTGCTATAACACCACCCCCCTCCCTCCTCTAACCCTATATGATTTGGCACTTGTCGCAGACCCCATTAGTTTTCATACCCTTGGCGAGTCGCAATATTGGCCCAATATATAACCTTTTCATATCCTTTTCTTCAGTCCATCTACCCTCGGTTAACAGATTTCATTAACACATTCCTCCTCTGGATGTAACCCCTATCCTCAATAACATACCCTTTAAAGCCGGTTTTTATAAAAGGAACCTTCCCCCCTCCCTCCTCGAGCGGCTTTGGCCCGCTGTACTCCCTTACTCTTTAACCTATACACTAACTGGGCTCACCTAAACCTGAGCCTATGTTACTATAAGCCAAACTATATCAAAAAATGAGGTTATCTTTACTTCAACTCAATTTATGAAGCATATGTTGCATACTCTCCTTATTAAAACCTTTTCATAGAACATTACCTATCAGCCACATTCACCTTAGAATAGAGACTAATACCTAAACCCTTATGTATCGGTATGCCAATATGCTAACTTTGTCTCTGACAACTACTGTTTTCTAATGGAGATATTATCCTTTGCTGTATTCTATTGCACTGTTGTCCTGTAAAATAGAGTTGTTGTTTTTTTTTCACTGACCTATGTACATTCTTGATACCTCAATAAAAAATAAATAAAAAAAAAAAAAAAAGTACAGTTACACTCATAATAACATTTTCTAATAAAAAATATTTAAAAAAAGATTAAATGTTTATAAGGGATCAAAGATATGTATATATTTATCCCAGAACAAAGTGAGTTTAAGAAATGAGATAAGCAGTACTCACGGAAAACAGCTGTTATGGGGTAAACCAAAAGAATGGTCAGTCAGGCAGAGTTTAGTTAATAAGGCAATCTAGCAGTTCAAGGGTTAAACAGGCAGAGTAGTCAGACAGGCATAGTTCAGCAATGATAAGTCAATCCAGCAATTCAAGTAATAAAGCACCTAGGAGCACACACAGTAACACCTATACTTGGGCAATTAATGCAGGAAACAGAGGTACTTACATAGGGGGGGGGGGATTTGTGCCAGGGAGGGCACCCAGCTGCAATCAGGACCGGCATCAGAGTAACTTGATATGCGGCGATCACGTCATCGCCGCTCACCAGATGCAACCGCCACATCCAAGGGATTGGTATGATGCTCAGCGTCTCAACCGCCTGGTGGTTGAGATGCAGAGTTTAAAAACGTTGATATTTGAAGATGGTCTTAAAGTTGGCATAGGTTATTAGCCGAAACGTCGACCTTGCCTCTTTGATGAAACATATTGATGAATAAATAATTTCTATCTAACCAAGTCCTGTGAGTGCCCTCATGTTTGAAATTTTTTGTATGAATACATTAATGAGGAGACACCCGGGCAGTTGCATAAATTATGGTAGTGAGTGCATGAACCTGGAACACTATATATATATATACATATATATATATATATATATATATATATATATATATATATACATATATATATATATATATATACATAATTTAAAATTAGGGGGAGGTAAAAAGTGAGTTTAAAATCCTCCACTACGCACAAAATATAGAGAAAATAATTAATTGTGTAGTTCATTAACAAATCTAGATAGGCCAGAATGAATGTTTTTCCCACAGAAAACCTATGAATTACATTCGGCCAGATTACGAGTTTTGCGTTATGAGGGGTGCGGTACTACAGCGCTGGTATTACAGGTTTTTACAAACCCGGCGTTAAAAGACAAGAAGTGAGCGTAGAGCAAAATTGTGCTCCATACCGCACTCCAATACCAGTGCTGCTTAAGTCAGCGGTGAGCTGGTCATGCGTGCACGATTTCCCCATAGACATCAATGGGGAGAGCCGGCTGAGAAAAAGTCTAACACCTGCAAAAAAGCAGCGTAAAGCTCAGTAACGCAGCCCCATTGATTTCTATGGGGAAACACATTTTATGTTTACACCTAACACCCTAACATGAACCCCCGAGTCTGAACACCCCTAATCTTATACTTATTAACCCCTAATCTGCCGCCCCCGACATCGCCGACACCGACATTATACTTATTAACCCCTAATCTGCCGTTCCGGAACTTCGCCACCACCTACATTATACTTATGAACCCCTAATCTGCTACCCCCAACATCGCCAACACCTACATTATATTTATTAACCCCTAATCTGCTGCCCACAACATCGCCGACACCTACATAATGTTATTAACCCCTAATCTGCCGTCCCCAACATCACAGCCACTATATAATAAACATATTAACCCCTAAACCTAAATATAATTAAAATAAATATAAATAAAAATTACTATCATTAACTAAATAATTCCTATTTAAAACTAAATACTTACCTGTAAAATAAACCCTAAGCTAGCTACAATATAACTAATATTTACATTGTAGCTAGCTTAGGGTTTATTTTTATTTTACAGGCAAATTTGTATTTATTTTAACTAGGTAGAATAGTTACTAAATATTTATTAACTATTTAATAACTACCTAGCTAAAATAAATACAAATTGACCTGTAAAATAAAAACTAACCTAAGTTACA
Source organism: Bombina bombina (assembly GCF_027579735.1). Taxonomy (NCBI): domain Eukaryota; kingdom Metazoa; phylum Chordata; class Amphibia; order Anura; family Bombinatoridae; genus Bombina; species Bombina bombina. The sequence continues at coordinate 438,020,910 of NC_069499.1, forward strand.
CTAACACCTAACCTAACCCTACAATTAAATAAATTCCCTAAATTAAATACAATTAACTAAATTCAAAACAAAACACTAAATTACAAAAAAACAAAACACTAAATTACATAAAATAAAAAACAAATTACAAGATCTTTAAACTAATTCCACCTAATCTAATAGCCCTACCAAAATAAAAAAGCACACCCAAAATAAAAAAAACCTAGCCTAAACTAAACTACCAATAGCCCTTAAAAGGGCCTTTTGCGTGGCATTGCCCCAAAGAAATCAGCTCTTTTACCTGTAAAAAAAAATACAAACAACCCCCCAACAGTAAAACCCACCACCCACACAACCAACCCCCCAAATAAAACCCTAACTAAAAAAACCTAAGCTCCCCATTGCCCTGAAAAGGGCATTTGGATGGGAATTGCCCTTAAAAGGGCATTTAGCTCTATTGCGGCCCAAAGCCCTAACCTACAAATAAAACCCACCCACTACACCCTTAAAAAATCCTAACACTAACCCCCGAAGATCCACTTACCGGGAGAAGTCTTCATCCAAGCGGCAAGATGTCCTCAACGAAGCCGGCAGAAGTGGTCCTCCAGGCGGCCAGAAGTGGTCCTCCAGAGGGACAGAAGTCTTCACCCAGACGGCATCTTCTATCTTCATCCTTCCAACGCGGAGTGACTCCATCTTCAAAACACCCGGCGTGGAGCATCCTTTTCAATCGACGTCTTCTTGATGAATGAAGGTTCCTTTAAATGACGTCATCCAAGATGGCTTCCTTTAGATTCTAATTGGCTGATAGAATTCTATCAGCCAATTGGAATTAAGGTTGAAAAAAATCCTATTGGCTGATACAATCAGCCAATAGGATTGAACTTCAAACCTATTGGCTGATCCAAACAGCCAATAGGATTGAGCTCACAATCTGAGCTTGTAGGTTTTATTTATATTTATTTTAATTATATATAAGTAAGGGGGTGTTAGGGTTAGGGTTAGACTTAGGTTTAGGGGTTAATAAATTTAATATAGTGGCAGCGAGGTTGGGGCGGCAGATTAGAGGTTAATAAATGTAGGTAGGTGGCAGTGATGTTAGGGACGGCAGATTAGGAGTTAATATAATATTAAAGTTTGCATTTGTCCCCTTTGCCCTATCCCTAAAAAAGTCCTTCAACTTTAATTGCCTTTGAAGTTTATGAATATCAACTATTTTCTTAAAGGCATCCTGTTTAGGGGTGGGCACAAAGGACAAGCCACGACAAAGTAGGCATACCTCATTATCTGTTAGTGTTCTACTACTCAAGTTGAAAAGTATATCTGTTTCTTCCTTATGGGTTTCCTTTTATCTATATCCCCCTCTCCGTGTTTGTTTATGTTTGTGTTTCCTCCCAACGGTGGCTTGTTGGCTGCTCTGGTAACTACCCCAGAAAAAGACAGAAATTCACTCTTAGAGGCACATAGTTGCCATCCATTTCACCAGAAGCGGGGGGTAGTCACCTCTCAACTCACCAGAGTCATGAGGAATAACACAGAGAAATCAATAATGAGTGAGCAATTGGATGTGATGGGGGAGAAACTACTAAAGAGAGGCTATGATGCAGATTGGTTGCTGAAACGAAAGAGAGGGCGCTGTAGCACACACAGGAGACAAGTGACCAAAGAACTCCTTTTTCCAGCCATCATTTTACTTATAATACAAAATAATATTGAAGATTTTAAAGAAATTGCTATATACAAAATGTAAAATCTAAAGTATTGCACAGAACTTTATTCTCTAAATGGCATCAAGAATTGTAGAAAGCACCTCTATAAAGAGCTTGAATCCTGTATGAGACCTGACACATCTGATAGATCTTGTATTGTTTTAATCAATTTGTTGCCATCAGGCCACTTGCCTAGCAATGAAGATTAAGTTAAAGAATAATAAACGAGCATTAATAAAATTAAAACAAAATCACAATCCCTTTGAAAAAGGTATATAATGGGTTTTTTTTCTACAGAAAACTACCATTAATGCCTTTGGGGATTATTGTAGATAAAAATAAGTTTTTCTAAAGGATTGTGACTGACCTCTCTGTTCCTTGAAAGTTGACATATCTTCCTTTCCATTCAATCAATCATTTGTTACTTTCTCCAGATTCCTGAACTTGTTCAGGTCTTATTTATTTATCTTTTAATTTAAGTTTATTAAATTATAGATAATAAGATGTAAAAGCAAATGTGTACAAAATCTCTATAAACCTATATAATTTGATTTGATCATAATATTCACTAAACATTAGTACCTATAAACAAATTGGGGTTAGTTGGAAGTGAACAAGAACTACTAGTGTATTAGTTTAAATCAGGGGTTTTCAAACCTGTTCTCAGGAAATAATCAGCTGATTAGTAAACATGGTTATTAACCTTATCTCACCCAAGGTAATTCTGAAAATCTGGCCTGTTGGGGAGGTCTGAGGACAGGTTTGAATACCCCCCTAATTTAAAATACAGAACTGGTGTTGTGGGAATTTTTTTTCCCTCAGTTCTAACATTTATTTATTTTAATGTTCCCACAATTTTTTACACTGTGCTTATGATGTAATACATTGTGAGCACTAGACTTGGGCGTTGCAGAGAAATTTGTTTTGGTTTGTTTCGGACCGATTCTGATTTTTTTGAATTTCGTTTTCGGATCGATTCGAATTTGGATACATTTGAATGCATTTGTTTCTGACTCATTCGGATTCGAATAAATTCGGATGTATTCGGATGTATTTGGCTCTGATTCGATTCGTAAATTTGGAAGTTCGGTATGTGTTAGGTTGGATGTGCTGTGTATTAGACTAGTATAATGTACTGTATATTAGGTGTAAGCCATCTGAATCAACATAAATACCAACCTCACAGGTACCAGCTACACAATATGCACAGAGCTAGCAGAGGTATATAACCTAATATACAGTACATAATAGTAGTGCACATAGATAGCAGAGTGATATAACCTAATATACTGTACCATATAATATACTGTACTGTACAATACAAGTGTAATTGTGATTAGTCCATGGCCATTCAAATGTAACAAATAAATCCAAACTAATTTGGATTTATTCGTTACAAATGCATTCGGATTAGTTTAGGTTCGTTACTAGGGTAATTCAGAAATTCGAATTGATCCGAAGCTCCGAATTTGACAAATGTGTCCGAATTTTGATTCAGAATGAAACAAAATGCACATGTCTAGTGAGCACTGTGTATTATAGTGTTCTCACATTTTAACTATTTTGTGCCCAAAAAATACTTGTCCCCAAAGTTGCAGTTACATTGTGCACATGCAATAGGCAAATCGTGCACACAATGTAACTGTCTATAACATTGCCAGTAGCTTCCTCTTCTTTAGAGGCTAAAAATGTGACATTAGCAGTAGGGATCACATGACCAGTAGGCAGAAGCGTATTATGTTTGCCATTCGCAATACTAGTGTCACATAACCTGTTGCTTTCTCATCATTATTTTGGAAGGCTGTTCTCTAAGGCGTGCACATTAAATAGTTAAAACACAAGAACACTATAATACACAGTGCTATCAATGTATAGCACCATGAGCACGGTGTAAAAAAAATTGTGGGAACATTTAAAAAATAAAATTAGCACTGACAAAAAATGTTTTCCATGACACCAGCAGGGCTTCGTATTAAGAGGAAGTAGAAGAAAAAGCTGTAATGTTTTTTAATAAAAGGATACCAAGAGAATGACGTATATGTGATAATACACATAAACTAAAATGTGTCTTAAAATTGCATGTTCTTTTTGAATCATGGAGGTTTAATTTAAATTTTCAGATCCTTTTAACCTCTTCAGTGCTGAAGCATTTTGAATATCTGTGTTGAGTTATTTGTTTAAGCACTGTTGTTGGTTTTCAAAGATGATATATTGATGATAAACCCACACAAATGATATATTCAGGGGCGAAACTACAGGGGGTGCAGAGTACGCAATTGCAACTGGGTCCCCAAGGGTGGGGGCCCAGCATCAACAACAACAAAAAAATGTGTTTGTTTTTTTTTAATAAAAAACGTTGACCTGCCACTGCCTGCTTTGATATCATGTGAGTGTGACATGATGCTTCAGTAGTGTCTCTGACTACAGGGGTAAGTATTTCTGTTTTACCGATTGGTGTTTATGTGTGTGTGTATGTGTGTATGTATGTATGTGACTGTGTGTGTATTGATGCATGTATGTGTGTGTATGTTTGTGGAACCAGCAAATTACAGACCTTTTTACTACAGCATGGGGGGAGGGGGTAAACAGTATCACTATACAGTACCACTATATACAGTATGAGGGGGCTGGACTATGTCACAGACTACTGTGGTCACTTTATAAAGTACTGGGGTGGGTGGGTTCAGGCCAGCCATCTCACTGGCAGATTACAGACTGCGTCACTGACTCACTATATACAGTACTGGTGGGTTAAACAATGTCACTATATACAGTAATAGGGGGTCAGACCATCTCAGACTGTGGGCAGAGGGTACCTCTTTTTGCAGACATGTAATCTGATTCACATTTTTTTTCTGTGTTAAATGTAAAAAAAAAAAAAAACTGGGCCCTGTGGTTTCTAGTTACGCCTCTGGATATATTGTTTATTTCAGTAGACCCAGATTTAAAGACTACCATTATAACATCTATATTCATAACATGTGAGAATTATTTTAACAAAAAATATGAAAATGCATATTTTTAATAATATTTTAATAAACAACTCTGTCAATAACAGCATGTATGGGGCATTATTTAACCGCTGTAATCAATACTTCTATAATTGTATTGCAAATATTTCTAAAATAAGCAGCAATTGAGAATAATTGAACGTTTTGTTTAGTTTTTTTTTAAATAAAAAGGGAAAAAAATCATATTTCTTTAAAGTTCAGGAGAATTTAATGCATTAAATGAGTAGGTATAAAGAGTTAAAAGGACAGTGTAGTCAGGCAAGCAGCACGTAAGAGTACATTATTTTGTTTTAAAAGCTGATTCAAGAACACCCTTTCTCTTTCACCCCCCACTGGAAGGTTAAGTTATTTAATGCTTTTTGTTTGCATAACTTTTCTATATATTACTGCAGAATGTAATTTGTTTGTATTGTTTCAACAGTAAAATCAGATATTTCATGTGAACAAATAAAAGTAAAGATGATATTGTAAACCATTTAATGTACTCTGGAAGGTAAAATAGATTATTACCTTAAAGGGGTGAAAAGGTTACAGGACACTGTCCCGTTAAGTAAACATGTGTGTTACATCCTGCAGCTAGGAGTGCTTATACTAACCAGGGCAAGGGCTTTTGCACTTTTGATGTTAACATAGGGACTCCTTTTTAAACCTATACACCGAGTTCATTTAAAATTCCAGCTAGTGAAACACTGTCACCTCAGTGATCACCTGATTATAGTGCCCTCAATAGTACCCAAATTTAAGTTTGTAGGTGTATTTATTTATTTTGATCTGTAGATATGGGCTACCTTGGGGCACTACTCAAATAAAGGCACATTTATTTTAGCCAGAAAGATAGATTTCAACATGGCGGCACTCATGACTAGAGGGAGGTGGAGAATAACCTCAATACTATGCTTATAAAATTATTTAGGGTTTCATGTCCCTTATTTGATAGTACAGGGTCCAGCAGAATAACCTGACTGTCTTCTGTCAATAAACACACAGACACAGTTTTCTTGTTTAAAATGTTTATTTAACATTATGAAAGAGCAGTAATTACCATTTTTAGTGATATATTAGTTTTATAGCTAAACTGCAGCTAAACTAAACCAGAAGTAAAAGAAAAAAAGTTATGTTTTAAAAATGACATCGTCCAGATGATTCCCGTAATTTCGGACACATTCATGAAGATGTGCTCTGAAGCTTCTCATTGCTCGCTGGATAATTTCAGGTACCCCCAGAGGAAGAAATCACACAATGTGAGGTCAGGTGAGCTTGCTGGCCAGGCAACATCCCCATGGAGAGAAATAAGGTGGCCGGGGAACATCTGATATTCCTAATGTAAGGGCATGCTTCCCAGTTGACCGGCGTGGAGACTGCACAAATGCTCGTCTGACAGCTTCAATATTCTGAGGTGTCCTGACCGCACGCACTCTGTCTGAGTTTTTTTTTTCAATGCATACCCTGTTTGGCGGAAATTTTTTGCCCACAGCATAATTGTGTTCCTGCTTGGAACACTTCCATTTTGATCGATCTTGAAATGGGTTCGAAAAGACGCTGTGTTTTTTTTACAGAGTCATTATGCCAAAAAAGCTTTCTATCATGAAAGCATGGTGCTCTCCAGTCCACAACATGCTTGCAATGCAAATGCTATAGACAGTATATAATATTAAAATTACCAGCACCCACCCTAAACCAAAGTGTTGGATGATCTGACGTCACAAAATCATTAGGTTATTCTGCTGGACCCTGTATATATTTTGGACAAGGATACTTCTTCCCTCAAAACAGAACATGCTTTTTTGCCAACTAGTGCAAAACTACCAGCAATGAAAATATTAGCAAGGGTTAATCAGCAAAAAAAAAAAAAAATCCTAGCTAAGTGCAACTAAATGTAATGTTTACCTTAAGAAAGACAATTGGTATAAAATATCCACAATGAGTCCTTGAAAATGTAATCATGTTTATGCAATGAACATTTTTGTTAGCAGAGGAATCAATCTAAAAAAACATATGATGCTTATGAATATGTCTAAATCCAAAACAAGTAACAATTCACATGAAATGTAAAAGTAAAAAATAAAACACTAACGCCTAGATTACGAGTTTTGAGCGAACACCCCTAATCTGCTGCTCCCGACATCGCCGACACCTATATAATGTTATTAACCCCTAATCTGCTGCCCCTTACATCGCCGACACATGCCTACAGTTATTAACCCCTAATCTGCCACTCCTGATATTGCCGACACCTAAATAAAGGTAATAACCCCTAATCTGCCGCTCCCGATATCGCCTCCACTATACTAAAGTTATTAACCCCTATGCCACCGCTCCCCGACATCGCTGCAACTAAATAAAGTTATTAACCCCTAAACCTCTGGCCTCCCACATCACTACCACTAAATAAACCTATTAACCCCTAAACTGCCAGCCCCCCACATTGCAACAACCTAAATTAAACTATTAACCCCTAAACCTAACCCAAAAGTATCAAGATAGAAGATGCCATCTGGATGAAAATTGAAGAGGTCGTCTAGATGAAGACTTCTCGCCACGTGGATGAGGACTTCGCCACCGGGATGAAGATTGAAGAGGCCGCCTGGATGAAGATTTTTTGCCGCCTGGATGAGGACTTCTCCACCGGGATGAAGATCGTTCAAGCGGGACTTCAAAAACTGTATGTGGATCGTCGGGGGTTAGTGTTGGGTTTTTTGGGTGGGTTTTATTTTTAGATTAGGGTTTGGGAAGCAAAAGAGCTAAATTCCCTTTTAAGGGCAATGTCCATCCCAATGCCCTTTTCAGGGCAATGGGTAGCTTAGGTTTTAAAGTTAGGTTTTTTTATTTTGGGGGGTTGGTTGGGTGATGGGTTTTACTGATGGGGGGTCATTGTATTTTTTTTCAGGGAAAAATGCTAATATCTTTGGGGCAATGCCCCACAAAAGCCCTTTTAAGGGCTATTGGTAGTTTATTGTAGGCTAAGATTTTTTTTTATTTGGGGTGGGCTTTTTTATTTTGATAGGGCTATTAGATTAGGTGTAATTCTTTTTTATTGTGGATAATTTCGTTTGTTATTTTTCGTAATTTAATGTTTGTTATTTTTTGTAATTTAGTCTTTTTTATTTTTTGCATTTAGATCGTTTTTTTAATGTGTACTTTAGTTTAATTTAATTGGAAGTTAGTTTAATTTTAGTTTAATAGTTATATTAGTTTAATTGTTAGTTTAAACTTAGTTTTTTTTAATTTGACAGGTAAGTTTTAATTTAATTTAAGATAGGGAAATTGTAATTTTAAAATAAAGTTAGGGGGCGTTAGGTTTAGGGGTTACTAGTTTAGTTTATTGAGATGTGGGGGGCTTTCAGTTTAGGGGTTAATAGTTTACCTTAGTATATTTCGTTATGGGGGGCTTGTGGTTTAGGGGTTATTAGGTTTATTACAGTTGCAGCGGTGTAGGGCTTAATAACTTTAGTAAAGTGGGAGCGATGTGGGTGGACGGCAGATTAGGGGTTAATTATATTTAAATAGTGTTTGCTATGCTGGAGGGCGCCGACACCTACATAATGTTATTAACCCCTAATCTGCTGCCCCCAACATTGCCGACACCTGCCTACAGTCATTAACCCCTAATCTGTCGCTCCGGATATTGCCACCACCTAAATAAAGGTATTAACCCCAATCTGCTGCTCCCGATATCACCTCCACTATACTAAAGTTATTAACTCTAATGCCGCCGCTCCCCATCATCGCCACAACTAAATACAGTTATTAACCCTTAAACCTCTGGCCTCCCACATCACTACCACTAAATAAACCTATTAACCCCTAAACTGCCAGCCCCCCCACATCGCAACAACCTAAATTAAACTATTAACCACTAAACCTAACCCTAACGTATCAAGATAGAAGAATCCGCCTGGATGAAGATTAAAGAGGCCGTCTAGATGAAGACTTCTCATCCGTTGAATGAGGACTTCGCCGCCGGGATGAAGATTGAAGAGGCCGACTGGATGAAGACTTCTCGCCACCTGGATGAGGACTTCTCCGCCGGGATGAAGATCATTTAAGCGGGACTTCAAAAACTGTAAGTGGATTGTCGGGGGTTAGTGTTAGGATTTTTAAGGGATTTTTGGGTGGGTTTTATTTTTAGATTAGGGTTTGGGAAGCAAAATAATTAAATGCCCTTTTAAGGGCAATGCCCGTCCAAATGCCCTTTTCAGGGTAATGGGTAGCTTAGGTTTTAGAGTTAGGTTTTTTTATTTTGGGGGGTTGTCTGGGTGGTAGGTTTTACTGTTGGGGGGGTCTTTGTATTTTTTTTCAGGGAAAAGAGCTAATATCTTTGGGGCAATACCCCACAAAAGGCCTCTTTAAGGGCTATTGGTAGATTATTGTAGGCTAGGGATTTTTTTTTATTTGGGTTGGGCTTTTTTATTTTGATAGTGCTATTAGATTAGGTTTAATTCTTTTTATTTTGAAAAATTTCGTTTGTTATTTTTCGTAATTTAGTGTTTGTTATTTTTTGTAATTTAGTCTTTTTTATTTTTTGTATTTAGATCGTTTGTAATTTTAGGATTTTTTTAATGTGTAGTTTAGTTTAATTTAATTGGTAGTTAGTTTAATTTTAAGTTTAATAGTTATATTAGTTTAATTGTTAGTTTAAACTTAGTTCTTTTAATTTGACAGGTAAGTTTTAATTTAATTTAAGATAGGGAAATTGTAATTTTAATATAAAGTTGCGATGTGGGGGCTTTCGGTTTAGGGGTTAATGGTTTACCTTAGTATATTTCATTGTGGGGGGCTTGCGGTTTGGGGTTTATTAGGTTTATTATAGTGGCGGCGGTGTAGGGCTTAATAACTTTAGTAAAGTGGGGGCGATGTGGACGGACAGCAGATTAAGGGTTAATTATATTTAAATAGTGTTTGCGATGCGAGAGGGTGGCAGTTTAGGGGTTAATAAGTTTATTATAGTGGTGACGATGTCAGGGAGTGGCGGAATAGGGGTTAATAACTTTAATATAGTATTTTCAACATGGGAGGGCCTTGGTTTAGGGGTTAAGAGGTAGTTTATGGGTGTTTAGTGTACTTTGTAGCAGTTTAGTTATGAATTTTATGTTACAGATTTGTAGCGTAACATTCATAACTACTAACTTTAGATGGCGTTACGGATCTTGTCGTTTCAGAGTGTAACGCTCGCTTTTAGCCTCACCGCAAAACTCGTAATACCAGCGCTATGGGAAAACGTCATTTTTACGAGTGTGGTACTGATGTTGCAGGCTAAAAGGCTTGCGGTACACCTATACCGACAAGACTCGTAATGGCTGCGGTGCTGTTTTAACGCAGAAAATACCATATTTTTTACGTTAAGAGCCGTAATGCACAATTCGGAATCTAGCTGTTACACAATAGCTTGTGTTTAAAGTACCACCAGGTTACATCAAACAATCTGTATATTCTTCATCTTTTTCTTTTAGAAATTGTTATCATCTGGGTTGTGTACCAATTGTTTTAATATACAGCTGCACAGTTAATAGTCATTTACAGTTGTTGGCAATATTAGTCTTTTTTAAGATAAACAAAAAAAAAAATGAATTAGAGGTTATATGTTATATATTTTCCAATTTTGGTACAGCATATTCCATCTCTAAAGCCTTTATCCTATGCAACCCGGTATAATGGAAACTCTTTGAAAAATCAGATTAGTCACAATATTCATTTTAACCAATTAAGCGCCAGATTATAAGTGGAGCTAAAGCGATATTTGCGCTCCACTTTGTAATACTAGTGCACGCAAATGTAAGCTGCCATTACAGGTGAGGTGCAATATGAATGCGCACGGAAGCATTGTGCTCACAAGAGCACACTTTCATAGGCTCCAATGGGAGCCTCTTTTTTGATGCTGTCAGCGCATCAATGGGGGTAAGTAGCACAGTGATGGTAGCAATATTAAATAAGTATGTATATGAATATATACATATATGTTAATGTATTAATATGAATATGTGTATATATACATACCAACACATAAATATATATGTATATAAGCATATACATATTTATTTACAGGGAACACACAGTTCCCATAGACTGCAATGTAAAGCACTTTTCAGTGCCGTTTTTTTTCTAAAACCCCACTCCTGAAAATTTTAGCCCCAAAATACTGCCTAGTGCAGTTATTTTATTAAAAAAATAAAAATGCTACAATTTATATTTTATAATAAAATACACACCACTGTATTTTGGGGGCATTTAGGGAACATTTATAAAATTAACCAGATATCTCCTAAAAGAGGAGATTGCCCTCAACTATGACAGGGATTTTACACACCCCAAGTCCTGACTGGTTAACTTTATTTTACAAAATGGAAAAACTGATGGCCCTACTTTGAAAGCCTATTATATGAGAGATATTGCCACTTTAAATATTTTATTGTGGCGGCTAGGTGCTAACTATCAAATTGCACATTTACTAATTCAGTTAATTCAGTTAGTGAAACTGAAAAAAAGGATACTGTATGAGCACTCTTTTAGTCCCAATAATTAGTACGTGGGTTGCAGAAATTAAAAATTAAAAATTAATTAGAAAAAAATAATAAAAGTGGGTTAATTTAAAAACATTAAGCTAGTAATGATAAAAATTAGCAGGAAATGAATATCAGTTTAGTACTAGCCCTCCTTGGCGGTCAATATTTTAAATCTTGGAAATTATTTCAGTCTGAGCCCCATTCTAGTCTTATCATTAAATACATTGTATATAGGATAGTATTAGCCAAATATGTATTCTCTTACAAGTTATGTTGGTAATACTATGAGGCCTATTTAACAAATGTCTGTCGGTACGGATCATGTCCGACAGACATCGCTGAATGTGGAGAGCAATACGCTCTCCGTATTCAGCATTGCACCAGCAGCTCTTGTGACGATGCAACGCCGCCCCCTGCAGACTCGTGGCATATCGGCCGCCAGCAGGGAGGTGTCAATCAACCCAATCGTACTTGATCGGGTTGAATTGTGGTGATTCCTGTCCGCCTCATCAGAGCAGGCGGACAAGGTTATGTATCAGCGGTCTTTAGACCACTGCTTCATAACTGGTGTTTCTGGGGAGCCTGGAGGCTCGCCAGAAACACGAGCCCTCAAGCTCCGCATGGAGCTTGATAGATAGGCCCCAATATATTCACATTCTTTAGAAAAACAGGAAGTATAATTCCTAACGTCCTGCGATATCGCTAAAATCCTATTGGGCATTAAAAATATAGGACACTATGCCTTTATATATTGTGTCACTTTTCTATTCATATTGCTTAGTAGTGAATCGAAGTGTTTCTTCATATATATGAAATGTTATTTAGAAGAAAAAGTAATCTATGAGAGAGTTAATAAAATTATATACTGTCTCTTTAACGTCTTAACATAGAACTAATGTATATTGCCTTCTCAGATTGATTCCTCAAAGATTATCAACATGGAAGGTGATTGTGAAAAGTACATAGGGATAATATTTGTTCAGACAAAAGCTGTCCCATTATTATGTATATAACTAGTATCGATTGAATAGAGAAACACACATATAGAGGCCCATTTATCAAGCTGCAATAATCCTGTTAAAAGGATCGCTGTGTTAAAACAGTATTTTGAAGCAAAAAAACTGAGAATTTGCATATCTAATTTGCATATCTTACCCAGAATTCTCTTGTGCATTGGTAACATTGTATATTAAGTATTTCTGGGAAAAAGCCAGCGGGGAATCTTGCCTAGATGTGCTAATTTCCTATTCAAATATTTACATTGATTTAATTTTGAGAAATGGAAGATTTTAATTTCAGTTTTTTATCTCCCCCCATAATTTTAATATATATATATATATATATATATATATATATATATATATATATATATATATATATACACACAAACAAATACACACACTGGATCACACATATTAATGCAAACACACAAGCACATAATTAAAATTCCAGATATATTTTTAAATATATTAAGACATTTACCACATTGCCAATAGCTTATCCACACTGTTGTTTATCAACGTGATTTTTTTTTTTTTAATGTTTTATAGTATTCTATAAAAATGATTTATTTTATCCTCATCAAAGAATACAATTAAAAGTAATGCCAACTAACTGTAGCCCCCATTCCAGAACATCTGAATTTGTGCATGCAAATTTTTAATAGAATTTATATCAAGAAGGTAATACATGACAAGTAATTAATACAATATTGATGATGTCTGTCTAATATTTTTAATGAAGGTTTTTCTATTAAACCAATAATATTAATTCATGATGTGTGATTAATAATATCATACCATTTTGATTAGTTTATAATCAATATTTTTATAATCATACATCTTTATTGAAGTATTGTGCATAATGAACATGCATACTTTTCACACTTACATAGACAACAAAGATATTGCATACATTCTTTCAAATAACATATGAGAATGAATTATGAAAAATTATAGTATACCTTGTCCATCTATAACATAGTTTATCTAGGTTAATACCTTCTATTTTTATTTTATTTATTTTTTACCTCTTTATGATTGATATCATGAGTTAATAACTATGAAAATGGATTAAAAAGTGTAATATTATTACTATAACATCTTATGGAGGTAAATTATAAAACAGATATCAAATGATACTGGTGAAGTTGCACCTAGCATCCAGAAGAGTTGTAAGTATTAGGTTGAAGAAGATAATTATTGAATATGATAATTAGACATATATATATATATATGTGATACCAAATCAATGTAATGTTAGGATAATGTATTTAAGAAAAAAAAAGGGATTAGTGAGGATGAAAGGAATAAAGTCTAGACCCTCCTTGACCTATTAAATGGACTGGTGCAAATGCACAACTGGAAAGAGGGTAAAATCAGACTTATTCTGAGACCTAAAGATTTAGTCAGGATATCTCTCAGACCACAACGTACAGACCTCGCAATGCAGGTCCATTTAGTCATTTTGCCGAAAAACGTAAGATTCCATATTTTTTACATATTTCATAAGATAGCACATTTAGTAAAGTAGGGGTGTACCATATTTTCCATTCTCTTGTTTTGGCCAGTTTAATCGCTGTCAAAAAATATGTCAATAAAAAATTCCTAGCTAATTGCAGGAGACCCACAGCTGGTGAGTATGATATGTTATAGTTTAAAGGGACATGAAACCTACATTTGTTCTTTTGTGATTTATAAAGACCGTGCAATTTTAAACAACTTTCTAATTTACTTCTATTATCTAATTTGCTTCATTCTCTTGATATCATTTGCTAAAAAGCATATCTAGATAGGTTTAGTAGCTACTGATTGGAGGCTGCACATAGATGCCTCATGTGATTGGCTCACCCATGTGTATTGCTATTTATTCAATAAAGTATATCTAAAGAATAAAGTGAATTAGATAATAGAAGTAAATTGGAATGTTGTTTAAAATTGTATTCTCTATCTGAATCATGAAATATTTTTTTTGGGTTTAGTGTCCCCTTAAGTCACGCAAAACTATAAAACTTTCTCTCCAAAGAGGTCTAATTAAAGGGACACTGAACCCAAATTGCACTATTTCTGGTAATAAGAAGAAAGAGGGAGGGAGGGTATAATAGTGCAGACTTGCTGCAAAAAGAAAACCCTTAACACGTTGCTGGTTTTAAGGGGTTAAACATTTTGGTTTGGATTTAAATATAAAAAAAATGACAACAATTTTTTTATGGTCTTCACAAGTGAATCTGTATTTATTGGAAGCTCAACTTTATTGAGGTTACAATATTGTGATTGCATTAACATATTCTCCCATAGACTTCAAAGGAGCATGAAAAGTGGGAAAAAAACTAACACGCAACAAGTTGCACAAACCCGATCACATTTTAATTTTAGTGCTCTAACCTGAAATGAAATATGAATATTTCACATTCCAATGTTCTTCACATAGAAGAAAATGTTATATATATATTCTTATATATATATATATATATATATATATATATATATATATATATATATATGTACATATATATATATATATATGTGTATATATATATACTGTATATATATATATATATTAAGTTTTTTTATCAAATATATATCTATACCTATATATATATATATATATATATATATATATATATATATATATATATATATATATTTCTTATATAAAAAGTACATTATTTACTATGTGAAGAACATAGTAATGTAAAATATACATTTTGCGCATTGTGTTTCTCAATTTAGAAATTAATGCGTTCTGGTTAGTGCACATAAAATATTTGTATTCTTGCGTGTTATTGAAATATTAAAAATAAAATATAAAAATGTATAACATTTTTTAAATATATCTATATATTTTACAGCATGTTTAATAATTGTTATTAATTATTTTAAATATTTTATATGTAATATTTCAATAATGCTCCTTAACCCCTTAAGGACACGGCCATTTTTCAATTTCTTTCCCTGAAGGACCAGGGCTATTTTTAAATTTCTGCTGTGTTTGTGTTTAGCTGTAATTTTCCTCTTACTCATTTACTGTACCCATACATATTATATACCGATTTTCTCGCCATTAAATGGACTTTCTAAAGATACCATTATTTTCATCATATCTTATCATTTACTTTAAAAAAATGATAAAATATTAGGAAAAAATGGAAAAAAACACACTTTTTCTAACTTTGACCCCCACAATCTGTTACACATCTACAACCACCAAAAAACACCCATGCTAAATAGTTTCTAAATTTTGTCCTGAGTTTAGAAATACCCAATGTTTACATGTTCTTTGTTTTTTTTTTTGCAAGTTATAGGGCCATAAATACAAGTAGCACTTTGCTATTTCCAAACTATTTTTTTTTTTTTCAAAATTAGAGCTAGTTACATTGGGACACTGATATCTGTCAGGAATCCCTGATTAACCCTTGACATATATATATATATTTTTAGAAGACATCCCAAAGTATTGATCTAGGTCCATTTTGGTATATTTCATGCCACCATTTCACCACCAAATGCAATCAAATAAAAAAAATTGTTCACTTTTTCCCAAATATTTTCACAAACTTTAGGTTTCTCACTGAAATTATTTACAAACAACTTGTGCAATTATGGCATAAATGGTTGTAAATGCTTCTCTGGGATCCCCTTTGTTCAAAAATAGCAGAAATATATGACTTTGGCGTTGCTTTTTGGTAATTAGAAGGCCGCTAAATGCCACTGCGCATCACACGTGTATTATGCCCAGCAGTGAAGGGGTTAATTAGGGAGCATGTAGGGAGCATCTAGGGTTAATTTTAGCTTTAGTGTAGTGTAGTAGACAACCCCAAGTATTGATCTAGGCCCATCTTGGTATATTTCATGCTACCATTTCACCGCTAAATGCGATCAAATTAAAAAAAACTTAAAATTTTTCACAATTTTAGGTTTCTCACTGAAATTATTTACAAACAACTTTTGCAAGTATGGCATAAATGATTGTAAATGCTTCTCTGGGATCCCCTTTGTTCAGAAATACCAGACATATATGGCTTTGGCGTTGCTTTTTGGTAATTATAAGGCCGCTAAATGCCGCTGCGCACCACACGTGTATTATGCCCATCAGTGCAGGGGTTAATTAGGTCATTTGTAGGGAGCTTGCAGGGTTAATTTTAGCTTTAGCGTAGAGATCAGCCTCCCACCT
This sequence comes from Bombina bombina, assembly GCF_027579735.1. Lineage (NCBI taxonomy): Eukaryota > Metazoa > Chordata > Amphibia > Anura > Bombinatoridae > Bombina > Bombina bombina. The sequence continues at coordinate 438,037,281 of NC_069499.1, forward strand.
GACACATCACACCCCAGGATCCCTCCCAAATAGCTCTCTTCCCTCCCCCATCCCACAATTGTCCCCGCCATCTTAAGTACTGGCAGAAAGTCTGCCAGTACAAAAATAAAAGGTATATTTAAAATTTTTAAAAAAAATTGTAAAGCATATTTACATATGCAGCTGTGTAGGATCCCCCCTTAGCCCCCAACCTCCCTGATCCCCCCCAAACAGCTCTCTAACCCTCCACCTCTACCTTACTGGGAGCCATGTACCCTTACAGCTGCCAGTACCCTGTTTGCAAATACAAATGGGTTTTTTTTAGTTTTTTTTAATTTTTTTCCCCATTTTTTTCTGTAGTGTAGCTTCCCCCCCCCCACAGACAAATCCCCCACCCGCTCCCAGATCCCTTAGATTTATTTTTGTTGGGGATTGTATCCCCCCTTACTGCCAGTCTTATATAATTATTTTGCTATAGTGTAGCGGTTCCCACCCGCTCCCTCCCCGTGCACGGGCCCACCCACCGGCCCCCGTGCACGCGCGCGCTCCCGTGCGTGCGCCCAACAACCCCGCCCCCGATCCCGCCCCCCTCTCTCTTCAATTTGTCACCGATGGCCGCCCACCCACCTCCCACGGTCAGCTCCCACCCACCAACGATTGCGGCCATCGATGCCGGTGCAGAGAGGGCCACAGAGTGGCTCTCTCTGCATCGGATGGGGGAAAAAATGTTATTGCAGGATGCCTCGATATCGAGGCATCACTGCAATAACCGTAAAGCGGCTGTAAGCGATCAGGATCGCTTCCAGCCGCTTTAATCCCCAAAGTCGTACAGGGTACGTCGCTGGTCTTTAAAGACCAGGTTGTGTGCAACGTACCCTGTACGACTCGTGTCGTTAAGGGGTTAAGAATACTAAGTTTTCATGTGCAATAACCCGACAGCATTCAGATCTAAAATCATAAATACGATCTGCAAAACGCATATTTTACATTCCTATGTTCTTAGAAATAATGTACTTTTTATTATTAAATATATATTTTAAATTGTCTGATCAAATTCAAATCAGCCAATAGGATGAAAGCTGCTTTCATCCTATTGGCTGATTTGAATTTGAAGATTCAAATCAGCCACTAGGAATGCAAGGGTACCCCAATATAAAAGGGGTACCTTGCATTCAATCTTTAGTGTGTGACTGGATATCGCATGAAGAGGAGCTCCCTGTTGATGCTCTGAAGTGGACAACCGACTTTGCCACCGACCTCGCCAAAGACTTCACAGCCACCACTGGAATGAAGATAGAAGATGGACCCGGCCTGGATGAAGATTGAAGAAGATGGTACCTCGATGGATGAAGATGGAGGGCCACCCATTATCATTGGTGAGCACCAATTTTGGGGTTAGTGTTAGTTTTGTTATTTTTTTTATTTTTTTTTTAAAGATAAAGGCTTTTTTATTTTCAATGGGCAGCAAAAGAGCTGAATGCCCTTTTAAGGACAATGCCCATCCAAATGCCCTTTTTGGGTCAATGGGTAGATTAGTCTTTTTTTTTTGCTAGGATTTTTTTTATTTTGGGGGGTTGTAATGTTAGGGGTAATTGTTTTATTTTTTATGCAAAAGAGCTGTTAGTTTTAGGGCAATGCCCTACAAAAGGCCCTTTTAAGGGGTATTGGTAGTTTATTTGTAGATTAGAGTTTGTTTGTTTTTTGGGGTTGTTTATTTTTTTAGGGGTATTAGAATAGGAATATTTTTTTATTTATTTTTTTGGATAATTTCGTTTTTGTGAGGGTAGGTTTTTTTATTTTCTGTAATGGTAGGTTTCTTTATTTTCTGTAATTGTAGTGGTTTTTTTTGGTAATGGTAAGGTTTTTACATTTTTGTAATGTATGTTTATTTTGTAATGTAGGATTTTTATTTTTCGTAATTTTTTTTTTACGTATTGTTACTTTTTCTTTAGTTTAAGCTTAGGTTTTAATTTTCTTTTACAGGTAAGAATTTTTTTTTTAAAGTAGTTAGTATATTTTTTATTTATGTGTATTTTAATTGAGGTTGAGTTAGGGGGTGTTAGGTTAGGGGGTTTAGTTATTAGTTTAATACTTTGCAATGTGGGGGTATGGCGGTTTAGGGGTTAATAGTTTTAATTAGTGTTTGCGATGTGGGGGTATGGCGGTTTAGGGGTTAATAGTTTTAAATAGTGTTTGCGATGTGGGGAGATGGTGGTTTAGGGGTTAATAGTTTCAATTAGTGTTTGCGATGTGGGTGGGTGGATGGAAGTTAGGGGTTAAATTGTAGTTTACGGGTGTAAGTGTACTTTGTAAGGTGCTGTGTTTTGTGAAACTTTTTTGTTTTGCAAAAAGCTTAACTACAGGTCTTTGAGTGCGGAATGGATTGTTGAGGAAAATACCATATCGCTCGCGGGAAAGACAGAACTGGTAATATAAAATCTATGAACATTACGCATGCAAAGACCATATCGTGCGCAGAAAAGCCATACCGCACGACTTAGGTCTTAAGGTTTAATGTACCTTTAACTTTTCACATTCCAATGTTCTTCCCATAAAAAAATATGTTATTCATAAATTCATATTTCTCTCTCTATATATATATCTGGGGCTCCATTACATATGCAGCGTCACCCGCAAAAGCCGGCGATGCCAGTTTTTACGCGATTTTGGTATTACATATACGGCGTAGCATACAAGTTACGCGCGTATATTTCACCCTTCGGACGTATTTTTTTTACCCATAGACTAACATAGAACAGCAGCGCAATTTGGTATACAATATACAGCGTAAGGACTTACGCGCGCAAAATTCAGAAAATCTACTCCATTCTCATCTCGCCACATATTGCAGGCGCAGCAACCCTTGCACTGACTAAAAAAGCAACGTAACTCCCTGGAAGCCTTAACAAACACATACATTTAAGCAGCATCTCAAGGTTAAAGGGACAGTATACTATGATATTGTTTTTTAAAGGTTTATTTGTGTATTTGAAATAGTTTGAAGCCACAACATAATCAAATGGATTGAGCTTGTAGGTACTTTATCACATTGTGGACATATACTTGCTTATTTACTTTAAATTTCTTCTCAAAACAATCAACAATACTTGGAGGAGAGAGCAATGGGAAATGATAATTGTATTACCTTCATCTCGTTATATTGGTTTATATATGAATTTTGAATAGCATAATTACATGTCGCATTTTTATATGAAATCGCGGTTCATTTTTACGAGTGTTAGCCTAATTTGCATAAAACTACTCTTTATTGATACTTTCCGTGGATAAAATACTGGTGTAAGTTACTTGCGATGACTAAAATGTGTATTTGCGCACATTTCAGAAGATCGCTAGTTTGTCCTACTTACGCCAATTTAGCATCTAATGGCGCGGTATATGGTTTTTTTTTTGTAAAATATGTTTCTATGCCTATATATATATATATATATATATATATATATATATATATATATATATGTGTGTGTGTAAGAAACAAAAGCAAACACTGCTCAGGCGACCAAGGTGCTGTTAATAACAAAAGCATTTATTCATCCAGACAGGACATAGTCAGCAAAGAAAAACACCTTCAGCAAAGAAAAACACGTATCGGCAACCAGTGTAGAAGACGCCGAGGCTATACCTGACGCCTCCATACTGGTGAGGGACTTACTTCAAACCCGGACTAGGCAGAGGGTGAGTTGAGAGACTGCTCTACCTGGTTAGAGAATATTATGGTATCACATTGTTCCATGAACTTTAATACGAAGCTAATTTAACTCTGGACTCCCAAAACTATCCGCCTATAAAAGGATAAATTGAGCTATCCGGTCACCTGACCTCTCAGCCTGGATATTAGACTTTTGTTTTTGGGAGCAGTTTACTTTTGTGGGACATTGATTATTTCCACTGGAATTAACACTTGGCTCTAACTTTGGAATTGCTTTGGACTATTACTCAACACAAAGAACTGTTATATACATTATAAGGATTTATTTATGAGCTTTTCACATTGCCACCCCCCCCCCTTTTTTTATATATATATATATATATATATATATTTGTATATATATATATATATATATATATATATGTATAGATATGTACAAATATATATGAAAAAATATTTATTTAGAACCTATTCTCTTATGTGCGGGACATTAGAATGTGAAATATTTACATCAAATACATAGCTAAATATGAATATTAGAAAAATATGCTTTTACATAATTTCAAATTCTTGATGGCAAAGGGCTCCAAAGCACTTATATATATTTTTTTTTTTTCAAACACCTAAGACCTTATATCTTTGAGCCCTTATAACGTTTTAATGCAATATATTTTTCTTTAATAATTTTTATCAGACAGTGTTATTATGACTTTAACTGTATTATTAAATGTATTTTTGATGATTTTTTTGGGGGCTGATTTACTAACTGTCCGCCCGACATCGCTGAATGCCGACAGCATACACTGTCAGCATTTAACATTGCACAAGCAGTTCTGGTTAATTGCTTGTGCAATGCCGCCCCGTGCAGATTCAAGGCTAATCGGTCGCTTGCAGGCGGTGTCAATCAATCCTGTCGTATACGATCGGGCGGATTTCTGCCCGCCGCATCAGAGGAGGCGTACGACTTAAGGAGCAGCGGGAACAGGGGTATACGGCCCCATATAGTGTCTATAAAACAGTGGGAGCTGCCATGTTGTAACTAAGGTTACCTTCTCTGCTGTGGCCAATTAAAGACAGCTATAAATATGTCACTAGAGTGTGCAGCCAATGGCTGTTTGGAATATAATAGCGTTTTGAACTTCCATTTCTAACAGGAACTGAAAACTCACAATTTCAGAATGGAATTACAGGAAATACAATTTATGATTTTATGTTACCATCTCAAAATGTTTAAGGAAAAACAATTTTACAATGCATTGTACCTTTAATTGCGTATATGTAAAATGAGTTTAATGTCCCTTAAACATTGCTTAACAGCACCATATGATGGAGGTGAAAATACAAGTTTTCCCTTCAAAACTGCTGGGGCTCTTCAGTGTTGACATCGTTTCCAAATGATTTCACCTGGTCAGTGGCGTCACTAGGGTTGGTGTCACCCGGTGCGGTAAGTTATGGTGTCACACCCCCCCCCAGAAAGCAGACACACACAAAAACACAGGCACACACACATACAAACACTCAGACACACTTAAAAACATACTCAGATGCACACACAAACACTCGGAAACACACTCAGACACACACACACAAAAACTCAGACACTAACTTACAAAATATGTAAACTGCACTGCATTAATTATGAAGCTCATGCCTAGAGCTGCTCCCTGGCTCAGCAGAGCATCAAATGAAAGATAAACAGAGCACTCTAAAAATAAATCACTAAAGAAAAGGTTTAGGCGCAAACTATGAAAATTCTGCTCTCTGACTCTGTTCCAAGCCTGTCAGTGCACAGCGCCGGGCCACGTGCCTACCGCTTCTTATGGCCAATCACCTCTGCACTCTGCCCACCCCCAGACCCCCGCCCGCCCTCCTACCTGTTCAGTGTGCACTTAGTGTACCGTAACCGTAATGGTCTGGTGGGCATCATACGTGGCTCCTTCACTTTAAAGACAGTGTCAAACAGTCATGCGGTCAGGTTCCAGGCATCCCCTCATGATTTGCCAGTTCCCGTTTAGAGAGGCAGCACAGCAGTGAGTGACTCCACTGCTCCACATGTCACTGAGCAGTGAGCACAGATAGGCAGGCAGGTTTAGGCTAGCAGCGCAACTTTGCAAGCCCCACGGCATGCCCACAACATTCATATCTAAATTGGGCAGGGGAGAAGAAAAGTACAAACAAGCAAAAGCAGCCGGGAAAACTATTTGTTGAAATTGCAGCACTGGCTCAAAGGGGAAAAAAATTGTGTGTCTACAACTTCTCCAGTCCCACCAATGTTCACAAATGCCAGCCCCTCTAATAAAAAAAAAATCTATGCATCTCAACATTGTATTTCTTTGAATTTTTTTTTGGTGTCACCCCCTGGAGGGTGTCACCCGGGTGCGGCCCGCCCCCCCCCCCCCCCCGCCCCCCCCCCTAGTGACGCCACTGCACCTGGTACAGGGCATTTTATACTTAATTGTGGGCAATGCATTAAAATATTTTTACGTCAGTAATATAGAGCAATAAAACAGAATGCGTTTTAGCTGATGATAACACTTTAAATTCAATCTTGGCTTCTCTAGGGTTACACCTTCTCTGTAGAGTTATGTTAGAGAAATTAATTAGCATTCCTTGACATTTGTAACATTTTCAGTAGTTGCAGAGCTCATTTTTGTATACAAAAATAATTAGGGCAAATTTGAAAGAAATAGCTTTACTAATCAAGGTCAATCAAGAAGCTCTGATTTAAGTGAGCACTAAGTGCAAATAAGTTTTCCTCTTATATGTAAAATTGCACATAAACACTATGTTTAATATTATGTGTTTGTACCCAAAGTGCTGTATACCTGAAGATGTAGGTCGTAGGGTTAGTCTTTAAGTAGGATACAGCCATATATGTTCAAACACAACAGCAATGCTTATTGTATTGTGTGCTTTTTTACCTTATTAATTATTTTTTTTGTATTTAAAAAAAAAATCCAGAAAATAGCAAAACAAAATACTTTAGGCAAACAGAGGGCTAGCTTACACGTGGAGCACTATCGTTAGTGCGAGGGGCGTAAACATGATTGTGAGAACGCAGTGTTTATACGCTCAAACCCATATTACAAGTGGCGTGCTATTCAAATTACTGCAAATTTGTGCTCATTTTACAAGTTGAAAGTAAATGGGCTCACGTGAACGCAATCATATTTACAGCTCAAACTTGAGTTTGTCCAGAGGCAACAGTTGCACTAAACTACGCTATTAGTCCTCTGTTTTCCTAAAGTTTTTTTTAAAGATAAGGTTAGATTTTTTTAATTTTCAGGTAAGTTTTTATTTTTTTAAAGGTAGTTAGGTTTTTTAAAATAATGGTAAGGTTAGTCTATTTTGGGTTAACTTAGGGGGTGTTAGGTTAGGGAGTTTAGATGTTAGTGAATTACTTTGCAATGTGGGGGCTAGCGGCTTAAGGGTTAATAGTATAGATTACTTTGCGATGTGGGGGGTTGGCAGTTTAGGGGTTAATAGTGTAGTGGAGACTTTGCGGTGGGCAATGTGGTGGTTTAGGGGTTATAAGAGAAGGGGTCTTATGGCGATTTGGGTTAGTATGTGAGTAGGATGTTAGTTTTTTTGCTCGCACCGAGTTAGCGCTGGAGCGATCACTTTTTACTTATGACTCCTATAACCAGCGCAACCCACCTCTCACAAAAAGTTTACTTCTATCACAGTAAGTGCTCTAGAGAAAGTGCTAATTAGTGCTCCACTTGTAATCTGGCCCAGAAAAAGCTGAACAGAATTTGCAGTTACAACAATTTCCCTCTGTCAACCTATCCCACTCCTCCTGGTGTAGCAGGAAACCCCACTGTAGTATCACCAAGTGATGTGGCTAAGAGTGTAATCGAAGCAAACATACTTCTAGTAAAAGTCATTACTGTTTCAGCAACATATGCACATATTCTATGTGTTACTAGAAGATCAGGATTCTAACTACAGGCCTGTTCAGAAAGCTTACAGTGAGGTGTATTGCATCTTTTTAAGACTTCATTTATGCCATACAAGCCACTTCTGACTAACTGAAACAGTGTGGTGTTTGAATGCTGGTGCAGGGGGCACTCACACCATATGGGCACATGCTGTTAAAAAAACCAGTAATAACTTTTACTAGAAGCATTTTTGCTAATGGAAGTAGATTGCCCAAACTGGTTCAGTTTAAAATTCAAATACACCAATTCACATTTCAGTTTTGACCTGTCTATACTTTTCTGTGCACTGAGAAGATCATGTGGCCATGCATTCATGTCCGTATGGACTTTAAACAGTAAAACCCAATTTTGTTGCCTCTAAAGAAGGCCATTTTAATTTAATTTTAAAAAAATGTTTTAATGCTTTTGTCCTAAGCAAATTTACTCTTTCTTTTTATGTTTATGGAGTTGCCCTTAATAGTCAGTAAGGAATGAACTCCTGACAATGCTGACAATATTTCCTGTTTGATTTAAATGGACATTTAAACCAAACTGTTTATTTCATGATTCAGATAGAGCATGGAATTTTAAAGGGACAATAAACCTTAAAAATAATGTTATATTATTCTGCACATAGTGCAGAATTAAATAACATTATTTAAGTGCTATAGTTATAAATGCCTTTTTTCCCTTTTAATATTTTAAAAATATGGCGCTTTTACAGACCCGCTCTCTGCTCTCTGCTGAGCGGGTTTTTTTTTTTACTCAGCGCATCGGGCCAGCTGTATAGTCACAGCCCGGCCCGACTGCGCGATAAGACTAAGTGCAGCTCGCTCCTGCTCTGTCTGACAGCAGGAGCGAGCTTCACTTAATGTTATGGCGCAGTCGGGCCGGGCTGTGACTATACAGCTGGCCCGATGCGCTGAGTAAAAAAAAAAACCCGCTCAGCAGAGAGCAGAGAGCGGGTCTGTAAAAGCGCCATATTTTTAAAATATTAAAAGGGAAAAACTGCATTTATAACTATAGCACTAAAATAATGTTATATAATTCTGCACTATGTGCAGAATTATATAACATTATTTTTAAGGTTTACTGTCCCTTTAAGTAACTTTCCAATGTACTTCTTTTATCTAATTTGCTTCATTCTCTTGGTATCTGTTGAAAAGAATACCTAGATAGGCTCAGGACCTGGGAGCTAGCTGCTGATTGGTGGCTGCACATATATGCCTCTTGTTATTGGCTTCCCAATGTTTTCAGCAAGCTCCTAGTAGTGCATTGCTGTTCCTTCAAGAAAGGAAACCAAGAGAATGATGCAAATCCGATAATAGAAGTAAATTAGAAAGTTGCTTACATATGGATGCTCTATCTTAATCATTAAAGAAACATTTTGGATTTCATGTCCATTTCATATCACTCTGATAATCTTAAGATGCAAAGATATATGTAGGCTTTAGATATTATAAACACAATACATTATACTATCTAAAGCCTACAAATATCTTTGCAAACATATATTCCATGGATGACATTTTTTATCTAAAATTTTCCTCCTCATGGTTTCGAACCGGCAATAGAGGGATGACCTTAGGAAAGGGTAGAGCGAAGATCTTTACAGAACATGCTCTCGCCATTCAGATTTTACATTTAAAGGGAAAGTCAACTCAAAATAAAACTTTGATGATTCAGATATGACATGCAATTTTAAACAACTTCACAATTTATTTTTATTCATCAAATGTGCTTCGTTCTCCTGGTATTCTATATTGAAAGCTAAACCTAGGTAGGCTCATATGTTAATTTCTAAATTTCTAAACTGTTAAACTGCCTCTTTTATCAGTGCATTCTGACAGTTTTTCACAGTTAGATCCTATTAGGTCATGTGTGCCATACAGATAATGTTGTTTATTAGTCAGTACTGATTGGCTAACATGCAAGTCTGTCAAAAGAACTGAGATAAGGGGGCAGTCTGCAAAGGCTTAGATACAAGGTAATCACAGAGGTAAATAATGTATTAATATAACTGTGTTGGTTATGCAAAACTGAGGAATGGGTAATAAAGGGATTATCTATCTTTTAAAACAATAAACATTTTCATGTAGACTGTCCCTTTAAATTGCCTAGATGGACTTAGAGTGCACGCTAAGCAGCCAACAAGGACATGCGCTGATCACTGTGAGCATGCATGCATAATTGTCCTCATAAAGGGGTTCATTACAAGTGGAGCACAAAAATATTAGCGATATTGAGGGCTAACTGCGCTCAAGTCAAATTAATAGTGCTCCTATCCTTGCGATGGTATTACAAGCTAAAAGTAAAATGTTAGTTTACAAGCATAATACAGGTGAGGTAACATCTGGTGGTTGGATAATGCGGCTGCACTGCCACTAACTCCGTTTGCCCATATATACTGTATATATTTCAAAATAAAAAATAGATATTTTCTTCTAAGTGAAGAACAAAGGTATTTCAAGTATTTCTATTAAAAAAATATTAAATTTGTTTAAAATGTATATTTTATATGACATGGTGTTTGACTAGTAAGCACTCAAAAGTGTGTGTATATATATATATATATATATATATATATATATATATATATATATATATATATACCAGAGAAAGTAACAAATGGCGCCAGCACTGTTTCTTTAAAAGTAGAAAATCTTTATTGAGGTGTCCTTCTAAGATGACACCTCAATAAAGATTTTCTACTTTAAAAGAAAGAGTGCTGGCGCCATGTGTTACTTTTCTCTTGGATTTACACACCAGAGGTGATACAGGACCCTCTGGCAGATGTGCACTCCAGTATTTACTATGAACTATGGTTTTTTTTTTCACTAGTGCTGGACCTATTGCTCTTCGTATATATACTGAATTTTGTACAGTACATGTCTCTGCATAGTGGAAGCAATACTGTTGACTTTATTATAACCTTCAGACTATCAGTTGCTGCTGCTGCTGTTTAAGTAAATAGTTGCTACTATTTTTGCTTTGCATAAAGTGAACTTATTGTTTTATATATATATATATATATATATATATATATATATATATATATATATATATATATATATATATATATATATATATATATATATATATATATATCTCAATTACTTACCAGCACCACTGTACTTTCTTATCTGCTCTTGATTTTCATTAGTCACCAACACTATACTGTACATGTGTCTGTTAAACCCCAGTTGACTATAAAAGAGGTCTGCAGTGCTTTCATAAACACAGGCAGGATGCTGTTGGCAGACAAGGGGTTAAACATGTTTTTGCTAAGTGTTGGATTGGTTGTGATCTTCCCTTTGCCTTTTTTCTCGTTTCACTGCTCCATCCTGACTCTGGGCGTGCTGAATGCATGGGAGGCAGGGCTTGTCTGCATTGAAGGCAGACGCTGCCTGGGAGGCCCTTCTCATTGCTTTCATCTGCCTCTTGCAGCAGCAGCAGCATCACTTGCCTGTGGATAACATACTGTTTCACATACCGACCTCTGCAGTGATTTCTCAGGATATCCAGCGGATCCACTAATGGTATGTGCTGCATGCTGGCTTACAAACAAAGGTGATTCATTCCTATTTCTAGCACCTTGTCAGAGAAAAATGTCATAGAGAAAGGGATGCACAATTCTGCCTATGATGCTCACTGCATCCATCCCCTTGCGCTGCTTGCTTCTAGTAATGTATGTTGTGCCTTTTGACTAATTCAGCCACATGCACTATGCTACCATTACAGGGAGATTTAATAGAAAATGGTAGCTTCTTATTGCATCTAACTCCATGGATTTTTTCCTCCAATGTATAACATGTGCATAGCTCACTTTGTATTGGTCCTGTTGGGACCGAAGCTTGTGTTTCCCAGGGCCTTTAAATGTCCAGTTTGATACAATATGTCAATGTACATCAGTCTTTAGATATTAAAGCCACATGTTCTGGTGATTTGTATCTGAGCTGCTCTTTTACAGTGTGTTATATTCACACAGGACGCTCTCCATCTCTGGAATATTTTGAGAACTAAACCTGCCAAGGGTAGTTTGAAAGCGCATTTCTATTTTGGGTGCTAATCAAGGTTAATGTATGAGAGACAGCAATGAGAGACAGATGAACACCAGTTCTTGTGATCTGTAGTGAATGCTGTAAGAGTAATTGTACTCTTGTTCCAGCGGTGTATATTTAGTATCTGTGTTCGTTTATACACTACCGTTCTGTACATATACAATACAGATGTTAATATCCATTATAGAACAGTTAAAATGATTGTAATAGAGTAATAGAATATATATATATATTTGGTAATCAACCCATATACCGGGTAGTTAATTCATTAAAAAATAAACAGACTTGTGTTTCAACTTGTGTTGCATGAAAAAAATAAATGTTTTTAATATATATAGATGCTCATTTTACATAATTACTTGAGTTTGGGTGCTTTTCAGTTTACACAGGACTGTATAGCAAATGCACATTAGTGATTTATTCTAAAATACATCACTGCCTGTAAATTAAAGAGTATTGCCAGTATAGACAGAGAAAATAAATGTTTTGTAACTTAGATTTCACCTTTTCCATAGCTATTTTGAGTAATATTTACTTAGATGGAGATTTAATAATAGCTTAGCAAATGCAATAATGTTGTAAACAAAATGTAAGAGTATTTGAAACTTGTCTCACTTTTTGTTGTCAATTTTAAAAGTGCTAAACCCTCAGGTGAAGAGAACCATACATACATAGGTCAGATGGTAAGATTTACCTTTAGCTTGCCACAGGTGCTAAATATGATTTGCTTAGCTTAGTGCTTTCATGAAATACATTATACTGATAATTAGTTTTACTTCTCTTCTGACCCATAAAGCCAACAGTATGTTTTACTTGTGTTTATTGTGTTTTCTTAACAATGTTTGCTTTGCACTGAAATTGTGTACATAATAATAACAACTGTGTGTCTATATATGCACACAACATGCACTAATATGTGTGTACAACAGTACAATATGTTTGTAGTAATGTTTCATATGAACTAAAATGCATTCAATTCTTTAATAGCAATGGTAATCATGTATTTGTGTGTTTATAGACTCACACGTGTAGAATAAATAGATAGATAAATAGATAGATAGATAGATAGATAGATAGATAGACAGATATATGTTTTTACCAGACTGGTAGTTTATACTTGGTTATGTTTCTCCAAACCAAATGCACTCCATAAAACTGGCTAGATGGATTGTGAGTATGTTGTACCATGATTATGTATTTTTGCAGTGTTTTCATCAAATTGTATGATTTATTGGTACACTATATTTATTTGTCACAAATCAGGTGCTTATATGGATTTATTTTATACTTTTTGTACATAAAATTTAAACATTACCATGGTGTTAGTCAATTTTACCAAGTAAACCTGTTACTGGGCATACAACAACCCACCCCACTGATCTCTAAGTAAAGCATATTAAAAAAACAAAAAAAAAATGAAATTTTAAAGTTTATGTATAATTGTATATTAGTTTAAACACTTATTATGTTAAATAAGCTGTACTACATTTGTATTGGTACCCTACCAATTATAGACTAACATTGTGTTGTGACTTTCATATATAACAATGAATATGAAAGATCACAATATCCTTATTTGGAAGATTAATTATTATAAGTGCCATTATTTTTTATATGAACATGCTTATGTCTTTTGTCATTATACAAAACTGTAAGATCAACAAATGTATAGCATGTGGCTTCCTGAATGACATAGCTGGTGCTGCCGCAAGAGTTTTTCAGTAGTCGGAAGCTGAGATTATGTATCTCTTAGCAAACACTTCTAATAATAGCTCTATACTTCACAACTCTTGGAAATGATCCCATATGTTAAAACAGTTAGTGCAAAGTAATGTTTCATGGAGGGGAATCTATCTAGTTTTTAATGCTTTATTCT